>NC_136057.1:342601028-343126316 GCF_964261635.1 Lissotriton helveticus | reverse complement strand
ATATCTCTCCTGAGGCGGAAGCCGGGAGATCCTCTTCTATGCTGATTTTCGAAATTGTTACTGGTGTCTTGTAAAACCTTTACTTGTGACATTTGATCGCCTACCTGACACTTCTCTGATTGTCGCGCCGCTCTTTTCTTTCCACCCTTTGCCGCACTTTGCTGCGTTGCCCCCTCTCAGCCGATTAGGAGCTGAGGGGCATTGTGGGACTGGGAGGCAGCGTACTAGTTTGGCGGCCATCTTGGGAGAGGCAGGCTTGCTAGTCGGCGGACTAGGCATGCTGCATCTCGGGCGGGCACTATAAATCTAGATGGGGTAAACTCCGCGCAGCGGATGCCCCTACCCCGCGCCGAAGGAGCGCCTAAGGGAAGCCCGTCTGCGCCCGTCAGCGTCCCGGAGGCGGCCGGTGGCGGACGGGGTGGGCGGCTCCTTGCCTCAGTCTCCAGGGAACATTTTCAGGTACTCTTCAGCTCATCTCCTCAGTTTAAAAGGACACTCCAATGGTGGTTGTTCAGTCCTGGACCACCGCTTTAAGGGCAATTTTTGCTGTCCCTGTTGTGGGTGGACCTTGAATAAGGGCCTATGTAGGAGGGCCCCTCTGGAGAGGGGCCCCCCAGAGTGGGGCATCTACTGTGTTTCACACCGGGTTCTGGATCTTCTGAGAGCAACATCACCTGTGCTCTTCTGAACACGCGGTCTGTGAGTAAACACGCGTTGGATTTGTTTAATCTATTATCAGAATGCAAACCCACGTGCCTTTTCCTGACGGAGACTTGGCTTAGCGAGTCGTCCTGTCCGGATATTGCCAATGCTCTTCCCCCAATTTATTTCATGCTTAGGAAAGAAAGGGGAACTGGCAAGGGTGGTGGAGTGGCACTGCTGATAGACAGACGTTTCGAGTGTTCCATTGTTCCAACGGAAGATATTCACGGGGTAGAGGCGCTGGGCTTTTGTCTGACACTCTCACCGGCCCAATCTTGCACTGGATTACTGGTCTACAGACCCCCGGGGTCCGACCGGGTTATTTCATGAGGAGCTAGATTCTGTGATTTCGTCGATGAGTGTGAAGTTTAAACACTGCCTACTTATAGGCGATTTTAACATCCAAATGGATTTGGCAGATGCGGCGGATACCATCAAGCTTTTAGATATTACCAAACCTCTGGGTTTGATGCCGTATCTGACATCCCCTACCCATAACAAAGGGCAACGCTGGATCAGATTTTTTCCGCGATGCCTATTGTAGTCGCCATACCCAAACCAGTGCAATGGTATGACCATATGTTGGTGAATTTTGACATTCTGCACAAGTCTAGCTCCACTATTAGAGGGCCTGGCCGCCAATCCCTGATACCACGTGCTTTTCATTGGGTGTCAGCGGATATGGTCTCACAGTACATGACGGTGTACCCTTGTCCACTTACGGGCAACTTGGAGGAGGATCTGGAGCTTTTCCAACTGTGGCTCACGCAGTGCCTAAGGGAGTTAGTACCCTCTCAGTTGGGGCCTAAGAACTCCTCTCGTGCCTCAGCACCCTGGTTTACGCCAGCGCTCAATACCTGCCGCAGGATTTGTAAGAAGGCCGAAAGAGAGCGGCGTGTGAACTACACTGAACCACTGAAGGAGGCCTATAGGCGTTGCACTAAAGCCTATCATAGGGAAATCTATGCGGAAAAGAAATCCTACTTTGCTAAGCGGATTGATGAGGCCACTGACACTAGCAAGGAAATCTTCTTGATTGTGAAGGAATTTACATCGCCGGCCTCTATTACACCCAAGAGCTCTTTTTCTGAACCTTGTATCATTCAAATGGCGAGCTTCTTTGCTAATAAAATCAAAAGCATCCAGGTAACTTTTCCACCTGCAGCACCAGTGGTAACTCCCAATCCAGGACTCCTTTCTTTCTTGCCTGCCTCTGGACAACCTACACTGTCTAATTTTCCCCCCATTGGGCTTAAAGCCTCGTTGGAATCCTTATAAAAAATGAAATCGGGTTCCCAACTGGACCCCTGTCCCGCTAAGGTTTTAGCCAAAATTGCACATACTATCAACCCCATCATTAATCTGATTCTTATTCACTCTTTTGAGATAGGGGTAGTGCCACCAGCCTGGAAACAGGCTTTGGTTCTTCCTCTCTTAAAAAAGCCTTCCCTAGACCCGAGCATTCATGCCAATTATCGGCCTATATCTCTGCTCCCGGTCCTGGCTTAGATCGCGGAAAAGCACGTGCAGTCCGTTCTTTCGGACTTTGTGGAAGTGCATGGGGTTCTCCATCACACCCAGTCCGGTTTTCGGGCGAATATGAGCACCGAAACGGCACTGCTAGAGGTGTCGGAGGCCATCAAAGAGGTCCAGGACAACGGAGGTAAAGCATTGCTGGTGTTGTTGGATTTATCGGCGGCGTTTGACACCGTTCTCCACGACCGCCTCCTAGCAAGACTCTGGGAGATCGGTATAGGGGGAACGGTGTTCAGATGGTTCAAGTCTTTTCTCTCTGACCGCCAACAGACAATCTGGGCCCCCCATACTCAGCCGTGGTGCCGCCTTTGGAGGTGGGTGTTCCGCAGGGGTCTATCCTGAGCCCCACTCTCTTTAATATCTATATGTCCCCTCTGGCGGCACTGGCTGAGTCTTATGGAGCCCAGATTGTCTCATACGCTGACGACACTCAGCTTCTCTTTACCTGTGGAAAGCACACGGACTTTGATGGAGAGCGTATTAAGAACTGTCTGGGCGCTGTCTTTGCATGGTTCCAACTAAACCAGCTGAAATGCAACTCAGACAAATCGGAGGTTCTTTTCTTTGGTTCCCCTCCGGACCCCTGCTGGAAGTCCTGGTGGCCAGCGGATATGTTTCCATCTGCCGCTGATACCATGGTGGCTAAGAATCTGGGAGTGAAGATTGATAATTGCCTCACTTTGAAACCACAGATTCTGGGCCTGGTTAGACAATGTTTTGGTATGTTAAAAATGTTAAGAAAATTCCTCCCATTCCTTTCCATCGCTCATAGGAAGATCACGGTTCAAGCCCTGATAGGCTCAAAGCTGGACTATGCTAATGTGCTTTATCTGGGCCTTCCTGAGTACCTCCTGTCGTGCTTGCAGGTGGTGCAGAATTCGGCGGCGTGAGCAATTTTTGGCCTTGGCCGGAGATCTCACGCCACGGGACTTCTGAAATCTCTCCACTGGTTGCCGACACGGAAACGCATCGCGTTTAAGGCGCTTAAAATCGCGTTTAAGGACCTTCACGGCACCGGCGCCCGTTATCTTAGAAATAGGATTGGCTTCCACTATACGACAAGAGCCTTACGCTCAGCATCGCTGTCACTGGCCACGATCCCGGCAATCAGGCCTACTCGGATCGGGGGTCGCTCCTTTAAACATCTTGCGCCCCGAGCCTGGAATGCACTGCCATTGTCCTTGAGGAAGATGGAGAACCTGCTGTCATTTAGAAAAGAGCTCAAGACGTGGCTGATTTGCCAATAATTGTCAGATACTCCCTTTCCGTGCCTTGCTGGGTCTGATAGCGCAGGGACACTCTACTTGAGTAGCTGAGCGCTCTACAAAACACCAGTTAACATAACATAACATAACATAACATAACATAACATAACATAACATGTTATGGCATTCTTTATATATATTTAGACTTTTGTTTGATCTAACTCAAATGAATGTTCCATTTACTTACTTATGTCATTGAATATTGTTACTTGGAATGTCCGAGCTTTGCATTCACCGATTAAAAGGCAACGTGTTTTAACACACCTATCTAAATTGAACACCAATATTGCACTAATCCAAGAGTCACATCTTACAGAATCTGAGTCCTTGAAACTGAAAAGAGACTGGGTGGGTCACGTTTTCTTCTCCCCGGGTATGGTAAGCGCAATGGTGTTGTTACGCTTTGTCATTAATCCCACCATGTCAAACGTATCTCTCCGGAGAATGATGATATAGGACGATGGCTGTTTACAGATTTACTGATTGGAAAAGTGTCTTTCTCTTTTCTTAATATTTATGCTCCTACTAGAAATGATCCCATCTTGAACAAAAGTATCTGCATTATTCCCATGAGAATCTTATTTTGGATTGCATGAGACTGCAATCCAATTATAGATCAATTTATCGACCGAAATTCTAACTTCCTTCATTCCCTCCAAAGCCTTTCAACACAGACACTTAACAGATGCCTGTAGTTTATGCAACCCTACCCCGAGGGAATACACCTACTTCTCACCAGTTCACAAGACGAAATCACGTATAGATCACATTTTCGCTTCTCATAACATCACACAACCCATCTTATCTGTTGAGATTGGTTCTATACTGATTTCTGATCATGCTCCGGTTTCCATTTTACTGGATATGCTTCATACTTCATCTGCCCCTCGGCGGTGGCGATTCAATAATTCCTTGTTACTTGATCCTGTATTTACCTCTTCTTTCACCTCATTTTTTAAAGAATATTTTAGCTTTAATGACTCAGATAATCTTACTTTTCACAAGATTTGGGATGCCTTTAAAGCTACAACTCATGAGTTTGTTATTAACTTTGTATCCAAAAAACTTCATACAGCAGGTAAAAAGCCATTGATCTTCTGCCATCGATAAAGAACTTAGAGCACTCTTACTAAACTACTAATACAGAAGATTCTCTAATCCAAATTTATAGCTACTAAACTTAAATTTAATGAAGAATCCACTATTGATGCTTCTTTGTACCTTCTGAAATCGAGAGCACAATTTTATGGCGGCCAAAATAAATCCGGTAAATTATTGGCAAACTATCTTAAAGTCAAAAAGCAGACATTTAACATTGAATCGATATTCGATAATTAAAATTCCCCTAAATATAAGGACTCTGAAATCCTGCAAGAATACTATAATTTTTACGAATCTCTATATACTCCTATGCCCTCCCCTGCTGATAATTCCATCTCAGATTATCTTTCCTCCATTAATAAATCCTTTGATACCTCCTTGAATTTTGATTCACTGGAATCTGATATATCTCCAAAAGAATTGCATAGTGCATTATTCACTCTTAAAAAAGATAAAGCCCCAGGCCCTGAGGGTTTTACTCATGAATTTTTCTAGCACCTCTCTCAATCACATCTCCCTCAATTGCATAGGTTATTGTTTTCCTTTTCACAAGCTGGATCTTCCTCTGGTTGTTTTTTGGAAGCCCTGATTTGTCTCATTCATAAAGAAGATAAGGACCACCATTTCTGCAAAAATTACAGGCCCATTTCATTAGTGAATATTGACAAAAAAATGTTTTCAAAATCTTTGGCCATTCGATTAGAATCACTTCTTCCTAATCTCTTGGGTAGAGAACAATTAGGTTTTGTGAAAGGTCGCTACTTATCGGACAACATGCGTTTGTTTTTTTACATGCTTTACAAATCATCTCATATTTCCAAACCTCTAGCAGCTATTGCTTTAGACGCAGAAAAGGCATTTGATAGAATTTGTTGGCCTTTTATTTTTTCAACTCTTAAATGGCTTGGCTTCGGACCCAATGTTACTAAATATTTGCAAACAGCCTTACCGCCTCTTATTTCACCTTGGGTAGGGGAGTTAGACAGGGTTGTCCCGTATCTACTTTTTTATTCAACTCAGCCTTAGAATCCTTTCTATAAAAAATTCACCAAAACCCGTCTATCTTCGGATTTATCGCTGGTGACACTCATATCAAATTGGCAGCATATGCGGATGACATTCTTTTATTTCTCTCACAACCCCAATCTTCTCTTCCACATTTTCTTCAAGAATCAATGTTCTATTCTGCTGTTTCTGGGTATAAACTTAATAATGATAAATGTGAGATCCTACTCTTGACTAAATTCACTTTTAAAGACGATTTCCAATCTACTAATTTTAAAAGGAACCCACATGGTATCAAATACCTAGGTGTATACTTCTCCACTTCAATCAAATTGTCCATTTCCATTAATCTTGTTAAATGTTCTTAGAAAATGTCCTCCCTGATAGATAGGTGGCATCCATTATATCTTTCTTGGTGGGGTAGGTTAGACACCATAACAATTATGCTATCTAAAATAGTTCTTTTTACCATTTCTAATATTCCAGTGTCCATACCTTAGAAGTTCTTCAAAAATATTAATTCCCTACTCTCATCTTTTCTTTGGAATAAGAAGAGGGCTTGAATGTTACTTTCAAAACGTATTCGTCCTAAATTAGAAGGTGGTGTTAATTTTCCTGACTTTCCAACTTATCACAAAGCCTTGATTTTGCGTCAATTGTCAATTGTCAATTGTCTCATTGGTCACAACCGATTTTCCTCTTTGGGTTGCACTTGAGCACTCTTATCTGACCCCTTTCTCTTTTCAAGAATACTTATCATTTACATGGAAACCTCAAAAACTCTCTAAACCCATTTTTCAACATTCTAACAAGCTTTTAGGCTCACTTTTACCGGGTAACCACATTGATAAAGATTCCTTCTTACAGTCCACTATTTGGCACAATTCTCTTGTCTTGATTAATGGTAAGCCTATATATTGGAAATATTGGAGACAAAGAGATCTTATTTGGGTTAATCAACTTGTTCTTAATGATACAATTTTATCTTTTTGCCAGGTCAAAGTTATTTTTGAACTTCCTCTCTCGTTTAGCAATAAATATCACTTATTGTCTACTACATTAGGCACCGCTCTCAATCAATTTGCTCATCTTTCTACTCTGCCTAACACTCCTCCTAATATTTCTCTTGAGTTTATCAGTACCTCTCCTAAGGCATCCTCTATTTACACTCGTATAAGTACTCCCAATTCCCCCAGGAACAAAACCAAAGTGGAACTGGACTGGGAACGTGATTTAGGGATATCGCCTTTCCTTTCCCATTATGGAATAAAATATGGCTCAAGATTTGCAAGTCCTCAAGGGCAGCTAATGCCACACAAACATTTTTCTTTATTTACAATAGTCTACTTCTTTCCCCGGCCCTCCTTCATAAGATAAATGCCGACCTTCCTAATACCCGTTGGTCATGTTCCTCCATAAATACAGACTTAAAATGTATGCTTTTTACTTGTCCTTATGTACATACATTTTGGGCATTTGTCTGGAAGCAGATTACCTCTATTTTCCATTCTTCAGTATCCCTTTCACTTTCTAATATATTTTTGGGCTCCCTTTCAATTTCATACGAACATGCAAATTCTGGACTTACTTTTGGGACAAGCAAATTCTCGACTTACTTTTTGGAGTTGGTTTTCAACAAATTACCAAACACTGGAAATCCTTATCTGATTTATCCTTCCAGACTTGGTGGAACGCGGTTTGTCACAACCACAGATTTGACACAACATATGTATACCCTATGTCTCTCGCTATAAAGCGTTCACATCTATGGTCTACAGTCACAAACTTTCTAGATTGTCATGCCAAAACTTCCCACGCACGTCCTACCTCTGCGCAAGAAGTCTTAAATCTTCCTTGTCATTCTACTTTCTTATATTGATATGATGAATTATAGTCATTTGAACTATGTTGTTGCATCTTTAATATGTTACTAGACTTGTTTCATGAATCTATATTCATGTTGTATCCATAATTTCATGCATATGTTTAATATTCCTTTTCATATTGTAAACCAACTTATGTTCTATTTTACATGCTTGTTTTTCTTTTTTCTCTACTTCTCTGTTGACTAAGACCTCAATAAATGTTTTTTTTAAACTTGAAGAGTTGGAGGTATATTGATGTCAAGGAATACTTGTCATTGCAAGACTGCAGTGTACAATCCCAGGGTGAATGGTCTCGTACGGAGAATGAACAGAATTGTAAAGGAGAGCATGCAGATGGCTGTGGTTAATGGTATAGTTGTAATAGAACATGTTAATCAGATGTTGTGGGCATACCGAACAAGTATACATTGTACCACAAGATTGTCTCCTTTCGAATTACTGAGGAAAAGAAAACCGAAGTTGGCTGTCTCTATGGAGTTGAGCAAGGTAATGTGGATATTGATGCAAAAGGAATACAGAAGAAAGTGTGTAGAGCTAAGGAATTGTATGTTGCTTGTGCTTTTTTTGTTTACATTTGTGCTATTATAAATAGTTATTAGTTGTTGTTGTTATACAAATAGAACATATGTTA
This sequence comes from Lissotriton helveticus, assembly GCF_964261635.1. NCBI lineage: Eukaryota > Metazoa > Chordata > Amphibia > Caudata > Salamandridae > Lissotriton > Lissotriton helveticus. The sequence goes on along the minus strand of NC_136057.1, from coordinate 343,118,190 downwards.
TGTTTTGTATTCTGCAATGCTTCGCAATGCAGAACGTGTAGCAATGCAGCAGTTAGATGGAATGCAAATATAACAATTGGAAGCTGGTCGGTGAAGACTAGCTTATTTGGGGAGTTTAAGAAATAAAGTACATTTACCTTCATATATAGTAGGGTACGGTATTTTGTAATGTACACACCATACACACCGTTATTTTTTACATCTTCGCGGACAACATTGAATATTTGAGCGTATTTACCAAGGACACAAAACAATTTATCATCATCCCTGCAGTATTGTAACGTTGGTTCAGGCCTCTGCAATATCTTATATATCGCAGCTGGAAGAAGTTGCCATTTATGCTATTCCACATGGTGTTTAGAAGATGTTGGTTCAGATTTCAAACTATCACAACAGTTTCTCTTTTCTTGATCCCTGAATTCAGGAGATATAGTAGCAAATGGGGATGTTTGCTGCTTCGCCCCACCCTCATTCTGCGTGAATCAACGAAGTGGAAGCGCTAGATATTGATGCATAATGAAAGCATTCAAAATTAACATTTAGCATGATTGAGGTGGGGTTTTGTGGGTAAACAGCCATTAGTAAGCGACTTTTAGTTTGCATACCATTACAACGCAAGCATAACAACGCATGCGCTGTAATAACGGATAGCCTTTACTAGGCATGTTATTACTTCGCAAGAGCCGTTACAACATATGCATTGTGATGCGTGTATGTCTGAGACTTCACCTGAGGTGGCAGCCATGACGGCAGTGGGGCGGAGGCCAATGGAGGCTTCACCCGAGGTGGCAGCGATGACGGCAGTGGGGCGGAGGCTAGTGGAGGCTTCACCCAAGGAGGCAGCGACGACAGCAGTGGGGCGGAGGCCAGTGGAGGCTTCAACCGGGGAGGCAGCGACGACGGCAGTGGGGCGGAGGCCTGTGGAGGCTTCACCCGAGGAGGCAGCGATGACAGCAGTGGGGCGGAGGCCAGTGGAGACTTCACCCGAGGAGGCAGCGATGACGGCAGTGGGGCGGAGGCCAGTGGAGACTTCACCCGAGGAGGCAGTGATGACGGCAGTGGGGCGGAGGCCAGTGGAGACTTCACCCGAGGTGGCAGCGATGACGGCAGTGGGGTGGAGGCCAGTGGAGACTTCACCTGAGGAGGCAGTGATGACGGCAGTGGGGCGGAGGCCAGTGGAGACTTCACCCGAGGAGGCAGCGATGACGGCAGTGGGGCGGAGGCCAGTGGAGACTTCACCCGAGAAGGCAGTGATGACGGCAGTGGGGCAGAGGCAAGTGGAGACTTCACCTGAGGTGGCAGCGATGACGGCAGTGGGGTGGAGGCCAGTGGAGACTTCACCCGAGGAGGCAGCGATGGCGGCAGTGGGGCGGAGGCCAGTGGAGACTTCACCCAAGGTGGCAGCGATGACGGCAGTGTGGCGGAGTCCAGTGGAGGCTTCACCCGAGGAGGCAGAGAAGACGGCAGCGGGGCGTAAGCGGCCTCTTTGTAAAGTCAGGGTATGGATTGGTGGGCTGTGGGGCCTTGAGCGGCGCAGCTGGAGCAAGTAGGGGAGAGACGCTGGTGCCCGGACAAGGGACGTGCACCGAGGAGAGAGAGGTAAGAGGGGCTATGTATTTTTAAAGGGTTTGTGTTAGAGGAGTAGTGTTTTTGGGTTTAGGGTAGTGTTGTGGGTCTTGCAGGGTAGTGTTTGTGTGTAGGGACAGGAGTGGGGGATGGGGGAGGGTCGTGCAGGGGCTAGTATTTTAGTGTAGGGTAATGTTTTAGGGTTTAGGGCGATGTCAGGGGTCGTGTAGGGTAGTGTTTCAATGTAGGGGACGGACTGGGGGTAGAGGTAGGGTCATGCTGCGGGTAGTGTTTTAGGGATTAGGGTGGCGTTGTGGTGTTAGTGTAGTGTAGGGTAGTGTTTTAGGGTTTAGGGTACTGTCGGGGTTGTGTAGGGTAGTGTTTCAGTGTAGGGACTGGAATGGGGAAGGGGGTTGCGTAGGGGGTAGTGTTTTAGGGTTTAGGGTAGTGTAGCGTTGTGTAGTGTAGGGTAGTGTTTAAGGGTAGTGTTTAGGAGTGTGTGTTATTTAGGGTAGTGTATATGGATGTAGAAATTAGCGTATTGTTGGGGGTTATTTAAAAGGAATGCATTGTAAATCTTTGCGGCGAATTGGAATCCAAAGTAAAGACATTTCAAACTCATTTTAAAGCAAATGCGAAGTAATGGTATGCTTTATAGAAAAATGCGTTGTAATGGTACTTGCGAACTAAAAACAATGTTGTAAAAGTATGCAACAAAACAGGGATCTGTGCACACGTCTGTTATAAAAACTGCAAATTATCAACAGTTCAGTTATACAATTCTGAGACAAAATAAGGTTTTTGTAGATTCAGTCTTGATTGTTGTTATCTTCTATTTTATTTTTCAACGCCCAGCCAACACGTGTTTCGTCAGGGTGGTGTACCCTCGACTTCGTCAGGGCTCTACAAATGTACAATGGTTCACATGTTACATGTATCCACACTGAGTAATTTGCAAGTTAACTCGACTTTGGTGAGTTCTGTGCTGATTTAAATCTCGCCTTGGTGAGGAGTTGGTGAGGGGTGTTTTAAACAGGTTCATAGGACCTGGATAGTGGTTTTCCCATTGTAAACCACCTGAAGTGAACTCAAGCAATACTTAATCCACATGAATATCATGCAAAATGGTGTTTTACTGAGTCATCTCATACGTGTATCTTGCACCCGAAATTGTCCGTGATCCCCTGGACATCCAAGATATACATTTTATATTTAAGTGCACCAGAGGAAGATTGAAAAAAGATTTAGAAAAATTTTAAATTAGCTCAGCACAATCGTGCTCTTACCCAATAGGGCTTCTAAAATCCACTGACTGTTGCAACAATTCAGTATGCTGTAAGGGGCATCAACATCATATAGGTTGCATAAGTATTATATTGATTGGTTTATCCGAGCATTCCCTATAAGATATGTATTTAATGCTCACAATGAGAGTCTTACCTCTCCATCGGTTGTACTTCCGTCCCGGCTGTATGGTGATTTGAGAAGTTTAAAAACGGCCACCGCTTGGTGTTCAACAGGTGTAGCGTCAGTATCCACGTATATTTGTGGTTGAAGCATTACAAGGGTAGAATGGTTTTATGCCTATTACCATCGTTGTTTATAAGTATTTATTCCATTCTATTTTAATGATATTATACACGATCAATACTTGTTTATTTACATCTATTCGTGATCATCTGCAATGCGCCCCTCCCCCGTGTTGTTAGGCGAAGCACAAAATTCTCTATATCCTCTATCAGCGTGCTAACTCTAAGATTTGCTCAGAATTGCAAACGGACCCTGCCAATGGTCCTCTATTTATTAAAATTACTCGACGCTTACTCAGTTAAAATTAGCTTCGCTTCTGTTCTATTAATTCCCCTTACCTCGCCTGTGCTCTTGTTGTTCTAGATTAGAACGCCGCAGCTTGAGTACCGCTGCTCCCTGCGTTCTCGCGTATGAATGCGGAAGTGCACTCCACGCTTACTATATTGCCGGTGAACACTAGACCGCGCATCCCTTTCCGGAAATGGCAGATTGGCCATCCGGAAGGGAACAAACGTAGCTACATTCTTGATTAATAGATCGCCCCGCTTTTTTATAATATCCTCTTTCGTTCTGCAACAGCACTAGGTACCTTATTAGGATATTAATCCCCTCGGTAAATCTGGATTCATAGCTATTGATTTTCTTATTTATTATTTAGAAGAGAACACGGAAGTTAAACGGTTTATTATCAGAAACGGCAAAAGAAATCATCTATGTCAAATAACCCCAATAAAATTATGGATAAATTTTAAATATATCATATTGGAGTACGTCTAAGAAAATGGAGGGAAAGAAGGAGTGCGAACAAGTGACATTCTATGAGCTTGTGATGTGTTACATGCAAACACAAAATGTCATTTAAGACCTCTTAGTTCTGTGAAACAGGTGATCATGCTATAGCTATGTTATAGTGTTCATGCTAAAGCTAAGTGACTTTGTAGATTATATTTAAACATTGCTTTATCTATGTCATTGGTGATCTCGTAGAGCTCTGTTACAATATTTACTACAACGGATCTACATTTTCAGTGACTCTTCACGTTATAAATACATACAGATTACAATATGTTCTTGTTGTAGGTGGATGTTACATTTTCCACAAAACGACTGAGAATTACCTTCTCAGTATAATTTGCGGAACCTTTTTTCTTTTTCTTTTTTACAGTACATACATTATTTATTAGTTCCTCAAGAAAAATTGCAGCTCTCGATCAGAATTCAAGCCCTGTTGTACCGAATCCAAGCGCATTATCCAGGTTGCTTCTGTTCTACGCAATGCTAGTTCTCTGTTACCACCTCTTTTGCTTGGCATAACCACTTGTATACCAAAGAAGTCAAACTGCTTATAGCTACCTTGTTTTGCACAGGACATAGCATGTATAGCCATGGGGTATCTTGCATCCCCTTGCTTGATTGCCCTAGCATGCTCACTAATGCGATCTTTCAAACATCGAATAGTACTTCCAACATATTGCATCATGCACTTGCATCTCACAATATATACCACATATTTAGTGAGGCAATTAATGTTTTGTTTAATGCAATATTTTCTCTTGTCTGGACCCTCAAATTCCATGGTTTTATCCAGCGCCCATTTACATACTCCACAGGTACCACATTTGTGGAACCCCATAGAGCGTTTGGACAACCAGTCCATGCTTTGTGATGTGTTTGGTACACTTGGGCTCAAAATATTCTTCAATGTATTTCCCCTTCTGTATGTGATCATTGGTCTTTTGGGTGTGAAGTCTTCTAGTGTCTTGTCTGCCATCAGGACATGCCAGTGCTTGTGCATTACTCTACTGACCATGTTTGCTTGCTGATTGAAGTTAGTCACTAATCTAACAGGTTGGCTTGTGGCCGACCTTAACGGTTTCTCTTTTAATGTATCTGCTCGTGCTACCTTGGTTATACGTGTAGCGGCTGCCTCCAAGGTATTTCATGGGTAACCCCTTGATCTGAATCTTTCTTTCATGCCTTCCAAGTTCCCCAGAAAGTCCTTTTCGGTGCTGCAGTTGCGCCTAGCCCTGGTAAACTCTCCAAAGGGGATGGCCCTGATCTAAAAAGTAAAAGTATGCGTTGCTTTAGTTTGCGAAGTATCATCATATATGCGGTTTTGTGCAACGGCACCTAATGGTGGAAGGAAACAATCCGCAGATGGACTGTGGGCAGCATTCCTGTGACGCAGGTATGACATCATATTAGGCATAGGGGTCCCAGGAGGTGCAGAGGCCAAATAAACCCAAATTGCATACCACTGTGCATAACTAACAGGCTTATGTTAAAATACAGTACTAGCGCAGAGCACCCATAGATTGGCACGGACCAATAACTATTTTGAATGATGCTACTAAAACAGCTCACATGTGTGATATATATTTGCTCTGTACACCTCAGGAATTAATTGAAGTATCCTTTAATAAGACTAATTCAAAACTCTTCACAACTAATATTATTATAGTTTTGTGTAAAACGGTTCAATGATAATAGTACTGCAAGCACTTGTCTGGGATTTCACCACCTCTGAATCTCATGTTTCTGATTCTAGTCCATGTTGCTCAAGGATTCCCGAGCAGCTGGTAAAATGAAAGTCTGGACATGAATATTCGTTGCAGAGGTGAAAAGGATGTATGACATTACAACGCATGCTTTTACCACGCATGCCTTTACAACGCGGTTTTTACAACGCATGCCTTTACAACGCATAGCGCTTTGGGGTGCTGGATAGTGAATAGTTTAATTTACTATTCCAACTCCAGACCCCGTGGATAGTAGGGAAGGTGTTGGATAGTAAATTAAATCTATTCCCTATCCTAGAGCGCCCCCCAGCACAATGCGTTGTAATGGTTTGCGTTGTAAAAGTTGCGTCGTAAAGGCACTGCTTGGTAAAAGTTGCGTTGTAAAGGATGTTTCCCGGTGAAAGTAATGCCAAATAACATAAAGCAAGTAAATGCTATGAGAGTGAAGTCCAGCCCCAATCAACACCATTCAAACAACATTCACATCCTGCCACCATCCTTAGCTTCTAGCATGCCTCTCTCTATACACCAAGATGGGGCTGGATTAAGTACACTGCACTAGTGACTGGAAACATTTGAACTTGCCTTCTCATTGACCGACCGGTGCAAAATGTTAATTTCACGGGGCAGTCAGTAGTTCAAAACTGCTCAGTCACCAGTGTAAAACTGCTCAGTCAATCACCAATGCAAAACTGCATGATCGCCAGTGCAAAACCACCCAATCACCAATTCAAAATTGCTCAGTCACAAGTACAAAACTGCTCAGTCACAGTAGAATGCATGTTGGTCAACTCCTGTTTTACAACAATGAAAAACGACCTTTTGGGAAGCACACATTGCGTCTGGGCATTTAAGGAGATGAAACAGTTTGTACCTTGTATCCCACATCGGGTAGTTCATTGCGGTCCCAGTAGCTTGGGATTGCGTGGCCTGATGAGGTTAGCTGTGTGGTGTTTATGTTGGTTCCGCCACTTGAAAAGTGAAAATAAGACTTGGTTAATAATGCGTACCTATGTCCTTCTTCCTATATTTCCATTGCAAGGCATCAAAACTCCTCCCACTGCCAGGGCCCTTTAACTAGGGTAGGCTTGAACCATCCTGGTCCTTCGTCCCTGATGCTCAGATTTATATTTCCTCTACTCTCCTATACCTCTTTGAAACCTCCTGCGACCCCTTGGTGAAGCAAGGCCAGCGACTGGATGTGTATAACAGAAGTGCCAAGTCTCTCCATGCCACGTGTGGCGCTTGGACCCACCCCAGGCTTGTTAGCCAACAGCACACTGCATTTAGAGACAAGTGGTGTGTGTTCCCCTTTAGAATTGCAGACTTGCAAGTGCCCACAATCAAAATGCTGCTAGCCAGAAACTAAGGCCTGGCTGCAGGTGTCGCATGTGGAACAGGGCCACGTGACCCCTATGCCATATGGATTTTTCGACTCCTTCAGCCCTACATAAGACTCCTAAGCCCTCAACCATACAGGCACCAGGTTCAGATGCTCTGCCTTTATAAATGAGTTCACTATATATTTTTGGGGGAGGGGGGCTGAAGGACATGCAGGATGATTGTTTTTGTGTAACAGACACTTGCCCATAAGCTACAACCCTAATCAAATATACAGAAATGCCCTGGGGACATATTTAGAAGAACGTTTTATACAAAAGGAAAAAAGGAAGCAACACATAATTTAATAAATTACTAATTGTATAACAGGAAATAGCGCAACTATGGTTTGCTCCAATTAGCATGGACCATATTACACAAAGATTTGCAGCATGAGAAAACAGAACACACCCTTTTTTAACTACTTTTGTGGTGTGCACACATTAAGGAATTGAGAAAATATATTTTCTCTACTTTTAAAATGTAAAAAATTAGACTAAACATCAAAATCAGTGTGTCCATCACATTATGTGAGTAGTAAACGTAGCACCAAGTCTGTTTATTGCACTAAAAGTCAGGCAAGCAGCAAAAATGGCGTGACAGATTGACTAGATAAACTCTTTGCACCAGGAAAACTGTACATTATAGGACCTCAAGAGTTTAAGGGCATCTAACTATAAACTAAAGTAATACATATACTGGCTGTATATGTCAACCACTGGAAGCTATTATATTATACCCCCCAGAATCAAACCGTACTCATTCATTGGTCTGATGTCATCGTCTTGGGAAAAACAAGCAAACAGGGGTTTAAATGGGCCGGGGCTCTGTATTCAGGTCCTTTACGTTTTATGCAAATACACTGATCGATTTCTGAACAATGAGAGCAAAAAACGGTAAGGTAACCTATGTAGCTTCTGCTAATATTTCACATGCTTTACTTAATCTTGCATTCCCTATGAGTGTTTGATTTTCCAGAATGTTGCGTTACTTTTTTTGTTCCCCTGACAGTATATTACTCTTGTCTAGTACGCAATTCGAACTGAGTGGCATTCAGATGTTTGTAACGGGGTGCAATGTATTGAGTTGTGGCCCAAGGCAGTGCGAGTTTCTCTCAGTGCCTGTCAGGGACAAAAAGGTGCTCAGAATAAGTTGTCATTCAATATTTGGCCTCTCTGTGAAGCACACAGAGCAATGGTCACATATGCCAGTTGCAATTCCGTGCAAATGTGGACACAGTTGGACGCTATGCAAATTTTAGCGTATATGTTTAAGCCCCGCCCTTTTCAAGGAACCCTTAATGTTTTTTATCCCACTAAGCCCTGCAAGCAAATAAGCTTTAAAGTTAGTGCTTCAGCAGGTGCTAATCTTCGGTCCGCCCAGGAGGCTTGAGAGAAGCAGTGAAACTGATAATGAAAGGCCAAGTGTCTTCCCACTGCCTCCTTTTGATCTCTGAACCCCTAGCCAAGGTGAGTGATGATCTACAAAATGCTGCCGCCCGTGCCTGCAGCATGTGACAAGATTAAGAACGAGATTTATCCAAGCATGTATTTCAAAGAACATGATAATACAGGATACATACCATGCCTTTAACCTATCGATGTCATCCTTGGACACAAACCGTGGTCTCCTGCGAACCTCTTTCTCTGTACCATAAGTCAAATTCTTCTGGATCATGTCTTAATAAAAAAAAAAGAGGATATGAAACAACTGTACACCTCCAGAGAAGGGGCAATAGAAATGGAAATAAGAGGATGTGAAAGATCTGTGCACCTCTAGAGTGGGAACTATAAACACAGAAAAAAGAGAATGTGAAAGAACTGTACACCCCCAGAGGAGGAACTATAGAAATGGAAAAAAGAGGATGTGAAAGATCTGTGCACCTCCAGAGGAGGAACTATAGAAATGAAAAAAAGAGGATGTGAAAGATCTGTGCACCTCTAGAGAGGGAACTATAGAAACAGAAAAAAGAGGATATGAAAGAGCTGTATACCTCCAGAGGAGGAACTATAGAAATGGAAAAAAGAGGACGTGAAAGCTCTGTGCACCTCTAGAGTGGAAACTATAGAAACAGAAAAAAGAGGATGTGAAAGAACTGTGCACCTCTAGAGTGGGAACTATAGAAACAGAAAAAAGAGGATATAAAAGAACTGTGCACCTCTATAGTGGGAACTATAGAAACAGAAAAAAGAGGATGTGAAAGATCTGTGCACCTCTAGAGAGGGAACTATAGAAACAGAAAAAAGAGGATATGAAAGAACTGTATACCTCAAGAGGAGGAACTATAGAAATGGAAAAAAGAGGATGTGAAAGCTCTGTGCACCTCTAGAGTAGGAACTATAGAAACAGAAAAAAGAGGATGTGAAAGAACTGTGCACCTCTAGAGTGGGAACTATAGAAACAGAAAAAAGAGATTGTGAAAGATCTGTGCACCTCTAGAGTGGGAACTATAGAAACAAATAAAAGAGGATATGAAAGAACTGTGCACCTCCAGAGGAGGAACTATAGAAACGGAAAAAAGAGGATGTGAAAGATCTGTGCACCTCTAGAGGAGAGGGCACTATAGAAACAGAAAAAAGAGGATGTGAAAGAACTGTGTAGCTCTAGAGGAGGAACTAGAGAAATGGAAAAAGCAGGATGTGAAAGAACTGCGCACCTCTAGTGGAGGAAATATAGAAACTGAAAAAAACTGGATGTGAAAGATCTGTGTACCCCCAGAGGATGAGCTATAGTAAAACAAAAAAGAGAGGATGTCAAAGAACTATGCTAAAGGAGAGGATGTGAAAGAACTGTGCACCTCTAGTGGTGAAAATAGCTCTTTACACTGTGACCCTCTTTCGGGTTGGTTGATAACTGGCATGATTCTGGCCAAATTTCCGACCGGCAAGTCTGAATTTTTGGGGGATGGAATTCAAAATAACATCTTGGACCCAGAAAGAACAGGTGCAAAACCACATGTGGGTCCCAAATCTAGGCCTGATTCCATGCACATTTTACTCCAAGTTTGAGCCTGAGGAAAATGTGCACAGAAACACATTTGACTTTACTGTGTGCATTTGCACACCAGGTAGAACTTGTAATCAGGTGGGGCAGTATCGTTCCCAGTGATACCCAGCCGCGGCCCGGTGGAGGGTGTTTCGGTGGGGCAGAGAGGCGGGGTGGGGGAGGGGCAGGGTGGGGGTGCTAAAAACCAGAGAATGGATAATTGAAGGTAAGTAAACAATTTAATTAATAAAACAAATTTCGTAGCGTGCCCTGCATTGCAAAATGTGATGCAGGGCACGCTACGAAATTCGAAATAAAATCAATATATATGCAAAATAAATGCCCAAAAAAAGAAACTAACGAAAAGTGCAAATACAGTCCTGTACAAAATATTTTATCAAATATTTTTCAATAAATATGAACACATTGCATTATCATATAGTGCTCCTTCACATAAAGAGTTCAAATGTTTAAAGGTTCTCCTTTTCAAAATAATACATAATCACAAACATAGAAACAAAAGAAAGCATTCCTTATAACGGTAAGACATGTGGCTCATGACTACCCCCTATTCATGATCAACGCATAAGATACTGCATTTTGTGCTCCAAGTGCAGATAATACATTGAAATATAACAGGCAATGCACTCATCTAACTCAAAGCAAGTCACCTGAGGAACACAAAAAAGATTCTGCACCCATCAAAAGAAAGATAATTCCAAAATTCAGAATCAAAAATCCTGTGCCAGTGCCCGAGATAGGCAGAGAGCCTGAAGACCACAGTATTTATGATAACATTTCAAGGTATATTTATACCCCAGGGGAAGGAGCATAATCCATGCTGGGCTGATGAATATAAATGTGCACATCTTTTCATCAAAAGGGAGGGAGGTAGAAAGCTGATCCTGTCAGTTTCCAAAGTATATTCAATAATCAGACGGGAAAGGATCACTTGTCCTGCACAACCTTAGGCTTCTTGCAGGAGCGGGGGTGTGTGTCCCAAATAGAAGACCCTCATGCACGTGATGGGTGGGGTGGAGTTGGAGCGGTGTATCTTGATTCTCCGCTTTTTTATTCACGTGTGTGCATAATCATCGGGTCGATCAGATTATGCAACCTCCACCAGGAGGTATTGACCCAAGGTTGAAGCAGTAGTGAGCCAGTGATGAGGGAATATTAAAAAGCCCGGATAACCAGTATAGGATTTTTAATAGTTCTGGGTTCGGGTCTTGTGAACTCTGCTGTTATGCACCATAGAGTACTTATTAGGAGTAGTTGATGCACTTAGAGTATCGTTAAAAACATTACGTGTAGGGAAAAAAGGAATAAGGTTGACATGTTTCTGCCTTCTGCGCCTTAGTAGGACTTACAGGCATTCATCAGGACCGTTATGTGAAATAACGTGAAGGTAAAGGGATGTGGTCAAAGTGTTCAAAGAATGGAGTGATAAGAAAAAGGTATATTGACCTGTCTCTTGTTTCAAATAAGGTCGCAATGTACCTGTTGGAGAAAGAATATACATACATACGTTTTCAACACATAGGGGAGAGGGTACAAGGGGAGACACCAAACAGAAAACTGTATCTCAAGTCTATCATTGACAGACTATAGCAACAACTAAAAAATGGCAATACTTCATTCATGGCTGCTATCAATGGCAATGTCAACTCTCTCTTCATCTCTCCATACTATACAGAGGTGTAATGCATGCTGTATAGGTGGTATAACATGCAGATTGGTTCAGAGTTGATGCATGTGCAATGTATCAGATCGTGAAACGCAATTAAGGTTATCAGAACCGTGTTGTGCTTGCTGAGATGTCATAGTGGGATCTTACACACACTCAGTATAACATATAGTTCTACATTTATCCAGTGTGTCAAAGAAACATGTGCAGTACCGTGCCTCAACACTCGTGTTCTTATCAAGGGGTGCTGTTTGGTATCTACCATGCTTAAGTCGGCGTGCTGGTATATTTACCTCGCGCATGTAAATAAAGCGCTCCAGTCGGGTTAAGAGGCTTGTGGGGGACTGAGCAGAAGGGGAAAAAAGCAGAGGTTAATTTTAAACGCGCTTAGCAGCAATACTTGCGGTTGTAGGATTGCCTGGTTTGTGGTCGCGCTACCTATTTTGTCCTGCCCTGGCGTCTTCTGCGAGCGCGCTGCCTTCTTTCACCCGGAAACAGAACTCTCTGTTTCCTGCCTGGTAATCATCGCAGGCGTCAGATCTGATTGGTTATCCCACGGGTCGCTATGACGACCTGTGGTGACGCTAATGCTGTGCTTTGGATTGTTTATATTCATTGATGTTTCTTACGAGTCTGCTTGTTTTCAACAAAAGTGACTAGTCGATTGTTTTCGTGTTGTCGCAGCAATGCCTCCGTTACGTATTTAAACGTTTTTTGATTGGACATGTAGGCACGATGTGGTGGTCTCTGATTGTATCCCGGATAGGGGGAAACAGAGACTTCCGTGCGAAGCTAGCACAGAGGGAGCAGTATTATTTCGAATGGTCACTGATGGTTCGTTTTACCCACTATAATGATTTTATTTAGTGTCCCAAATATTGTAGAGGATTTTGGACTGCGTGTGAGTCAGCAACGCGGAGACAATATTTTTAAACCCTCGATGGTGGAACGAGGGAGGAGGAGTAACTGAACCCGATTCGGGTGATGTTAATATCGATATGTACATCATTGGTTATCGATTGTTCTCCAAGTTTTTTTCTCGTCTGGTTCAATACAGTGACGGCAGGCACATTCTTTACTGTCTATTAAGACTGAGCCAGGGGATATTGTCATTTAGCTCACGGTCAGTCCCCAGTCTATGTACCCACCTCTGCTCTTTTTCAAAAAGGATTTTAGCAGCATTCCTGTCTTTGTTAGGTAAAGTTTCTAGGATGACCCAGTTGAGATCTTGAGTTGTGTGGCCCTTCTCAAGAAAATGGTTGGCCATTTTTGTGGTGCTCTTCTTGCATTTCACGTTGCTTTTATGTTCGCAGAGTCTCTGCTTGGCTTTTCTACAAGTCATGCCGATGTATCTGAGGTCACATGGGCAAGTGATCATGTATATCACGTGGGTGGTATTGCAGTTTGTATGATGGCGTATAATCCATTTGAAATCTGGTAGTAATTGGAGTTCTTTTGTGGGTCTTGTCAGACTGCAAACCGAGCACGAACCACAAGGGTAATGTCCTGTGACTTGGGGATTACCCCACGGGTCAACTAATCCTCTTGTGGGTTTTGGTGGAGGTCTGGTATGGACAAGAATGTCTCTCAAATTTCGGCTCCTTTTATTTGCAAACCTTGGCTTTGGCCATGAAAGGTTCCCTGATGTTAAGATGCGCCAGTTCTTATTGATGATTTTCTTGACACTGTTTGTCACTGGGCTGTATGTGGTTACACAGGTGACTTCCTCTGAGGGTGGTTTTGGTATAGTCTCAAGGAGTGCTTCCCTATTTTGATTTCTGGCACGTTTTTTGCATTTATTGATCACTCTTCGTGGGTAATCTCGGGCTTCTAGTTTTTTGCACAGGTCATTGGCTTGCGACTTGTATTCGGTGATATTACTACAGTTGCGTTTAAGCCTGAGGAACTGGCTGTATGGCAAGTTCTCCTTCAGAGGGCGGGGGTGAAAGCTCTTGAAAGAGAGTAGGCTGTTTTTTGCAGTTGTCTTGAAGAACGTCCGGGTCTGGAGAGTTCCTTCTGCCGCATAAATTGTGACATTCAGAAAGTCAATGCTTTCCCGGTTCGTGCAGTAAGTAAATTTTAGGCAGTCATCTCTCTGGTTAAGCCAGGTGTGAAACTCTCTTAGGCTGCTTTCGTCCCCTAGCCAAATTACAAAAATGTCGTCTATATACCGTTTCCAGAACAGTATATGACGATGATAAGGGTTGTTGTTCTCCTTTAGGATGTGTTGGTCCTCAAAGGTGCTGACGTAAAGTCCAGCCACGCTTGGGGCGAATGTACTGCCCATTGATGTCCCGTGGCACTGTAGGTACAGATCGTCTTTGTATTGGAAAAAGTTTTCCATGAGCGCCAGCCGGCAGCATTCCAGAACGAAATGTCTGGGCGTTTTATAGTTCCAGGGTGAGTTGAAGAGTATGCTCTCAAGGGTATCCATTGTTTTGTTTTGTGGGAGGCTAGTATATAAGCTCTCCACATCAAACCCGACCAAGAGCATGGTATCAGGAGAGTATTCAACGTCTTGTAGCTTGGTTAATAAGTCTCTTGTGTCTCGTAAATACGTCGGTGTCTTTTGGACCAAAGGTCTAAGGTATTGATCTGCAAACTGCGACAAAGGTTCTAAAAGAGAACCTATACCCGACACGATCGGGCGTCCAGGAGGTGGTACTCGTCCTTTGTGTGTTTTCGGTAAGGAGTAGAAGTAGGGAGTACGTGGTGTGTGGGTTCTGAGGTAGTCTCCTTCTTTCTTTGAGAGCCAGTTGTTAGTCTCTGCCTCTTCTATCATCATTGCGATGGTTCTCTGTAATCTCGGTGTTGGATCTGTGGTCAGAACTTTGTAGAATTTCTCATCCTAGAGAAGATCCAAACATTGTTGGTCATAGCCTTCGGTTGTAAGAAGAACCACTCCTCCGCCTTTATCGGCCGGTTTGATGACTATGTTGTGATCTTCTTTAAGGGCATTTAAAGTTACCTGCTCCTTTCTTGAGAGATTTTGGAAGGGCTTAGGAGGTTCATCTGCTAACCCATCTATGGCTTTGAAGATGGCCTGCTCGAAGGTCAATATTTCGATTGAGATTTGCGAATTCAGAGGACAGAATGATGACTTGTTCCTCAAGGTAGTGTCCCCTTCCTCGTTGGGAATTTTGTCTCCTTTGAAAAAAGCTTTTAACTTTAATTTTCGGCAGAACTCTGCAACTTCACATTTTGTTTTGAATAGATCTAGCCTTGGAGTCGGGACATACCCAAGTCCTTTATTGAGTACGAGTTCTTCATCCTGGGCTAGAACCTTCTCAGTGAGATTCACGATGAGGGATTCGTGGTTGTACCGGTTTTGGCTTTGGTTACACTTCTCGTTTGCACTTGCCTGGATTGGTCGGACCAGGTTACGCCTCTTCTCCGGGTTCTTTGAGGAGCTGGGCCATTCCCTAAAAAAGGCATATTCTGTTGGAAATTCTGGCCTGTCTGTATTGGTATCTGATGGTTCATCATCTGGGGGCCTTGAAAGTAAGGATTCATCCACCCTTGGAAGTGGGGGTTGAAGGGTTGAAAGGGCATCCCTTGTGAATTCGTTTGGAAGAATGGGGGCCGCCACGAGTTTCTTCCTCGACGGTTTCCTCTCTTGTTCTGGAAATATGTTTTATTGGGATTGTTATGTTGGTCCGATCCTTGATCAGAGCCAGCGCTTGAGGCACCGCTGTTTGATCCATAATTAGAAGCATTGTCGTCGGCATTGTAGTCCTTACTGCTGTAGGGATGTATTCTTTCTAAAGAGAATTTTTTGAGTTCTTTTGCTAATTTTTGTAGTTTGGTTTGCGTTAAATACTCGTGGGTATTGCTCATTTCTTTATTAATCTCTTCTAGTCTGTTCTTATATATGGTGATGTTTACAGTGTTATTCAATTTTGTTTCTAAGATTTCGATTTTCACTGTAAGCTCTTCTGTTAGTCTAGTCGCTGTTTTGATAATAAGGACTAAGTAGTCCCTGGTACACTTCCATGAGATGGTGGCCCAATCTTTTCTGAATGGGAGGTCCTTAAGAAAAATCCTCGGGGCGTTCGTGACCCAGAGTCCTCTGGGTGCTGCATTTACTCTAAGGTATTCCGTCATTATGATGCCATGGACGGCTGTTCTTACTTGTTCTTTTTTTAGTTCTGTAAGTTCGTCCCACTCCGTGGAGCTGGAGAGAGTCTGAGTGAGGTCACTGTTCATAAATAGAGCCGGTCTGGAAAGTATTGCGTCGATTTCTTCGATGGAATAACTTAATCCCATGTTTTCAGCCATCATGAGAACTTCAAGGCAGTATTCTGATCAAGGGGAATTATGATCAGAATTTTGGTCAGGGCTCCCACAGCTATGCGCTGCTCATCATCTTTTCATCAAAAGGGAGGGAGGTAGAAAGCTGATCCTGTCAGTTTCCAAAGTATATTCAATAATCAGACGGGAAAGGATCACTTGTCCTGCACAACCTTAGGTTTCTTGCAGGAGCGGGGGTGTGTGTCCCAAATAGAAGACCCTCATGCACGTGATGGGTGGGGTGTAGTTGGAGCGGTGTATCTTGATTCTCCGCTTTTTTATTCACGTGTGTGCATAATCATCGGGTCGATCAGATTATGCAACCTCCACCAGGAGGTATTGACCCAAGGTTGAAGCAGTAGTGAGCCAGTGATGAGGGAATATTAAAAAGCCCGGATAACCAGTATAGGATTTTTAATAGTTCTGGGTTGGGGTCTTGTGAACTCTGCTGTTATACACCATAGAGTACTTATTAGGAGTAGTTGATGCACTTAGAGTATCGTTAAAAACATTACGTGTAGGGAAAAAAGGAATAAGGTCGACATGTTTCTGCCTTCTGCGCCTTAGTAGGACTTACAGGCATTCATCAGGACCGTTATGTGAAATAACGTGAAGGTAAAGGGATGTGGTCAAAGTGTTCAAAGAATGGAGTGATAAGAAAAAGGTATATTGACCTGTCTCTTGTTTCAAATAAGGTCGCAATGTACCTGTTGGAGAAAGAATATACATACATACGTTTTCAACACATAGGGGAGAGGGTACAAGGGGAGACACCAAACAGAAAACTGTATCTCAAGTCTATCATTGACAGACTATAGCAACAACTAAAAAATGGCAATACTTCATTCATGGCTGCTATCAATGGCAATGTCAACTCTCTCTTCATCTCTCCATACTATACAGAGGGGTAATGCATGCTGTATAGGTGGTATAACATGCAGATTGGTTCAGAGTTGATGCATGTGCAATGTATCAGATCGTGAAACGCAATTAAGGTTATCAGAACCGTGTTGTGCTTGCTGAGATGTCATAGTGGGATCTTACACACACTCAGTATAACATATAGTTCTACATTTATCCAGTGTGTCAAAGAAACATGTGCAGTACCGTGCCTCAACACTCGTGTTCTTATCAAGGGGTGCTGTTTGGTATCTACCATGCTTAAGTCGGCGTGCTGGTATATTTACCTCGCGCATGTAAATAAAGCGCTCCAGTCGGGTTAAGAGGCTTGTGGGGGACTGAGCAGAAGGGGAAAAAAGCAGGGGTTAATTTTAAACGCGCTTAGCAGCAATACTTGCGGTTGTAGGATTGCCTGGTTTGTGGTCGCGCTACCTATTTCGTCCTGCCCTGGCGTCTTCTGCGAGCGCGCTGCCTTCTTTCACCCGGAAACAGAACTCTCTGTTTCCTGCCTGGTAATCATCGCAGGCGTCAGATCTGATTGGTTATCCCACGGGTCGCTATGACGACCTGTGGTGACGCTAATGCTGTGCTTTGGATTGTTTATATTCATTGATGTTTCTTACGAGTCTGCTTGTTTTCAACAAAAGTGACTAGTCGATTGTTTTCGTGTTGTCGCAGCAATGCCTCCGTTACGTATTTAAACGTTTTTTGATTGGACATGTAGGCACGATGTGGTGGTCTCTGATTGTATCCCGGATAGGGGGAAACAGAGACTTCCGTGCGAAGCTAGCACAGAGGGAGCAGTATTATTTCGAATGGTCACTGATGGTTCGTTTTACCCACTATAATGATTTTATTTAGAGTCCCAAATATTGTAGAGGATTTTGGACTGCGTGTGAGTCAGCAACGCGGAGACAGTATTTTTAAACCCTCGATGGTGGAACGAGGGAGGAGGAGTAACTGAACCCGAATCGGGTGGAACGAGGGAGGAGGAGTAACTGAACCCGAATCGGGTTCAGTTACTCCTCCTCCCTCGTTCCACCATCGAGGGTTTAAAAATACTGTCTCCGCGTTGCTGACTCACACGCAGTCCAAAATCCTCTACAATATTTGGGACACTAAATAAAATCATTATAGTGGGTAAAACGAACCATCAGTGACCATTCGAAATAATACTGCTCCCTCTGTGCTAGCTTCGCACGGAAGTCTCTGTTTCCCACTATCCGGGATACAATCAGAGACCACCACATCGTGCCTACATGTCCAATCAAAAAACGTTTAAATACGTAACGGAGGCATTGCTGCGACAACACGAAAACAATCGACTAGTCACTTTTGTTGAAAACAAGCAGACTTGTAAGAAACATCAATGAATATAAACAATCCAAAGCACAGCATTAGCGTCACCACAGGTCGTCATAGCGACCCGTGGGATAACCAATCAGATCTGACGCCTGCGATGATTACCAGGCAGGAAACAGAGAGTTCTGTTTCCGGGTGAAAGAAGGCAGCGCGCTCGCAGAAGACGCCAGGGCAGGAGGAAATAGGTAGCGCGACCACAAACCAGGCAATCCTACAACCGCAAGTATTGCTGCTAAGCGCGTTTAAAATTAACCCCTGCTTTTTTCCCCTTCTGCTCAGGCCCCCACAAGCCTCTTAACCCGACTGGAGCGCTTTATTTACATGCGCGAGGTAAATATACCAGCACGCCGACTTAAGCATGGTAGATACCAAACAGCACCCCTTGATAAGAACACGAGTGTTGAGGCACGGTACTGCACATGTTTCTTTGACACACTGGATAAATGTAGAACTATATGTTATACTGAGTGTGTGTAAGATCCCACTATGACATCTCAGCAAGCACAACACGGTTCTGATAACCTTAATTGCGTTTCACGATCTGATACATTGCACATGCATCAACTCTGAACCAATCTGCATGTTATACCACCTATACAGCATGCATTACCCCTCTGTATAGTATGGAGAGATGAAGAGAGAGTTGACATTGCCATTGATAGCAGCCATGAATGAAGTATTGCCATTTTTCAGTTGTTGCTATAGTCTGTCAATGATAGACTTGAGATACAGTTTTCTGTTTGGTGTCTCCCCTTGTACCTTCTCCCCTATGTGTTGAAAACGTATGTATGTATATTCTTTCTCCAACAGGTACATTGCGACCTTATTTGAAACAAGAGACAGGTCAATATACCTTTTTCTTATCACTCCATTCTTTGAACACTTTGACCACATCCCTTTACCTTCACGTTATTTCACATAACGGTCCTGATGAATGCCTGTAAGTCCTACTAAGGCGCAGAAGGCAGAAACATGTCGACCTTATTCCTTTTTTCCCTACACGTAATGTTTTTAACGATACTCTAAGTGCATCAACTACTCCTAATAAGTACTCTATGGTGCATAACAGCAGAGTTCACAAGACCCGAACCCAGAACTATTAAAAATCCTATACTGGTTATCCGGGCTTTTTAATATTCCCTCATCACTGGCTCACTACTGCTTCAACCTTGGGTCAATACCTCCTGGTGGAGGTTGCATAATCTGATCGACCCGATGATTATGCACACACGTGAATAAAAAAGCGGAGAATCAAGATACACCGCTCCAACTACACCCCACCCATCACGTGCATGAGGGTCTTCTATTTGGGACACACACCCCCGCTCCTGCAAGAAGCCTAAGGTTGTGCAGGACAAGTGATCCTTTCCCGTCTGATTATTGAATATACTTTGGAAACTGACAGGATCAGCTTTCTACCTCCCTCCCTTTTGATGAAAAGATGATGAGCAGCGCATAGCTGTGGGAGCCCTGACCAAAATTCTGATCATAATTCCCCTTGATCAGAATACTGCCTTGAAGTTCTCATGATGGCTGAAAACATGGGATTAAGTTATTCCATCGAAGAAATCGACGCAATACTTTCCAGACCGGCTCTATTTATGAACAGTGACCTCACTCAGACTCTCTCCAGCTCCACGGAGTGGGACGAACTTACAGAACTAAAAAAAGAACAAGTAAGAACAGCCGTCCATGGCATCATAATGACGGAATACCTTAGAGTAAATGCAGCACCCAGAGGACTCTGGGTCACGAACGCCCCGAGGATTTTTCTTAAGGACCTCCCATTCAGAAAAGATTGGTCCGCCATCTCATGGAAGTGTACCAGGGACTACTTAGTCCTTATTATCAAAACAGCGACTAGACTAACAGAAGAGCTTACAGTGAAAATCGAAATCTTAGAAACAAAATTGAATAACACTGTAAACATCACCATATATAAGAACAGACTAGAAGAGATTAATAAAGAAATGAGCAATACCCACGAGTATTTAACGCAAACCAAACTACAAAAATTAGCAAAAGAACTCAAAAAATTCTCTTTAGAAAGAATACATCCCTACAGCAGTAAGGACTACAATGCCGACGACAATGCTTCTAATTATGGATCAAACAGCGGTGCCTCAAGCGCTGGCTCTGATCAAGGATTGGACCAACATAACAATCCCAATAAAACATATTTCCAGAACAAGAGAGGAAACCGTCGAGGAAGAAACTCGTGGCGGCCCCCATTCTTCCAAACGAATTCGCAAGGGATGCCCTTTCAACCCTTCAACCCCCACTTCCAAGGGTGGATGAATCCTTACTTTCAAGGCCCCCAGATGATGAACCATCAGATACCAATACAGACAGGCCAGAATTTCCAACAGAATATGCCTTTTTTAGGGAATGGCCCAGCTCCTCAAAGAACCCGGAGAAGAGGCGTAACCTGGTCCGACCAATCCAGGCAAGTGCAAACGAGAAGTGTAACCAAAGCCAAAACCGGTACAACCACGAATCCCTCATCGTGAATCTCACTGAGAAGGTTCTAACCCAGGATGAAGAACTCGTACTCAATAAAGGACTTGGGTATGTCCCGACTCCAAGGCTAGATCTATTCAAAACAAAATGTGAAGTTGCAGAGTTCTGCCGAAAATTAAAGTTAAAAGCTTTTTTCAAAGGAGACAAAATTCCCAACGAGGAAGGGGACACTACCTTGAGGAACAAGTCATCATTCTGTCCTCTGAATTCGCAAATCCCAATCGAAATATTGACCTTCGAGCAGGCTATCTTCAAAGCCATAGATGGGTTAGCAGATGAACCTCCTAAGCCCTTCCAAAATCTCTCAAGAAAGGAGCAGGTAGCTTTAAATGCCCTTAAAGAAGATCACAACATAGTCATCAAACCGGCCGATAAAGGCGGAGGAGTGGTTCTTCTTACAACCGAAGGCTATGACCAACAATGTTTGGATCTTCTCCAGGATGAGAAATTCTACAAAGTTCTGACCACAGATCCAACACCGAGATTACAGAGAACCATCGCAATGATGATAGAAGAGGCAGAGACTAACAACTGGCTCTCAAAGAAAGAAGGAGACTACCTCAGAACCCACACACCACGTACTCCCTACTTCTACTCCTTACCGAAAACACACAAAGGACGAGTACCACCTCCTGGACGCCCGATCGTGTCGGGTATAGGTTCTCTTTTAGAACCTTTGTCGCAGTTTGCAGATCAATACCTTAGACCTTTGGTCCAAAAGACACCGACGTATTTACGAGACACAAGAGACTTATTAACCAAGCTACAAGACGTTGAATACTCTCCTGATACCATGCTCTTGGTCGGGTTTGATGTGGAGAGCTTATATACTAGCCTCCCACAAAACAAAACAATGGATACCCTTGAGAGCATACTCTTCAACTCAACCTGGAACTATAAAACGCCCAGACATTTCGTTCTGGAATGCTGCCGGCTGGCGCTCATGGAAAACTTTTTCCAATACAAAGACGATCTGTACCTACAGTGCCACGGGACATCAATGGGCAGTACATTCGCCCCAAGCGTGGCTGGACTTTACGTCAGCACCTTTGAGGACCAACACATCCTAAAGGAGAACAACAACCCTTATCATCGTCATATACTGTTCTGGAAACGGTATATAGACGACATTTTTGTCATTTGGCTAGGGGACGAAAGCAGCCTAAGAGAGTTTCACACCTGGCTTAACCAGAGAGATGACTGCCTAAAATTTACTTACTGCACGAACCGGGAAAGCATTGACTTTCTGGATGTCACAATTTATGCGGCAGAAGGAACTCTCCAGACCCGGACGTTCTTCAAGACAACTGCAAAAAACAGCCTACTCTCTTTCAAGAGCTTTCACCCCCGCCCTCTGAAGGAGAACTTGCCATACAGCCAGTTCCTCAGGCTTAAACGCAACTGTAGTAATATCACCGAATACAAGTCGCAAGCCAATGACCTGTGCAAAAAACTAGAAGCCCGAGATTACCCACGAAGAGTGATCAATAAATGCAAAAAACGTGCCAGAAATCAAAATAGGGAAGCACTCCTTGAGACTATACCAAAACCAACCTCGGAGGAAGTCACCTGTGTAACCACATACAGCCCAGTGACAAACAGTGTCAAGAAAATCATCAATAAGAACTGGCGCATCTTAACATCAGGGAACCTTTCATGGCCAAAGCCAAGGTTTGCAAATAAAAGGAGCCGAAATTTGAGAGACATTCTTGTCCATACCAGACCTCCACCAAAACCCACAAGAGGATTAGTTGACCCGTGGGGTAATCCCCAAGTCACAGGACATTACCCTTGTGGTTCGTGCTCGGTTTGCAGTCTGACAAGACCCACAAAAGAACTCCAATTACTACCAGATTTCAAATGGATTATACGCCATCATACAAACTGCAATACCACCCACGTGATATACATGATCACTTGCCCATGTGACCTCAGATACATCGGCATGACTTGTAGAAAAGCCAAGCAGAGACTCTGCGAACATAAAAGCAACGTGAAATGCAAGAAGAGCACCACAAAAATGGCCAACCATTTTCTTGAGAAGGGCCACACAACTCAAGATCTCAACTGGGTCATCCTAGAAACTTTACCTAACAAAGACAGGAATGCTGCTAAAATCCTTTTTGAAAAAGAGCAGAGGTGGGTACATAGACTGGGGACTGACCGTGAGCTAAATGACAATATCCCCTGGCTCAGTCTTAATAGACAGTAAAGAATGTGCCTGCCGTCACTGTATTGAACCAGACGAGAAAAAAACTTGGAGAACAATCGATAACCAATGATGTACATATCGATATTAACATCACCCGAATCGGGTTCAGTTACTCCTCCTCCCTCGTTCCACCATTGAGGGTTTAAAAATATTGTCTCCGCGTTGCTGACTCACACGCAGTCCAAAATCCTCTACAATATTTGGGACACTAAATAAAATCATTATAGTGGGTAAAACGAACCATCAGTGACCATTCGAAATAATACTGCTCCCTCTGTGCTAGCTTCGCACGGAAGTCTCTGTTTCCCCCTATCCGGGATACAATCAGAGACCACCACATCGTGCCTACATGTCCAATCAAAAAACGTTTAAATACGTAACGGAGGCATTGCTGCGACAACACGAAAACAATCGACTAGTCACTTTTGTTGAAAACAAGCAGACTCGTAAGAAACATCAATGAATATAAACAATCCAAAGCACAGCATTAGCGTCACCACAGGTCGTCATAGCGACCCGTGGGATAACCAATCAGATCTGACGCCTGCGATGATTACCAGGCAGGAAACAGAGAGTTCTGTTTCCGGGTGAAAGAAGGCAGCGCGCTCGCAGAAGGCGCCAGGGCAGGACGAAATAGGTAGCGCGACCACAAACCAGGCAATCCTACAACCGCAAGTATTGCTGCTAAGCGCGTTTAAAATTAACCCCTGCTTTTTTCCCCTTCTGCTCAGTCCCCCACAAGCCTCTTAACCCGACTGGAGCGCTTTATTTACATGCGCGAGGTAAATATACCAGCACGCCGACTTAAGCATGGTAGATACCAAACAGCACCCCTTGATAAGAACACGAGTGTTGAGGCACGGTACTGCACATGTTTCTTTGACACACTGGATAAATGTAGAACTATATGTTATACTGAGTGTGTGTAAGATCCCACTATGACATCTCAGCAAGCACAACACGGTTCTGATAATCTTAATTGCGTTTCACGATCTGATACATTGCACATGCATCAACTCTGAACCAATCTGCATGTTATACCACCTATACAGCATGCATTACCCCTCTGTATAGTATGGAGAGATGAAGAGAGAGTTGACATTGCCATTGATAGCAGCCATGAATGAAGTATTGCCATTTTTTAGTTGTTGCTATAGTCTGTCAATGATAGACTTGAGATACAGTTTTCTGTTTGGTGTCTCCCCTTGTACCCTCTCCCCTATGTGTTGAAAACGTATGTATGTATATTCTTTCTCCAACAGGTACATTGCGACCTTATTTGAAACAAGAGACAGATCAATATACCTTTTTCTTATCACTCCATTCTTTGAACACTTTGACCACATCCCTTTACCTTCACGTTATTTCACATAACGGTCCTGATGAATGCCTGTAAGTCCTACTAAGGCGCAGAAGGCAGAAACATGTCGACCTTATTCCTTTTTTCCCTACACGTAATGTTTTTAACGATACTCTAAGTGCATCAACTACTCCTAATAAGTACTCTATGGTGCATAACAGCAGAGTTCACAAGACCCAGAACTATTAAAAATCCTATACTGGTTATCCGGGCTTTTTAATATTCCCTCATCACTGGCTCACTACTGCTTCAACCTTGGGTCAATACCTCGTGGTGGAGGTTGCATAATCTGATCGACCCGATGATTATGCACACACGTGAATAAAAAAGCGGAGAATCAAGATACACCGCTCCAACTCCACCCCACCCATCACGTGCATGAGGGTCTTCTATTTGGGACACACACCCCCGCTCCTGCAAGAAACGTAAGGTTGTGCAGGACAAGTGATCCTTTCCCGTCTGATTATTGTATAAATGTGCACAGCAATAAAGTGATGTGCAATAAAGTGATTTAAAATATGATTGTAACTGTTAGATCTGGGGGTCTCTAGTTGGCAGAGGTAGGTACCAATGTCCAAATAGGGACCCTTGCTTCTAGTCAGGGTAAGGGGGATACACTCTTTAGATAACCCTGCTCACCCCTTTGGTAGCTTGGCACAAGCAGACAGGCTTATCAAAGGCAATTTGTAAAGTATTTGTACCAACACTCACAGTAACACTGTGAAAACACCACAAATGAACTCCACACCAGTTTAGAAAAATAAAGTATCTTTATCTAAACTACACAAGACCAAAACGACAAAAATCCAACATACACAGTTCAAGAATGTGATTTTAAAAGAGTTCTAGGGTTTGCGTCAAAATAATCCACAGTTGCGTCACTTTTAGCCCCAAAGTACCTATAGATGAGACATAAGTTCCTTAGCGACAGCTGCAGCGTTGAAAAACAAGCGATGCGTCACTCCTGAGACCCTGGGGAGGTGATGCGACAGCGGGCATGTTGTGACGAATCCGGTCTGTATGGGGAGTGATGCGATACCTTGTATGGATTCCGGGGCGCAGGTTTCTCCTGTAGAAGCGTCTCGCAAAGGCACGATGCGACGATCTTTGGGACGGCGACGATCTTTGGTGCGGCGTTGATGAGCTGCGCAGCGTCGATCTTCTTCTCTCGCGGCCCCTCGATGCGTTGACTCTGCGAAGATGTTCGCAGCGACGGCATGCGGTCCGCAAGCAATCGGTGAGACGGTTTCTCCCAGCGACGACAGGTTCTGCGACAATACTCGCAGCAACAGGAACCTTCCCGCACCGGAGCGATGAGCTCAGCAAGCGAACGATGGGTCGGTTCTTGCGGCGGCAACAGGCGCAGCGACAATCTTCACGGCGACTGGGATTTTCTCGCACTGTCGACGATCCGATCCACAAGCGAGCAATGCGAGCAAATTGTAGATCTTCTTCTTTTCTTCTTGTCCAGCTCCCCAAACAGCAGGAAACAACCTCCAGAGGCCCCACAAATGGAGCAAGCACAGATGGCAGGTCAGAACTCACACAGCAGAGTTCAGGGGGGAAGCTGGGGGGGAAGTCGTTTTTCTCCTGGGACTTCTTAACAGGAGGCCAGCTCTCCTCAGGCCCTTGGAGATCTCTTGAAGCAAGGGGACACAGCAACAGCAAAGTCTTTCCCTTCTCCTGGTCAGCAAAACAACTGCAGGTCAGCCTTACAGCAGGTCAGTCCTTCTTCTTCAGTCTTCCAGCTTTCTCCTTGGCAGAGGTTCCTTCTTGATTCCAGGATGATCTAATTTTCTGAGGTCTGGGTAGCCTTTTTATACCAATATTCCCTTTGTTGTCTGAGGGCAGAGAGGCCTTGTCCTAGTCCAAACCAGTTCTGGTCAGTCCCGGAGCACTTTGTTTACTTGACTCATTCTTTCCTTTGAGAGAGAGGGGCAGGGTCGTCAGCCGCCCAGCAGGGGGTGGAACCAGCATTGTGGAAGGCAGGCACAGTCCTATTCAGTCCCAGGTGCTATCCCCTCCCACCACTCAAGATGCAGATGAAGTTATTCAGCCTAGGGCTGACTCATTCAGCCTCTGGTAGCCACCCCAGCCCCTGTCACTCACAAACCAGACAGTCAATTCAGAAACAGGCCAAGGCACACAGAAAGGTTAGACAAGAAAACAGCCACTTTCTAAAAGTGCTGTTTTCAAACAGAGAATTTAAAAACCATCCTTCCTAAAAGATAGGTTATTAAATTCCGAATTCGGGGATACCAGACTTTAATTTTCCATCTTGCTCCTATGGGAAGATATTGAGGTAAACATTATACACAGCATTCCCCATTATAGCCTATGGGCAAGATAGCCTTTCAATAGTGAAAAACGAAACTGGCAGTATTTCACTATCAGAGCATGTCACCCACATTAGTACATGCTCTACCTTTCACATACACTGCACCCTGCCCAGGGGGGTACCTTGGGCCTTCCATAGGGGTGTTCAATGTGCACTTAGGAACTGCACACAGGCCTGAGACACCGTTTTAGGGCTACTCATGTAGGTGGAACAATCAGTGCTGCAGGCCCACTAGTAGTATTTGAATCACCAGCCCTGGCACACTCAGTGCGCTTTACTAGGGACCTACTGGTAAAACAAATATGCCAATCATGGATAACCAATTACAATAACAATTTACCCTGGGAGCACTTCCACTTTGACACTGATAAGCAGTGGCAAAGTTCCCAAAGCATCTAAACCAGCAAAAACAAAATCCAGCACAGCGTCAAAAATACAGGAGATAGAGGCAAAAAATCAGGGGATACCACGCCAAAGATGCCAGGTATAACAGTAACAAACTATTAAACAGGTTAAAATACTGAAGAAAATAAGGTGGGAGTGCCGGGAACCCATGTCTTTGTTAAGACTATAAGAAATGATGAACAAGTCATCAAAGGGCGAAAGGACCAAGACAGGTATGTTTTCACACATAGAACCCATGGATTAGATCACAATATGAACAGTCAGTTCTTCGACCCTATTCAGACCTAACGGGTATTTCGAGTTCAACTGAATAATGTTTTGAGATTCCAGAATTATAAGTTGTTTCCCCCAATCCCCACTTCTGATTTTTCTTGGCTATCTTGTCAATGCCATAATAGTTTAGAAGTTGGGGATTGCTTTCATGTTTTTTGTAGATCGGGTAATTGTTTTTCAAGACCCGTAGGTGTTCTAGTAGCCTTCTTTTGATCAGTTGCTTAGTACTACCTACATAGACAAGACCGCAAGGATATTCTCGAACATTTGTATTTGTATTTTGCATTTGTAGAGCGCAATATTCATCCCGAAGGACATCACAGCGCTAGGATAGCATACAATGCGGTGTAGGAAAAGAGGGTATTTGATTGCGGCGCAGGTTATTCTTAATTAATGACTAGTTAACTTAGTATCTGGGGAAGAGGAAGGTTTTTAGCTTCTTTCTAAAAAGCAAATAGTCGTCTGTCAGGCATAAGTCAAGTGGGAGGCCATTCCACAGAACAGCACCATACTTAGAAAACGAGCGATCTCCCATCCTGACTCTTGTGGCACGTTTGACCTTTGCAATGGCCTGATTGCACAATCTCAGGTTACGTGACGGGATGTGGAATGACATTTTGTCTCGCAAAATGTGTGGGCCTTTCTTATGTCAGGTTCAGGAAGCATAGCAGTGGAGCTTGAATTTGGCTCTTTGTCGCACCAGCAACCAGTGTAGCTCCTTCATGCTGTCAGATGCTGAACTATTTCTGTTTTTATTACAGATCAGTCTAGCGGCTGCTTTGTGGACTACTTGAAGGCGGGAAAAATTGGATATTCGGGTATGCCCATGTAAAGTGCATTTCCGTAGGCCAGTCTACTCAGAAAAAGGGCCTGAGTGACTGTTTTTCTGCAATTCAGAGGAAAAAGTCTCCAGAAAAGTTTCAGTATGACGAAACCTTTTCCACATAACATGCGTACTTGGTCCTGCATGGATAGAGCATTATCAAATAGGATGCCCAGATTTTTAGCAACACGCTTGGGTTCGAGGGCGGTTCCCAATGCTTGGGGCCACCAGCTGCTATCCCAAATTGAGTGTGCACCCCCGAAGAGCAAAATCTCGGATTTTCCAGCATTTAGCTTTAGGCAGTGATCTTTCATCCAAGTGGCGACTTCGGTGAGGCAGTTAATTAGGTTGCTCCTAGTGTCAGTGTTAGCAAGTCTGTCCTCCGGAGTGATCAGTAATTGTGTATCGTCGGCATATGAGCAGATGTCAAAGCCCCATTTCCTCCTGATGGCTGCTAGAGACATACGCATTAAAAAGGGTAGGGCTTAGAGAAGCTCCCTGTGGGACTCCATGCTTGATGCTTTTTGGAGTTGAAGAGCAAAAGCCCATTTGAATTTTTTGGGTGATGTTTTTCAGGAATGATGCGAACCATGAGAGGGCTTTTAAGTGTAATCCTTTCTCGTGGAGAATTCGTAGTAAGTTGTTATTAGATACAGTATCAAAAGCCGCAGTGAGTTCCAAAAGGCTCAGTGCTACGGTTCTGCCTTGATCCACTAGGGATCTGATATGATCGGATACAGCAAGTAGAGTGGCCTCTGTGCTGTTGTTGGCTCTAAAACCAGTCTGGGAGGGGTCCAGTAGGTTATTGGTTTCAAGAAAAGTGGTAAGTTGTCTATTAGCCAGTCTCTCCAAGACTTTAGATAGGTATGGTAGCTGTGAGATCGGTCGATAGTTTGCTGGGTCGTAAATTTCCAGGCTTTTTTTTAATAGAGGAAAGACCACTCTTTCCTTCCATATGGTTTGGAAAGAATCTAACTTTAAAGATTAATTTAAGATTTTGGTGACATGGGGGCAGAAAACTGACACTAGTTGGAAGAAGATGAAGTGGGTGCAGGGATCGAGTGGCGATCCTGCCTTAACCTCAGTCATAGCTTTAGCTACCTGCTCTTCTGAGAGGAGGGCCAGAGTGGCCAGATGGACTTGATCCAGGGGGTGGGATGTCATGGTTTCCCAGTCTATATTATCTCCCTTGGGCTGATTTTCAAAGGATACATAGATTTTGGTCACTTTATCAGTAAAGAAGTTGTTGAGTAGCTGTAGTAATCCAGGAGTCATTTAGATAGATTGAAGAGATTTATTAGACAAAATCTACACAGCTTATCATCTGCCAGTATCTCCAGAGTGTACAGTTTCCCAAGTGTTGAATCTAAACATTCCACCATGTACATGAAGCAGATGACATCATAAGCATAGAGTCAGCTGAGCAAGACAGCTGAGAAAGATCATTCACTTAAAGTGACAGTGTACAACTTAACAGGTTATGGAATATAACATATCTCCTTTCCTTCTAGCGAAAGGAACATAGTAAAGTAAAAGAAAAGATAAACTTGTATTGAGTACTTATCATTTTATAAGTAAAGAATTCATCTAAAATAATAAAAGAATAAGAAACAAGAAAATAACAATATGACAAAAGTCAATGGGGAAAATATTATTAATCGCGAAACCTATGAGGCAAAATAATGGATCTAATACTTTTCTTACGAGAGGAATCCATATTGTTGACATGCATATCACATTTTTTAGAGGTTCCAAGATTAGAGACTCCAAGATTATCTTTAACCTTTACAATTTTCGAGATGTTCCACCAGTACCCTCCTTCAACTTGAACCGCATTTCTACCAATTCTCACTATCTTGATAGGTTCACTGTATTTACTCCTCCCTTTCTTTGTGTGAGTAGAATTCTTTACCCTCACAAAATCCCCCACACACAACGTGACTATCCTGGCATTTTTCTTCTGATCAAACCAAATTTTCTCCTTGTTTTGTGTCAAGATGGAATTAGATTTGACTGTTTCTAAAATAGACTCAATATCAACTAAGGGACAAGACCATTTAGACATCCAACTGGGTCTAAGACTAGTGTTGGCTTTTCTCCCTCTTAATACCTCAAAAGGGGAAACTTTCGTGGAAGAGTGCGGTGTCGTCCTATAAGACCAAAGCATACTTTCAAGAGATGCAACAACATCATGCCTCCCCTCAACTGCCCACTTGATGCACTCACCCACAACACGATTCATCCTCTCAACTAGACCATTTGTTTGTGGGTAATAAAGTGAACTCCTAAGGTGTTTGATTCCACAAGACTTAAGGAAGGATCTGAACTCAAAACTAACAAACTGAGTCCCATTGTCTGAAATTATAAATTCAGGAAACCCTTCTCTCAAAAAAACTTCCTTGAGAAATTTAACTACAGTTGAAGTACTGACCTCCTTAACAACTTTGACTTCAGGCCATTTCGATGTGTAATCCATCAAGACAATAATGAACCTCATCCCTAGAGGTAAAACTTCATAAGGACCCATGATGTCAATACCTACTTTAGTCCAGGGACTGGTGGGACACTCAATAGGGGACAAAGGAGGAACAACAACTTTAAGTGATTTTTCAGACACAGAACACACTGGACAGTTTTCAACAAAAGTACGAATCTCATTGTCCATGCTTGGCCACCAAAAATCTTGTCGTACTCGACGTATAGTTAAAGAGATACCCAAGTGTCCCTCATGAGCCCCTTCTATGATGACAAGTCTGAGATTATGGGGTGGAATAAGTTTGTCACACCTCACTAACAAACCATCTTCAATTGAAATCTCAGATTCAATCTTCCAATACGGTTGCAACACAGAAGACAAAGACTTCTCCTTGGGCCACCCATTCTTGACTAAATTGAACACTTCTTGTAACACCTTGTCCTTTGACAAAGACTCTCTCCAATCTTCTTCAGACCCCACAGCTAGGACAGGAACATCTATTGAAGCCACAAAACAATCTTCTTCATCTTCATCATTCAAATCGATAAAACCTGTACCTTCGCTCACACCATCATTCTGAGGAAAACGTGACAGAAAATCTGCACGTGTGTTTTTGCCACCTGAAATGTGCGTGACATCAAACTGATATTGAAGTAATTTGGTAACCATTCTTGTGATCCTGGGTGTACAACATTTGCTGGGACCAGCAGACAAAATAGATACCAATGGCTTGTGGTCAGTAATCAAATTGAAATGCCTACCCCAAACATAAGGTCGATATTTGTCAATAGCCCACACACATGCTAGTAACTCTTTCTCTATGACCGAGTATTGAATTTCAGCATTCCTAAGCACCCTGGAAGCAAAAGCAACTGTGAATTCTCTTTCATCAGAACGTTGAGTAAGAATCGCTCCTATACCCACTTTGCTGGCATCTACGGTAATGTAACATGGCAAATCTGGGTGAAATGGAGTAAGAGCATCACCCTTCTTCAAAATGTCCTTAACTTCCATAAAAGCACAATCACATTCACGCGTCCATGCGAACTTTGTGGAAAATTTAAGTAAATTACTAATGGGTCTAACAATTGACGCATACCCAGGCACGAATCTCGAATAATATTCCAACAATCCAAGTAGAGACTTAACACCAGATCTATCTTTAGGTACTGGTGCTCTCATAATAGCCTCAATTAACCCTTGTCTAGGTTTAATCCCTTCAGAAGAAAGCAAATGACCAAGATATTCAATCTCACTGGAACTAAATTTACATTTCTCTGTCTTTAAAACAACACCATTTTCCTTAAAAATTTCCAAGACTTTTCTGATAATGTTATCATGGGTTTCATCATCTACGGCATAAATTAAAACATCGTCTTGAAAAACAAGGACACCCTCAACATCTCTCAAAAGATTTTGCATCACCCTTTGAAAAACAGAGGCTGCTGAGGCCAGTCCAAAAGGCATTCTTTTGTAGCGGAACGTACCAAGTGGTGACACAAAAGCTGTTAGTGAACGGGATTCAGGGTGAAGTTCTATTTGATGGTAGGCATTAGCCAGATCTAACTTTGAAAAAATCTTAGCACCCTTGATACTGGTAAAAAGATCTGTAATCTTGGGTAGAGGATGGGAGTCAACCCAGATTTCCTTGTTTAAGGACCTAAGGTCCACACAAACTCTGAGTTTTCCATCTCTCTTCCGTGCAACGACCAAAGGGGATAACCATAGTGAAGACTCTGTGGGTTCTATGATTCCTTTTTAGCAGAGCATAGTGATTTATTTATTAAGATCTTCCCTAATGCTAAAAGGAACACTCCTGGGTTTGTGCTTGATGGGAGCAGCACCATCCTTAACAATTATTTTGTGTTTGAAACCTACGATCTTCCCAAGTCGATCACTAAACACAGAAGGAAATTCATTAACCCACCTTGTGTTTTCTTCTTCACAAGAGACAAGTAAGACTTGTTCTTTCATCCCTGGTCTAAGCTGCATCCCAAAAAGACCTTGATGAAACCAACCTAGAATGTTGAGTCCGTCTACAGCTACATACATTTTGCCTCTGATTCTCCTACCTTTAAATTCTAGGTAATCTTCGAAAAATCCTAAAAGAGGAATTTTACGTTTTTGATAGGAAATAGGTTTCCTGTCAGGAGGGAAAGGTGCTCTATCACCCCATGTTTCACTAAACAATTCATTGGTAATTATAGTAATCCTTGCACCCGAATCTGCTAAAAGATTGAGTTTCTTATCACCAACGAGTATTTCCACAATAGGATCTATACAGGTAGAAGGATCACCAGTGAGGGGTATAGATGTGTTATCAGAATCAGCAACAATAGAAATAGTCTCAGAGTCCGATTCAGTATCTGATTCTAAAACACAAGCTATAGTTTTCTTTTGAAATTTTTTCTTTGGGCAAACAGTGGCATAGTGTCCTATTTTTTTGCAATAATTGTACGTAGAATTTATAGCAGGACATTTCGAACCTTTGTTGTGAACAGCACTACCACAACGTAAACATACATTGCTTGGTACGGATACAGTATCCTTAAATCTTGAAGAAAGATTATCCTTAAGTTTTGGAGAGAAATTGTTAGTAGTTTTAATCAATTTACTTTTGCTCTTTTTAGAATTACCAACAAAATTAATACTATCTACTGGTTTGTCCTCTAATTCCTTGAGAGAAATATGAGAAGTTTCGATACTTTTTGCAATTTTGATAGTCTCATCAAGAGTAGGATTATCCATTGTGAGTAACTTTTGTCTAGTCTGCTTGTCTTTACAATGACCAACGAATTGATCACGAATCAATTGCTCTGTAAAGTTTTCAAAGAGACAGACAGAAGCTAGTTTCCTAAGAGTGGAAAAATACGAATCAACATCTTCACATTCAGATTGCTTCCTCATAAAAAATGTATGTCTAAGTACAATTACATTTGGTTTCTTATCAAACCTTAGTTTAAGTTTAGTAATAGTAGTTTGATACTCATCTATCACCTCATAATCTAAAGGAGGATCAGGTAAGTGTTTGAAAAAAGTGTTTGAATACCTTCAAAACCAAGAGAATGCAATAAAAGCAATTTTTCTTTCAGGACTATACCTTGAAGCACCTATAGCGCCTAAATATGTCTCAAATGCGTCAAACCAGATATCCCATTTCACAGGAGGTTCTCCTGGAGTGTCAAGGAAAGCAGGAGGAGCATTAATAGATTGTAACGTAGACATCTTGAAGGAAAAGTAATTAAAAAATTAAGAAATGTAAAATACTTTTGAGGAAAATGGCATGGGAAAAATAATCCTTTGTAAAAATGGGGTTTTTCAAATGCAGTACTGAATCAATAGGAAATGGGACTTTTCAAATGCAGTATTGAATCAATAAAGTACCTCTCGTGGAGTAGGAAAACAATATTCTATTGTTGAGATGTACTCTTGAATTGTTTCCTTGATAAAGATTTATCTTCTTGTTGATAGAGAAAAAAATGATGTCACAGTGTCTTCCTGATCAGATGTCGTGGGAATGGAACACAGAAAAGAATGTTAGAATGTGGGATTGTTATCCGGTCAGAGATTGTCAAAACAAGAACAAAATGGTTTGTTTACAACAAGAAACGTTGCTTGGTGACAAAGTAGAATTTTCTTCTTGTGGTCTTGGAATGAATCGCATTGCTTTTCTCACGTGATGCTTCTCGTGCGTGTGCTCATGCAGAAGTGAGCTTTTCAAATGTCAACAAACTGAAGCGTTGCTGGCGCCTGACAGCGTGTGCGCAAGGACACGAACTGCATTAATGCCGCTCCAACGTTAACAGAATGGAAATGCGGCTCGAGTTTCTTAGTGCGCGTTCGTCCCTGACAAATGTTTCCAAAATTAAACAGTATACCAGCGAGAACAGCACTCGAGCTACTCAGCGTTAGCTAACATATATGCTGGAAATGTTTAAAATTCAGCGCTGGTTCGCAGATGCTGGAAGACGAGTACGTCAGGATTTCAAAATAGGAAATGTCACTCGCTCGTTTCTTGATAAGCAAACACGCACAGGAGATGTTTTGACAAGAGATGCTTTGAGCAAAGACACATGTGTTAAAGCACTCGCTACAGCAATCTCACTCCAGTAATGTTTATATATAGGTTGCAGAGCTCAAGAGGCACTGCGTAGAGGTTGAGTAGAGATTGAAACAAATAAAATGAAAATAGGCACTTATCTGGAGATGAGTGGGAATTCATCTTGAGAGTTGAATGTTGAAATTGATTGGGGTTGAGTTGAAATAAAATTGAATAGATGTTCTTTTGAAGAGTTGAGTTGAATAAAGTTCCTTTGAAGGGTTGAAGATGATATATGGCAGATGGTTTGAAGAGGATAAAAAATATCTTTGAAGAATTGAAGGTGGATGCGTGGATTCAGCTGTGTAGAGCTGCGTCGCCAAAAATATGTAGTAATCCAGGAGTCATGTAGATAGATTGAAGAGATTTATTAGACAAAATCTACACAGCTTATCATCTGCCAGTATCTCCAGAGTGTACAGTTTCCCAAGTGTTGAATCTAAACATTCCACCATGTACATGAAGCAGATGACATCATAAGCATAGAGTCAGCTGAGCAAGACAGCTGAGAAAGATCATTCACTTAAAGTGACAGTGTACAACTTAACAGGTTATGGAATATAACAGTAGCTCACAGTTATCTATTGTAGGTGCCATAGTTTGAGACAAACTAGTGGGTTTGCAGAGTTCTCAAATTACTTTATAGAGTTCTTTGGATGAATTACCATTGTCTTCGATTCTTTCTGTATAGTAGTTTATCTTTACATTTTTTAGGGCACAGTGGTAACTTTTCGGTTTGACTAGGTAGTTCTGTCTGTCCTTGCTGTCCTTTGACAGTATCCATTTATGCTCCCTGGTTCTACACTTTCTTTTCATTAGTTTTAGTTCTAATGAGTACCACTTTTCAGATCGCGTTTTATTGTTAGATTTACTGTTTAGTTTAGGAGCACATTGATAAAGTGCTTTCTCGGTTTCTTTTTGCAGATGTTCAGCTTTCGCTTGAACAGAATTAGTGTAAAACATGTTGGGGTTATAGTGGGAGAAATGTGAGGAAAACAAGTCAAGGGTGATTCGGTTCAAGGCTCTTTTCCCTGACTGAAGCTCTGTTTTTGCCTGGAGTGTTTTATCTGGTAGGCTGAAAGAGAAGGAGATTAGGGAGTGGTTAGTCCAAGGCAATGATTTGAAGTCATGGACATTGATAGTTTCGAGAGCAGTAGATCCAGTGTATGTCCAGCTGTATGGGTTGATCCTTTGATCCACTGAACTAATTGTATTATTGCCATGTCGTTTTCCAGATGTTTGCCCCCCGGGTTGGTGGAGTTTTCATAGTGGATATTGAAGTCACCTATAACTAAAAACTGTTTCTATTTTAGGCAGAGAGGGAGAAGTTGTGATAGCAAGTTTGCGCTAAAGTCAGGATGATGGCCAGTCAGGTTGTAGATAACAGTCCCTCTGAATAATTTGTATTCCTCTTTTAATCATTTATAACCTAGTGGTAGAGCTAAGAAAATGTCGGGGTGTTGTCGTCTAGCCATGTTTCGGTAATAAATACTAGATCTGGGTTTAGGTCGTCCAAGGTTTCCGAGATCTCGATACTGTGTTTGGGAATTGACCTGAAATTAAAATAGAGTTCAGGGATAGGCGGTTAGGGTTGATATCTTTCTCTATATGTTGGGCATATATAACTTGACAGCCCTATTTGCAATGACAGCAAGAGAACGGGCCTTCCAGCTCAATAGGAGATGTTTTTACACAGCGCATGCTGGGTTTTTGTGTATCTGCCAGATCTAAAAGCATATCTCTTGAGTAAGTGTAGAGTGGTGTTTGGTTTGACGTGAGAGGACCAGGGTTTCTGGCCCCTGGGCCCGTTTGGGCACGGACGGGCTTGCCTTGGGCGTGCCTTTGACGTGCATTCCGCGCTGCGGCCCCGTCTTCGTACTGCGGCAGGGTTGAGATTGTAGCTCCTCCCCCAGTGCTGCTACTGGTGACTACCGGTTTAGCGCTGAAGCTACGTGGCAGTTTTCGTGCCCTCCCGCCCTCCTGATGCTGGTAGGTGCACTTTTACCCCCTAGATTCAGTTTCAATTTCAGTAGTACAATTAAACAAGTAGTGCAATTAAGAAATAATGCTTTTTAAAGATGTGCAAAACAGTGCATTTTAAAAACGGATTACAATGTAATCAAGACGGTACAGTTTAAAATCGGATTAAAATATCATCTAAACAACCTCGTTAGGGTGAAGAAGAGAATGCGGTCCTTACGAGTGCTGCGCCACGGCCCCGTTTTTGTATTGTGGCGTGGTTGAGATTGTAGCTCCTCCCCAAGCGCTGCTACCGGTGACTTCCGGTTTAGCACTGAAGCTACGTGGCGGTTTTCGTGCCCTCCCACCCTCCTGATGCTGGTAGGTGCAATTTTACCCCTCAGATTCAATTTCAATTTCAGCAGTACAATTGAACAAGTAGTGCAATTACGAAATAAGGCTTTTCATAGATGTGCAAAATGGTGCAGTTTAAAAACTGATTAAAATCTAATCAAGACGGTGCTGTTTAATAACTGATGTTATCTGAAAAACCTCGTTAGGGTGAAGCAGAGAATGCAATCCTCATAGACAACATATTTAGTAGTGTTGTATAGCGTTCATGACCCTAGTGTAATTTTCCCGATTCATGCCCTTATATAGGTATAAAATATTGTATCCTTATATAGGAATAGAATTCATAACCATATTAGGACACAACTCAAGTAGTCCTAATATGGCTTGGCTACTTCTACTAGTTCCGAAAATCTACAACGATTTCTTGGACAAACCCGCCTTCAGCAGTCAGGGACTTCCCCCTGCATGAATATTGATTTATCCAAGAACTCATGGAGTTTTCAGAGAATTAAGTCTCCAATGACGTTATTATGTCCAATCTTACGTCAATTTCGGCACCTTCAAGGTATAAATATGCCCACACTTGTCCAAACAAACACACGGTGGTTTGCAGCAGTTTGACTATCTACTTGCTCGACGCGCCCTGCTGCTGCAAGTGCCGAAGGAAGCCGACCCGCCAACTGACGCACTGAGAGAGGCTGTACTTTCTCCTGCCGAGAAATCCAGCTCCAGTGTTTCCAGGCTACCCTTGCGGGTTGCTGGGAAATCGAGTCCTGAGAGAGATACCAGACCTCCTACATTCTAAAACCAAGGCACGGAGATGATTAGACCCTAAGAGAATTCTTGAATTAGATTCTTGGCAAAAGAATACTAAAACTAGACTACAACTTACTTACTTCCTCCAATGTACTAAGCCTAGGTTAGGTACACTGGGGTAGGCTTTTTTTAGAAGCACCAGTTGAGTACTTTTAGTCATTATTTATCACTGTATGTATTTTATGCATTTTAGGTATTTTATGGCTTAGAAACCATATCATGCTTTTACAATATTATTTTATAATACTCTTCGTACTGTACGCTTTGTACTTTACCGCAAGTATTACCATCGCAGCAGTTCATTTCTTATGCTTGAGAAAGAAGACTGTTCAATAAATATTTTATTGAAAACGCCCGTCTCTCTTTTTCTCTGCACCTCTGGTGAAATGAAGCATGCACGATTGACTAAGTGAAATAGCTATCTATTATTTCCGCGACTCTAGAGATATATTTCTTATTCTTGGGAAACAAAGTTGTCATGTTTTGAGCGGTTGTCAGAAACTAAATCCCTTCTTGTTTATTCGAGAAAGTTTCTAGTGACCTCTGAGCTAGCTGGCACACACACAATTAAGTTTAGTGCATTCGGTAGAGACCTAGTCGATTTCAGTCCTACGTCTAAACTACAGGATACACTATTCCAATGCGCAGAGCCTAATGGGAATATATAGGAACTACACTACATGGCGCCCAATGTTTGGTAGGGCAATAATTTAACGCTAGATACTAGAGTAACTCAGTCTTGCTTTTCACACAGACCCCTTTTTCCCGTAAAAATACTCCAATAGACGTCTGGAGTGGGTTGAAGGATAAAATATCTGTTTTAAACTAAGTAGGACGAAAAAAATCATATTTATTAGTTTTCAGTTTGTTCAACGTTGAAGGATACAGTGTTCCAATCATATTGTGCACCTAATCTTTTTTTC
The DNA here is from genome assembly GCF_964261635.1 of Lissotriton helveticus. NCBI lineage: Eukaryota > Metazoa > Chordata > Amphibia > Caudata > Salamandridae > Lissotriton > Lissotriton helveticus. The sequence goes on along the minus strand of NC_136057.1, from coordinate 343,079,413 downwards.
CTTGACGAAAGAGAAAGAGAGAGAGCTGCACTAGCAGTCAGGCAGTTTTGGATGACACAAATCTCCAATAAAATGACCGGGATACAATACTGATCCCGGTAAATATAAGGAAAACCATTACTATAAAACTTATAGAAAATGGAGTATCACCAAGAGGTGGTAAATTAATATTTGTTATAGAGGCACATGAATATCGGCAGATAGAGGTATTCTATTCATGGATTCTGTTTCCTGCAGCAAATGCAGCAACACACGAGTTCCACTTCAATAAATTAGAGGAACCACCAGCGGAATACGTTCCTTTTGAGGACGTTGAAATTCCACTAACTTACCAAGAGCATCAGCTCTGGTTTAATGGCGCCCTACAACATCAAAATCACATTACCAGGCTCGGTCCACTAGGTAGACCAGGAGCATCATGGCCAGTACTAGCCAGCTATACACCACATCCTGATATTGAAAGAATGACAGCTCCTGAGTTGTTAGCTCAGCTAAAACAGCTTATTAAAATACACAGGCAGTTGGTTCAATATGTCATGCGGACTTTAACAGTCCAACCAGCTGTAAGAATTCCACAGCACATCCCTTATCAAGGGAACACAAACAAAATTACACCACAGACTATACAGTCAGTCATTGGTAAATTACCCGCAAAACGGGAACAAATTCCATTCTGGTTAGCTCAAAAAATTACTCAAATAGAGGCAGTATTTCCTGATAGTACACCTCATGAGAAACACAGGATTCTAACAATCTGTTTACCAATGGAGATTGCACCACACATAGAGGACTGCGACACTTGTGGTACAGTCTGCTTCAGTCTACACTAAAACACATGGTGTACCGTCTATGGCGGTAATACAAGACGTTCTAAGACAGATTCAAAATGAATATGGTCCAGAACCGGCCTTAAATCTGGGTATGAAATTACTTAAAGATTTCAAATAGGTCTCGGCTATACTATTAGCCAACATAAAAGGTGAAGTAGCATCAGTGGCAATCCGCCAAAAATTAAAAGAAAAAGATATAACAGAGCAACCTTTTGAGCTTGCCAGAATTATTGAAAAATCATATGAAGAACTAGGTAGAGATAGTTTGGGTGGGAAACCAGTGAAACCCCAATTAACTGAAAACCCTGAAAAGATTTTTATTAAAAATAATCTCACCACTACTAAAAAGAAGTGGGAAAATAGCAAACAGACACTTCCTAGAGAGAAGCTTTCTGAGTCCAGAGGAAGGTCTCCTCAACAGGAGCCCTCTGAAAAAAGATATAACCTCAGAAATAGGCATACTTTGAAAACACCTGATAGATATCAAGATAATGATACACGTTCCTCTCGTACCTTTCAGACTTCCTCGCAGAAATCCGAAAGAAGAGGACGATCAGAACAAAAAGAAGAATGAGTGAAGTCCAAGGACGAACAACACGTTCCAAAAAATAAGAAAACTCAATTCACCAAAAAAAAAGGTAGCAAGTCTAAAGATCAGACATGCCGAGGATCTTGAGGACACAACTCAAGAACGGGGAGTGGGCCCAAACAATGCTAGACAGCGCAAGTTGAAACTGCAGATACCAGGGTTAGTGTACCACATAAGTTATATGAAGTAACACTCCGGATGGAGGGGGACAAACCAAGAAAAATTAGAGCACTCTTTTAGGAGAAGCTCTCTAAGGGTTATGACATCCTTCTAGCTGAACAAGACTGGCCACCTGAATTTGTCAGGGAGAGCCCACATGGCAAATATATAATTATGAAAGCCTTCTCAAATCACATTCCAATTCATAAACAATACACATATGCCAGGAAATGGGCTGTAGCCCAGGCCCCAGCATTATACAAAAATCATGTAGGTTATGATGAGGATTCCCCTAACCATAAAATCCAGTTGAAAACTCAACCAACAATCCAAAGACAATATCCTGTAAAACAGGAAGTTAAAAAACAGGTCAGGGAGATTTTAAATCAACTTGAATACCAAGGGGTGATTGAAACATGCACCTTATCAATGAACAATCCTTTGTTTCCTGTCTCCAAACCAGACAATTCATATCGTCTAGTTTTGGATTACAGACATCTAAACTCTTGTTGCAAAACTTTTGCAGTACAAAATGCACATAGTGCAGCACTGATGAATAACATCGTGTGCAAAAAATATAAAACTACATTAGATATCTCAAATGGTATCTTTTTTCAAAACATTGCACCTGAAAGCAGGTATTTGACCGCTTTCTCAATAATGGGGACACAGCGACAATTTTGCCATCTTCCCCAGGGATTCAGGAATAGTCCAGGGTTATTTTCAGCCAGAGTAACAGAATTACTACAAACTTACGATGATGATGAGGCATTGTCCTATGTCGATGACATCTATCATACAGACGATGATTTGGACGTGCACTTGAAAAGAGTAAACACCATCATACTGGGGTTCGCTTCTGAAGGGTATAGATTCAATTTTAAGAAATCATAAATTGCCCACATCAACGTCCTATTTTTGGGATATGAGTTATCAAGTGAAGGTAAAAGCCTGGTAGCAAACTTTTTAGAAAAATGTGCGCTGCTCCAAGCTCCAAAAATGCTGAAAAACTTAGTCAATTCTAGGTTTCCTGAACTTTGGAAGTACTTATGTTCTAAATTACGCAGAAAGGGTTAAACCTCTCTACGAACTAATCAAACCTGATTTCAAACCTAAAATTTGGACACAAAAACACACAGAAATTTTGCGTTCAGTACAAACAGACATGTTAGCAAAAACACAGTTACAAACACGGGACAACGTGCGTAACCTAGTGATCCGGATCATCCCAGGGAGATGCAGATTCACATACCTAACCTTTAACTAAGGTGAGACGGTACCAATAGCATACAAGTCACACTTGTACACACAAGCTGAAATGAAATTCACTTCAACAAAAAAAATACTGACAGCGGTTCAGACTGCTGTAGCAAAAGAAAGAGCCCTCGCACAGGGTAAACGCATTAAAATCGTTACACCTGTACCTGCCTTAGAGGCAGTGACAAAGACAAGCATTCCAAATGCTAAAGGTCTACATCCAAGATGATACAGTGGGTTAACTCTCTTGCTGCAACAGACGTTGAATACGTTTTTTGACCCATATTTAAAAACACAAGAATTCCTGCAATATGAATTAGAATGTCCTCTGCCGACTGAAATTCTGCCACTTGAACATTACGGCTGTATAATATATACAGACGGATCAGCACAACCCGCAATTGGGGGTAAACAAGCTTACAGTGCTGCGTGCGCGATTGTTAAAGGTCGCTGGCGTGAAGGCAAGTTTAGACCTATGGTCACAAAAACTCAATCTCTTGGGGACTGTACAGCTCAGCGAGCTGAATTACAGTCTTTCATGATGGCGCTTGAAAATACAGATCGCAAATTCCCCACACTGATAGTGTGCGATTCGTATTACTGCGTCCAATCTTACAATGAATATTTGCAGAACTCGGTTCAGAACGGCTTCAAAGACGCTAAAGGTGGCACAATTAAGCATAAACTGCTATGGGAACAAGTAGTTCATGTGCAAAAAGAACTACAAAAGACTCACGTGATTCATACACTGAGTCATCAGCGTGATGGCGTTCACGTTGCAGGGAATTCATTGGCTGATGAGGCCGCGAAAGCAGCTGTGCAAACGGCTTCCGTGGCTGCAATCACTCATTCAAAAACAAAAATAGACGGTGAAACAATGCTAGCAGTGAATGCCTCAATGAAAGGCAACTATGCAGCATTACCACGAAACTATCCACTCGGTAATACATACATAATTGATGCAAACTCTGTTCCTTTGGCTCGAATCCCTGGAGTGGGGGATAGAGTAATTCCAAACAGGAACAAGAGAGGTGCTTTGGTTCACGAAGCACATATGGGAGAGGGTCTGATACATCAAGGGATCTTAATGTCTCTAATAGAGTTAGAGAAGAGATACTGGTGGCCAGGAATGAGCGTCCAGGTCTACGAATTTGGAATTAAGTGCGATGACTGTTACAAAAACCACAGCTTTGAACACCACCAGATTCCTGACTACAGTATAGCCAGCCCAGTACAGACACCATTGTTAGACAGCATTAGACTATTAACACTCAGACGCCAATATAGACGAATGCGGTCCCACAAATATTAAGACAAGATTCATTTGGATGTGGCCCCAGCTCTCGGCTCATGCCAGAACTGTTATAAAAGATTTGCGAGTCTTTAAATACACACACACTATCGGCACGCTACATTCTGACCAGGGTCCTGTGTTTAGCTCTCGAGCTTACCAGGAGGCCATGACCAGCTTGGGCATTGTATTGCGGTTTTCGAGTCCCTTCCATCCCGAGGGAAATGCGGTAGTGGAATTAAAAAACCGTGACATAAAGCAATCTATCAGCCGAATCAAAGGAGAGAGTGAGAACTAGGTAAGCTAGTCCGAATCCCCAGAGTTATATGTCAATATCAAAAAGGACTAGCTATATTAGGGGGAGGAGGGGAGACTCAATGAAGTACGCGTGCCAGCAAACCCATTGGTTTGTTCATGAAGCCCTCACCCACCAACCTAGTTGGTGGCACGCTTCATCATCGGGCCCACCACAGTGACACCGAGTGTGTCCCAGGTGTGCTTCGACGCCAGGTTACTGCGGAGCTGGTATGTTCGCTGAGTGTGCAGTGTAGTGAGTGAGAAAGTGGAGGTTAAAAAGCTATACAGTGGGTCCCAGTACCCAAGGGTAAATGAGTAAACTTTAATTACTGGGCCCCTGTTAGCTACTTAAAAGGCAAACGGACGTGTTGGAGTGCGAATTATGACCTCCTGCGTCCTGTGTGGTCTACATGTTTCAGCCAGGCCTTTTGTTTTAAAACTAGCTTTCCTCAGGACCAAGTGTGTATGTGAATAAAGTGCAGTTAAATAAAATTACTAAATTATAGTGATTGTGTTATTCTTTTGCTAAGTGTTGCACTCCCTAAGGTGCGTTATATGTTAGAGGGGGATTCCCTCTTGCTTTACTACACATAACATATAAGACGTAGACAGACGTACATGGTAGAGTCATATTAGCATGATATGATAGTTTCCACATCATTTAGCCGACTTATATGGTGAGTGCTCGACCTATATTCGACTAGGGTGTGGTCATGTCAGAGACATGACCTGCGTGGGTTTTATCCTACAACCGATCGCAGTGGTGGTGAGCTAGAACAGTGGTTATTAGCATGGTGAGGTACAGGTAAGTAAAGTACATTATCCTCACACAGGCTATTTGCTGTAACCTCCGCTTTTCATTTCGGGCACCGCAGAAGGACAACAGGTCCAAGGAAGATTATTCACTAATTTCATTTCCAAATACACACAATGCAATATGAGGAAATCAGCAAAAGCACTGAAGCAAGGGCAGATACGTTCGCCTTCCAAGAGGGGGAGGTGTCCAGGATTTATTCTTTAATACAAGAGGAGATAGACCAAACCTCCTCCAATAGGACAAAGGCTCAAAACATAAAACAAATGCTATATATCTCCAAAAGACATGTGAACCAGAAACTGCACGCCAGCACATTGATTCGTTACCATAAAATGCAACACATACCGAGGGGGCTGCGCATAGCTCTGAAGCCATCCCTATGTAAAAATTCAAAGGATTTTCAAGATAAATGGTACGCGATATTGAATAAATGTTCGCTAGACCTGATACTGTTGATTATTGAGGAACTTTCAGGAATTTTACTTGAATTAAACAAGGAAATGGAGGAGTTATCAGATGAATTGTCCAGAATGATGAATGCAGAAGAGCTAGCTTCAGTCTTGAAGGACATTAATGAACAAATTGAAAGACACACCCAAGATATTAACAAGCGGAAGATCAGACAGTTCAAACGCGACACGTTGGACTACAAATTAGGGGAGGTGTACACATGGGCAGATGTGTATGCCCAGAGGAGGAGAAATCGCCCCTACACACCTTACACAGACACTTCCTCGTCAGGAAGTGATATGTCCAATAAACCACCATCTAATAAGAGCCAAATGTCCAAGAGAGTACTCATTACCACTCAAGAGGGAACAACTACAGACGCTGACTAACTCTACTAACTCCCCACATCAATTCTATTGCAAAATCTGCTCGTTTCCAACTGCGCCTTCTTTGGGGAATCCGACGCTTCTTCCCGGAGCAGGACCTTATAACCCTGGTGCAATCGCTGGTCCTCTCCAGACTAGACTACTGCAATTCTCTTCTTACTGGCCTTCCCAAATCTCACCTGTCCCCACTTAAGTCTTTTTTCCATTCAGCAGCGCGCTTCATTTATGGGGCCAAAAGAAGCGATCACATCACACCAATGTTATCCACCCTCCGCTGGCTTCCCTTCGAGGCTAGAGCTATCTACAAGACCGCTTGTATCACCCACAAAGCCTTACACTCCTCCTCTCCTCGCTACCTGGCGAATAAACTGAAACTCTCTGGAGGCTCTAGACCCTCACGCAATGCGGAGAATCTTCTACTTGAACCTCCCACTTTCAAGAAGGAGAGAACAATGGCCCAATCCTTTTCAGGCAACGCAGTGAGAATCTGGAACTCCCTTCCGCCTTTGCTCCGGACCACCGCCTCCTCCTAGGCCTTCAAAAGGGACCTCAAAGTTCTCCTCCTCCAGAGACACCTCCAAAAGTAATTCACGTCCTCATGTTATTTGGAGGAAGACTTCCCACTACTGATAATTTCCACGACCATGGAAGTGCCTTCCCAGGGTATTCCTGGGGTTGGAGTGTCTGCCTCTTTGGAGTATTTTCCATGTACTTGTGTTTGGTGCCCTTGTGTAACATGCACACACCACTTTGCCCTTATAACACACAGTTTGCTACCTCTCACATGTTTTTACCTTTGATACTGGCACAAGTGCCACCTTTGCCTACATAACGCTTGTTCTTGTGCCTGAGTGTCTAGCACCTTTTGCAGTATTATACCTCTAATGATACTTTGTTTTCTCTTGTAACTGCACACTTGTCACTTTTTCCTCCTGTGCACTTTTTACTACCTCATGTATTTTTGGCTGCTCACAATTTTTACTACCTCATGTATTTTTGGTTGCTCACAATTTTTACTACCTCATGTATTTTGTTTGCTCACAAATGTCACTATTGCCTTATGTAACGTAATGTATGCTTTTGTAATCTGTTCTTTTGTAATGTTTCTCATTATGTTTCATTTCTGTTCCTTTTGTGAAGCGCTCTGACACCTTCGGGTAAAGTCCGCGCTATATAAAAATGCATAAATAAATAAATAAATAAATAAAGCAAGACCTACAAGGTCGACAGATTCAAACACTACAGAGGTGCCTTTTTTAGAGCAAAGCCCCGCCTTAACAGACGACCCAGGAGGGGAAAAAGATGCTCCAAGCACAAGAAGCGTGACCATGAAAATCAAAGAAAAAGAGAAGAAGAAAGTAGGAGTCAAGAACACTTAGTAATCAATATTTCTGACTACTAAATAACAGATCAAGAACTTGCAGTGTTACAGAAAGGCACTTCTTTTGTCCCTACCACTCGAACGAACTCTTTAGAATTAGAAGTGAGCTTTTTTAAACTGATGCGCAAACTAAGGTTACGACACTTTTTTGACAACACGATGTCCAAACCAATGACTCAAGAACCTGATCAATTTAAAGGCCTACGACCCAAAAGCACGTTCATGGCTCCTATGAGCCACAAGACTCTAGACTAAGCATGGGCGTAAAATCCGTTCCGCTCGTGGATTTTGCGGATTTTCGGTAAATTCGCAATCCGCGAACTCTAGCGAACTTGCCGAAAATTCGTAAAATCCGTGCGAAGCGGATTTTTTGCTTGCCAACTAGAATACTATACAATTTCGCGGGAGTAAATACTTGCGAACACGTAGATGCGGCGGGCAGCGACAATCTCGCAATTGCGAGATTTCAAAATTTGCAATTTCGCACAAGAAATCCACCAGCAGGCAGCATAAACCTTGAAAATTATGATTTTTATCAGAATAACTCCTCAGGTTGACATTTGCCTGCACTTTTTCTTTGCAAGGAGTCCATTTTGGGGGCTGGGGGTGGGAGGAAGGAAGTGCCCCACAGTCTCCAACTTCCTGTTCCTGTCCACCAGGCTCCTCCCAGTGCTTTCTTCATGTGCTGGTCACTTTGATTTGGATCTTGACCTGGAAGGATTACTTTTGTGGATGCTGCTGGATATTTGGATTTTTGCAATACTGAAAGCACTCAGCAGGTGCAAAAGTTCAATCTTATCATTAGTAACCATTCCCTGTAGTGCTTCCTGAGGGGCCGCTTCAGAGTTCATTTGCCTACTTGCAACTATTCTATGACCCTGCTCTGACCCTCACAGCAGGCTCAGAGAATAGCTACAAGTATACAACAAAGGTCCTGTTAAAAAAATTACACTGCAACAGAAAGCAATTACAGACAATACTGAAAGCACTCAGCAGGTGCAAAAGTTCAATCTTATCATTAGTAACCATTCCCTGTAGTGCTTCCTGAGGGGCCCCTTCAGAGTTCAGCAAATTACAGATAAGGAAGCAGGTGCCAGCCAGACTGGAAGTTTAAATTCAGTGACACATTAATCAACCCCAAATTAATTCATGTCAGTTGAAGCAGGGCAGGTGTGCTTGCTTTTTTTCACCCCCATAATCTACAGTGATAAACCAACCAGAGGGTGGCAGTGATGTACCAGAGGGTGGCATGGGTGTACCAGAGGGTGGCAGTGGTGAAACAGAGGGTGCTGTGAACCTGTGATGATGAACCAGATGTAGAAACAACATAGTCGCGGCCGTTGCGAGCCGACAAGTAAGTTCGCAATTGCGAACTGGTACAGAACCCTCGCGAACTGGCAGAAATCCTTGCGAACATAAAAAAAACCAAAAAAATCCGCAAATTCGCGAGAGTTCGCGGATTTTGCGGATTGCGAATCCGTAAATACGCAAGTTCGCGGATTGCCAATTCGTAAAATCCGCCCATGCTTACTCTAGACCTATTTGAGACGATAGTAAAACAAGATTTGAATAAAATCAAATGTGACAAGAAAGTTAAAAAAAATTTAACCAACAAGGATTTAAGCATATTGAGGAATCTAGCAAATAATCCATATATAACTTGTGTTAAAGCAGACAAGGGCGGTGGCCTGGTAGTAATGAACACTTCAATGTATCAAAAGAAAGGCATGGAGCATCTATCTGATACGAATACCTATGCCGTTCTAGAGTATATTCCCACTCAAGAATACATGAAAAAACTCACAGACATCATCATGAGAGCAAAGGAGAATGGAGTGATATCCGAAAGAACCAAGAATTTTTTGATTAGGACTTACCCAAAAAGTCCCACGTTCTATATGACGCCTAAGGGGCACAAGAACTTGTTTGCCCCACCGTTACATCCTATCGTCTCTACTAAGAATAGTATTCATGAACCCACAGGCCAACTTATCGACAAATATTTGCAACCAACAGTGCAACAGATGGTCACCTACATTAGAGACACTACTGATTTCTTGACGAGACTTAACATGCTACAAATAGAGATGAATGAACACTTGGTACTCTGCACAGCGGATGTTAAATCCTTATACACCTCTATTCCAAATGGAGCAGGAATTGAGGCCATGGAGGAAGCAATATTGACAACAGACTACGACCAGTCCTTTCAGGTTTTTCTCATGGAAATGGTAGTTTTTACGCTTTATCACAGCTACTTTAGAGTCGACGACACCTGGTACCAACAATTGGTTGGGACTTCTATGGGCAACTGTGCCGCCCCAGTGTATGCTAACATTTACATGAGATCCTATGAAGAACAGCACATACTGAAAAACCCCGTATGGACTGACAATTTAAAAATGTTGGTTCGTTATATTGACGATATTTTTATCGTATGGAAGGACACTAAGGAATCATTGCAAAGTGCACTTACAGAATTGAACATGAAAAATGAACGAATACAATTAACATGGGAAATATCGGAGACCACCATCACCTTCCTGGACGTACGGGTCAACCTATGCCCAAGGGGGATAGAAACTGAAATGTATCGAAAAGACACAGACAGGAAGAATACCCTACATTTTCAGAGTTTCCACCAAGAGCCATTGAAGCTCCACCTACCTACATCACAAATGATGAGGGCTAAAAGGATAATTTCTGATCCAAACAAGACAAAAATTAAGCTAAAAGAAATGGGAGACAGGTTTCGCACAAGAGGTTATCCTGACACTGTGATTAAACAATCGGAAGAGAAAGTTACCAACTTACAAAGAGGGGATTTGTTGAAAACACGCACCAAAGAAAAAGAAAACAGAATGACCATAGTGTCTAAATACTCCATTGTAAGTTATAAATTTAAGAAAATCACTAGAAGCCACTGGAACGTTTTAAAAGCTGAACCAGATTTTAAAAACGTCTTTGATGAGCAACCGATCTTCGCCTTCACCAGAGGTAAAAATCTTAGGGAGCTACTAAAAATGAAAACGAGTACAGAGGGAATTTTTCGTGGAACAAGACCATGCTTGCAGTGTGGTCACTGTAATAACATTATCAGAGGAAATCGTTTGGCACACCCGATGAAAGGACACCAAATCAAACTTCATGTCAATGCCACCTGTGATACTGCCAATGCCATATACATGCTAAAGTGCCCATGTGGGAAGGTGTACGTTGGAAAAACCACACGGAAAATGAAAATAAGACTAAATGAACACAAGTCGAACATTAGAACAGGCAATGAAAAATCTTCCATAGCAGTGCACTTTAAGGAATTCCATCACAACGTGTCTCAATTGCAATTCCTTGTCCTTGAGGTGATCGAAAAAAAGGAAGGACGGGACAATAACACTTTTATATTGCAAAGAGAAAACAATTGGATGTACTTATTAAAATCACACAAACCGTTTGGTCTTAACGACCGGACCGAGTTTACATGTTACCTATGAATGCCTTTTTGAGCATTGAAGTACAGTAATTTGTGCCCAGCCTTGCACCTATAGGAGTGGTTGTGGGATATTTACATTTAGAACAGTAAAATGGTATGTAGATTTATGTTTTCATTGTTATTCTTTCTGCACATGTAATTTAGAGCACAGTTTCTGGGAATAGTTCTTATGTTGTGTTTATGAAATTAAACATTGAACTTTGCCGCGAGTGTCACGCAGATCTGATTGGCCAATCCTCTGATCACGTGGTCGGAAGATGGGCCAATCCGAACATGTGTTAGATTAGATGCATAGACCTTTCAACAGAAAAACAGCATGATAGGCGGCCAGGCGTGACTGTGGAATTTACGCCAAGTAAATGGAGAAAGGATGAAGGAGACGCCCCGCGTCTTATCAGTAAGTGTGTATAAAATAGTAAATGGCAAGTTTGAAACCACGCGCTTTGATAGTATGCTAAGAGTGGATGCTCATTACATATTTTATTCTTTTTAGGACCATTGACATGGTTCCATAGACATTTACGAATTCACGTGAGTGCCGAAGGGCAATGTTTTGTTATTGTGATCACTGCACACAGTCACTTGGGGTGAAGCACGCATGCACATCACATTTGTTACAGTCATCAACGTATCATGTAATGCAATGTATAGATTATACATGCCCGAATATTGACAGCGTTATTATTATACCTTGTTTCAGCCGGTTGTCCCTGATGAAGGGCCGTTAAGCCCGAAATGCATTGGACAAATGGATTTTCCTGATATGAAATGAATACCAAGAATGTTAAGAGAATGTGGAAGGAACTATTGAAGAATTTATGAAGTAAAATAAGTTCAGTGGAAAGTTGAACCTTGGTTTGTGGATTATTTGAGGAGGAATTCTGGTAGTTCCAGAAGAACTTTTAAGTTGTGCGTCAGGGGATGCTTACACTGTCTGGTGGTGAGCACGACATGAAAATGTCCATACTTCTCAGTTTTAATGTAACAAATCCAGAAACGTTTTATTTTAAAAATTTAAATAAGACAGGAATGAAAAACATGTTGACCAATACTAAACAAATTTATTCTGCGAACTTTTATGACCAACTGTCTACATTAGGGTACACCTTTTGGAAAGACAATATTGATACAAAAACTGTCTGGGGCACAGAAGAATGGCAAGTGCAAGGTTTGGAAGCCTTGTTCAGAGCCTGTATTATACCAGAACAAATCATATTTCTAAATGACACTGTTCAACAAACATCCTGTCTTGGCTTAGCTAAGATAAAAGAATTAAACAAACCGTCTATACCTAAAGCCGCACCTAACAGTGATGACACTGCAGATGAGGAGGTAGACGTAAGACATATTTTACAACACAACAGAACCAGTCCTGCTTGGAAAAAATGGTTAATCTGGCCTATAGACATGAATAACTGTCAAGATAGATTCATGAACAAAACAAAAGGGTTCAAAATGAATAGGCCAGATGCAAGGTACTCCCAGAGACAACATCCAAGGATAGTCACCACATACAGTGTAGGAAAACTATGCCTTGATTGGCTACAGACATCCACACTTCCAGAAATTAAACAACACTTAACTTTACTTAAAGAAGGCGTTGACTTGCAAGACTACTTACTCGGGCCTTACAAACAACACCAAAAACGTTTCATATACACCGGTATATATTCTGCTTACAATGAAGCTTGGAAAATAACGCAAATGGAAACTGCAGAAAAAATACGAAGAAATTGATCGTTTTAATTTGGAGAAAGCTCTCTCTGTAGTGGACAATGGGTTAACGACTCTGTCCTCCAAAATGTATTCCTTGGACAGCATTGTATCATCTGCCATTGATATTATAGAACAGGATTTGCTAATGTTACAACATGGCCAGTCTGAATTGCGTTCTATAATGCTAAAAGGCTGGACGTTGCAAAATCTCCGTTCAGGCCATGTGCCAAGGCGTCTAATCAATACCACGTCATTGTTTACTGTCTTTAACCTTACAGATAAACAAATCTCTTTGGCACAAAGAGGAGCAGACTATACGGTGCTGAGCATTGAAAAACTGGAAAGATTACCATTCACAGTTTCTGAGAAACCTGTTGTTGAATGGATAATACATGGCACCATCACAATACCAGTGACGATTTTCCAATTTCAGTATTGTCTACAGCATATACCAGCGGGCCTGTATGAAAGGTTGGGTAAAGGATACATTAAGTCAACCTGGTCTTTACCATACACACACAAATGTTGGAGTGGGGGAAAGGAAGTATTTCTTAGTACAAAAAATTGTAAAAACTCACTAAGTGGTACACTTTTATGTGAAGATATTAACCTACATGGAGCCTGCGAAGGTTCTTTAAATAACCGTTCCTGCCACATGCACGGTACTCCAGCGGCCGTGATCGAACTGATTTTTAGGCAGCTTTCCAATGGGAGCTACGTTATGCTCAACGATCACAGCTGTTGTGGCATGCTGCCAGGAAAAGCCTATCTGGGTAGTGTGTCGGCCAGGGTCACTTGTTGTATGCAAGTATTGTATCCAAAGAGTAATACAGACAGGGAGACGGCGTTATGGCCTTCACTGAATATCTCGTCTATACGAATTGATACTTTCAGCAGAATGAAAGCCATTCTTTTACAAAAAAGTGCCACTGACCTCGTCTAGAGAAACGTATGATCTGCAAATTGCAAGGACTTCCGCAGAGATACATGAATTATTATCAACAAACTGCCCAGTGCATTTCGCAGAAATGTTAGGTCAAATCTTAAACATGTCTGATACCAGTGGCAACGCACATGTATTTAAGACGATCTTCACACGACTGTTAACACCATTCGAAGCAGTGCTCGGCATTTTTCCAAATTTCGTGCACTCTGTGTTCGGCGGTCTGCCTCTCATTTTGCGACTCATAGCAGGAATTCTATTTTTGGTTTTTCTGCTCCAAATATGGCAAGTCCAGTCACCGACGAGGCCCAGACTAAAATGGAACGGGCTCTCCTGGCCATGCGGTATTGTGACCGGATTACACATATTCTTGGCTTGGCTCGTTTAAGAGATTGGAATACCACTTGGTTTCTTTCATTCAGACCAATCTGGCAAGATTGCATCTTACCTGTTCTAAGATGCCTGCTTCGCGGACAAGGATGCGTGTTAGACATCTGTCTTACACTTCCATCAGCACTGCCAACGGACACCTTGCTGGGTCCTGTGACGACTCACACATCGTGTTGCCCCCAACGGCTGCCAATTCTGATGACGGCATTCATTGAAATCTCACCAGCGAATCCAGCTATTGGTGAGGTACATGGAACAACAGGCACACAGGTACCATCTACATCGAACATTGCTAATGCGACTTACGCTGACGGCGATGTTTCTCATCTATGCACATTTGATCTACTTGATGAAGTAGTTCCACTTGCACCAACTGTGGTAGACGGCTTCTTTGCCAGGTTAGATGATTTGATGTTTTCTCCCGACACCGAGAATAACTTTTGAAAGTGCACACAGCGTTCCATGAACTCTGAAATTGAGCCTTCGGTTTTTCAAAACAAACCCTCTAACTTGGGAACTGTATGTTTCGGCAATCTAAATTTGAACTTTTTTCTTTTTTCAGAATAGAACTATACCCCTGGCACAAAGTAATCTGCTTGAAGTATAACTATTTTTAGAGAACAAGAGATTCATTTGATTCTTCCTAAAATAAATTGGCATTCATTATATATATATATTACGCAATGGAATGGTCTCGACTTTTTTTTTCTTCTTCTGTAAATTTAAAGCCATTTCATAAACTGTCATTTCGTGTCTCATTTAGATAGCATTATTTAATGACAGCTATTGCTTGTAAACTGTGTGCAAGACAAATACTCATGTATGTGTATAAACCATGTTTAATGCATTTCATGTATTTTGGGTGGGACACATGCTTTAGTTATGTTTTTTATGCTTATAGATTTAGTAATATTAGACATAATACGTGGAGTGGGTGTTGTATAGCGTTTTAGGACCCTAGTTTAATTTTCCCGATTCATGCCCTTATATAGGTATAAAATATTGTATCCTTATAGAGGCATAGAAATCATAACCATATTAGGACACAACTCAAGTAGTCCTAATACGGCTTGGCTACTTCCACTAGTTCCGAAAATCTACAACGATTTCTTGGAAAAACCCGCCTTCAGCAGTCAGGAACTTCCCCCCGCATGAATATTGATTTATCCAAGAACTCATGGAGTTTTCAGAGAATGGATTCTCTAATGATGTTATTATGTCCAATCTTACGTCAAACTAGGCACCTTCAAGGTATAAATATGCCCACACTTGTCCAAACAAACACACAGTGGTTTGGAGCAGTTCGACTATCTACTTGCCCGACGTGCCCTGCTACTGCAAGTGCCGAAGGAAGCCGACTCTCCAACTGACGCACTGAGAGAGGCTGTACTTTCTCCTGCCGAGAAATCCAGCTCCAGTGTTTCCAGGCTACCCTTGCGGGTTCCTGGGAAATCGAGTCCTGAGAGAGAGATACCAGACCTCCTACATTCTAAAACCAAGGTACGGAGCTGATTAGACCTTAAGAGAATTCTTGGATTAGACTCTTGGCAAACGACTACTAAAACTAGGCTACAACTTACTTACTTCCTCCCTTGTACTAAGCCTAGGTTAGGTACACTGGGGTAGGCTTTTTTTAGAAGCACCTGTTGAGTACTTTTAGTCATTATTTATCACTGTATGTATTTTATGCATTTTAGGTATTTTATGGCTTAGAAACCATATCATGCTTTTACAATATTATTTTATAATACTCTTCGTACTGTACGCTTTGTACTTTACATTTCTTATGCTTGAGAAAGAAGACTGTTCAATAAGTATTTTATTGAAAACGCCCGTCTCTCTTTTTCTCTGCACCTCTGGTGAAACGAAGCATGCACAATTGACTGAGTGAAATAACTATCTATTGTTTCCGCGACTCTAGAGATATATTTCTTATTCTTGGGAAACAAAGTTGTCATGTTTTGAGCGTTTGTCAGAAACTAAATCCCTTCTTGTTTATTCGAGAAACTTTCTAGTGACCTCTGAGCTAGCTGGCACACACATAATTAAGTTTAGTGCATTCAGTAGAGACCTAGACGACTTCAGTCCTACATCTAAACTACAGGATACACTATTCCAATGCGCAGAGCCTATTGGGAATATAGGAACTACACTACAGTAGCGCATGTAATGAATTTGGTTATCTTTTTCGTATTACCTGTGGGTAGCTTGTAGCGATCCCGATTATCACTATCTCTACAAGCTTTGTAGGTAGCACTTTTGTGGAAACCAGACAGTGCAAGCCATGTGGGTTTATTGGTTGTGGTATGACTACATACTGCTATACCATTAATGGACATGGGTTTCAATATGTAATGGTAGGGAAGTCACCAATTTCATCCCCTATGACAGCGTCAGATTTAACCAAATTCCAGTGTTTCTTTATTAGTTTCTTGACTCTTCCAGATTTTTTATTTTTTATTTATTTATTTATTTAATGTGATTTTATATAGCACAAACTTTACCCGAAGGTGTCAGAGCGCTTTACATAAGAACCAGTTGCAAAACATAAGGACTTAGGATTACATGCGTTACATAAAAGATATAAACAGAAAAAATTGCAAATGGTCAAGATGTAATGTCACACAAGGAAGAGATACAAACAGAAAGTAAAATTGCAAATGTACAAGTAGTAAAGTCACTCAAGGAAGAGATACAAATGGATATACTCTAAGAGTCAAATAGGAATGGTAGAGTGTACAAAGGTCTACTGCATATACTAGTGATTAGAGTTATCTCTATATACACATATTGCCACATAGTAGATTTTTTAAGGTCAAGACCACAAAAAAAAAGGAGAGCAGAGTTCCAATTAAGTGGGGTCGGAGGGGGGACGCAGTCACAGCACCAAGGGAGGGTGGGAGGGATACAAGGGTATGGAGAAAAGGCAAAACAGAAAAGGGAAGAAACATTTGAGGATCGTCAAGGGGGAAACGAAGGAAAAGGGTAAAGGACAAGGAAATGGACAAGATGGCGGGTCAGGGTCCAGAGAAAAGCGGTCGAGAACAGCAGCAAAATGGCGGCCAGGACAAACGAAAAATATAGGTGGTAATAAATCTCGGGGAGGTTCCCTCAGTTAAGTTACATTTTTTAGATTTTTTTGTCCAACAATTTGGTTTTCTTTCTGAACAATAGTTTCTTGCGTTTGACCCTGTATTGTGGCTTAAGCTTGTTTCAGGACGTTACCAGGATACCCTCTTTATTTGAATCTTTTTAGGATACGTTTGCTTTCTTCATCGAAATAACACACTTCACTGCATATGTGGCGGGCTCTTAACAACTCGTGTAGGGGATGCTCCACTTCAGTGTATTAGGGTGATGGCTTTGAGTGTGTAAAACACTGTTGCCGGCAGTGTTGTTTCTGTGTACCCTTATGCATATTTTTTTATCTTGCACATGAAGGGCAATATGAAGATATTCACAATCAGTTTAGCTAATTTTATGTGTGAAACTTAAATGTTGATACTTTTACCCATGTTTAAGAATAAATTCATTGGCAAGTGAAGTATGCCCATCCTACACAAGGAATACATCGCCAATGTACCTAATCCGTATATGTAAATGACGAGAATAGATTTCACTGATATCAGTCCAGACCACCTGTTCCTTCCACCAGCCAAAATTTGTGAAGTTGGGGGCAAAACAGGTGCCCTTTGACGTTCCAGTACAATGCCTGTAAAGTGTTTCTTCAAACTGAAATTTTGTATTAGCCAGGTAAAAGCTCATCATTTGCTCAATCATTTTAGTGTGGTTATGTAGAGAAAGGGAACAACTTCTCAAGTAGTACATGCATGACTACCCCTTTCTTTTGTTTAATGTATGGGTACAAGGGACAAACTTCCAATGTGATCATACTATAGGTGTCCTCCCATTCAATGTCATGAATCCTTCTTAAAAAATCCGTACTGTCACAACAGTATGGCCTCAAGCCTTCTATTTAGGGAACTAATTAGTGAAACGAAAATGTAGCCGTATTTTCGAGAAGGCTCCCATTGGAGGACACAATGGGTCTCCCAGGCAGTTGTTTAAGCTATTATGGATTTTAGGTAAGGGATAGGGACAGGAATGTTAGGGCATAGTTCTTTCAAATAGTTGTATTCGTCCTGATCTAGTAAATCCCTATTGTTCCATACAAGTAACATTCCATGACATATGTAAATGGACTGGTTGTATTTCTCCCATGATGTGAGTTCATAACAGTTGGCGTCTGCTAACTGTCGAAGGGCTTCCTTCCTATAATCACATGTGTTCAATACCACAATGTTGCCCTCCTTATCAGAGGGCTTGATCGCAATGGGTGATCATTAGCTAGATTTCTTACCGAATTTCTCTCACTGAATGTTAGATTTTCAAATGTTTGTTTATACTTTTCCCCAAACACTTTTATTGATTCATGTCGTATGACACTATGAAACGCCTCTGTATTATCATATACATTATTGGGATTATATCTTGACTTTGGTTTTAGGCCACTCCTAATTGTACTGTCAACCACAAATCCTAGTTCATTTAAGATATCACTAGCATTGTTCGGCACAGTCTTATTGTTGCTGGATTCCAACTCATGTATCTTCAAGATGGAATCAAAGTCTCGTAGCTCCCCGTAGGTTATAAAGGGATCTTGCATGATTGCTCGTTTTCTAGCTCTCATTTTGGGATTACTTTTGATACATTTCTGTAATTTCAACTTTCTAATGTTTAGAAACAAATCAATTTTTGTGTCCGTGTAGTTAAACTCACTCATTACTCAGACAAAATGATAGGCCAAGTTTAAGGACTGATTCCTATTCTTTGTTCAGAATTCTATCTGATGAATGGACTACAGAGATGTCTGTGCATGAGGTAGACAGAAAGGCGGGATCAGTGGGTGTTATTTGCTTGCTCCTGCCCCTTCCACCTTGTAGGACTTTCTCTCTTCTGGTGTTTCTTCTTCTCCCCCATCCTTTTGGCTGATACTGCGAGGGGGGCCTCCTGTTTTTGCTTCAATAGTTGAAATTCTTGATAAAAGGTCAGAGGGTGTGTGTCAAAAGGGATAGGGCCTGCTGTATCTTCATGGTCTGTGCTTACTTTAGAGCTAGACCAGAAGACAATAGTTCCTGCTCTCTCTGTTGTTGGTTGACTTTTAAATCCCTTTGCAGAGAGTCAAAGCATTTGGCAAATGTTAATATTCTGCCCTCAGCACAACCCTTTTTATCACGTAAACAATTTCGTGTTTGTTGGATTTGATCTCCTCTTTGTATTTATTAAGTCCAATTTCGAAATTCTTAAGAAACTAAATTACCACCTTATCATCTTTAGATTTGTCAATAATCTCTTCCACTTTGATCAGTTCTTTTCTAGTATCATCCAAATCGATTTTCACATATTTGACTAGCATTTCCAGCATCTCTCTGCATGTTTTTGCCATAAATGCTGCCCATTCTTTCAAGAGCTCCGAGATCAGCTTTTGAGTGCAGCGGATTACTTAGTTTTACTGTAAACCATCTGTGAAATGCTTTATATATGTATATACATATATATATTTATGTATATATATATATATATATATATATATATATACATAGATATATATATATAGATATATTAAAATATAGAATTGTCTATTTATTGGGTTTTATCGTGGTATCTTACTATATACGATACAGGTTTTGCAGACGTCAGTATTCCTATGTATTTATACAGTGAATGGTTTCAATGCTGTGGGATCACCCCGTTATAGCACTTTATACAGTTTATACAGTATGTTTTCTATGTCGCTAGTCATAAGACACACCCCCCTCCTAAGTTGCCAGCCAATCAACTGTACTGTCACTTTTGCACTTGCACTTTAAATTTAGCTCACTTCCCTCAGTGCGTCATGTGACCAAGGCCTCTGTGTAGGCCGAAACGTTATGCTGACGAGGTGTGCCTGAAAATAAAAAACTCACCTGCATTCTGGGTCTTCCGTTTCTTCTTCTGCTGCGGTTCCTGATGGTGGGCGTGCTGCTGATTGGAAACGAACGGATAAATATATTTATATATATATATATATCCACACATTTGCAGGTTTGCCCAAGCGGAGAGACCACAGGAGGTTTGAATTTTTGCTCATGTTCTTTTAATGTAAGCTTGCCAGCAAACGCTCCGTCAGTAACAATACTCCAACATTAAAATCGCCAGACGCGTTTCAGGACGCCCGTGGTCCTTCCCTCAGTGGCTTATAGTTGGTGGGAGACAGGAAGCACGATTGTTCACGCACAAATTTATTAAAGACACCTGCCTGTGAGGGCGCGGCCGTGTGCACGGCCTTCTGGATGATGTAGTGCGTGCTAGTTTTAACCAAGTGGGCCTGCTGCTTGAGTCCTCTGTATTTACCATAATAATTCCCCAGTGGGTGGATGTAAGTCACTGTCCGTTGTCTGCCTTGCTATTGCGCCTCCATTAGTGAGCGATCCGACCCCCTCCTGCAGGGCGCCAGATCACCTCCTTCCTTGCTGTTGACACAGATTGCATCAGCTGGAGCCGCTCATCCGCGGCGGGCCTTCTCCCCGACCGGGACCGGCCGGAAAACATCCACACATTTGCAGGTTTGCCCAAGCGGAGAGACCACAGGATGTTGGATGTTTTCCAGCCGGTCCCGGTCGGGGAGAAGGCCCGCCGCGGATGAGCGGCTCCAGCTGATGCAATCTGTGTCAACAGCAAGGAAGGAGGTGATCTGGCGCCCTGCAGGAGGGGGTCGGATCGCTCACTAATGGAGGCGCAATAGCAAGGCAGACAACGGACAGTGACTTACATCCACCCACTGGGGAATTATTATGGTAAATACAGAGGACTCAAGCAGCACGCCCACTTGGTGAAAACTAGCACGCACTACATCATCCAGAAGGCCGTGCACACGGCCGCGCCCTCACAGGCAGGTGTCTTTAATAAATTTGTGCGTGAACAATCGTGCTTCCTGTCTCCCACCAACTATAAGCCACTGAGGAAAGGACCACGGGCGTCCTGAAACGCGTCTGGCGATTTTAATGTTGGAGTATTGTTACTGACGGAGCGTTTGCTGGCAAGCTTACATTAAAAGAACATGAGCAAAAATTCAAACCTCCTGTGGTCTCTCCGCTTGGGCAAACCTGCAAATGTGTGGATATATATATATATATATATATATATATATATATATATATATGTTCCACACTCCTCCTTTACCTTCGAAAGAAGCACACTGACTCTGGAAATGTTGCTTTCGAAATCCTTTATTCATGGAATGACACGGAGGCCAAGAGGCTCACTGTTCCCGTTTCTGCTCACCAGAGCCTTGATCACGGGAGGCAGTCTCTCTAACAGTTTGAATTGCCCACGTGGTTTTCCTTTTAAACACGCAGGCCACATTCTCTTGCAGAGAAGCGCAGAGGAAAACTTTCACGACTTTTGAATTGCATGCAGAATAGTATTTTCAAACCATGTCTTTCATTTGAGTAATCTGCACGTTTTTTTCTCATATTACGTCTGTTCCTTTGCACCAAGAAAAATAAAGTGTCCCTTTCAGCACAGTTCGTTTTTAACATTTCCACTGGTTTTCTTGAAAGCAACATATTCCTGCAGTTAATGGAAATCGTTCCTCCTGCTCCCTTACTTTCCACGCTCCGAAAATCATTTCTCAGGGGGCAAGCAGGTCAGGCTTCAACAATAAACACACCAACACATTTGGCAAGAAAACCAGTGGAAATGTTAAAAACGAACTGTGCTGAAAGGGACACTTTATTTTTCTTGGTGCAAACATGGTAGTTCGGACTGGACTGTTCCCATGAGGCACAGGGTCAGAGCTGATTTGCATATAGCCAGTGTCTAACCCAGGGTCGTGTGGAGTGCAAAAAAACGATGGATTTAGGCCCAGATCCTTGTACTCGGGTGAATGTATGACATTGTTCTACATTCTGTCCATCAACTGTTTTTTTTTTGCAATTTTCACCCCGAGTGGGCTGGGTATGCTCAGACGTGAGTCCCAGGCTCTCCACACCACTGGAGTCAAGCTATCCAGGCTGAATGAAGGCTGATAGCCAGAAACCGGTCCTTGGATGCTTGATTCCGGTCTGGGAAAGACATGGCTTGGTAGTTCGGACTGGACTGTTCCCATGAGGCACAGGGTCAGAGCTGATTTGCATATAGCCAGTGTCTAACCCAGGGTGGTGTGGAGTGCAAAAAAACGATGGATTTAGGCCCAGATCCTTGTACTGGGGTGAATGTATGACATTGTTCTACATTCTGTCCATCAACTGTGTTTTTTTGCAATTTTCACCCCGAGTGGGCTGGGTATGCTCAGACGTGAGTCCCAGGCTCTCCACACCACTGGAGTCAAGCTATCCAGGCTGAATGAAGGCTGATAGCCAGAAAACGGTCCTTGGATGCTTGATTCCGGTCTGGGAAAGACATGGCTTGGTAGTTCGGACTGGACTGTTCCCATGAGGCACAGGGTCAGAGCTGATTTGCATATAGCCAGTGTCTAACCCAGGGTGGTGTGGAGTGCAAAAAAACGATGGATTGAGGCCCAGATCCTTGTACTGGGGTGAATGTATGACATTGTTCTACATTCTGTCCATCAACTGTGTTTTTTTGGGTTTTTTTTCGAAAAGAAACAAAGACAATTTATTTAAATGCTTTCTCTTTTTGCTCATGTACAGGCTAGATTCTTGTTTGAATCCAGACCAAAAACAGAAAAACACTCCACCCAAATTGCAATGATCACTTCTTGGGACATGGTATACGGTAGTTTAGAAAATACCTACCAGCGGTTAACATGACCTTCATCAAGTTGAAGGTTAAATAACAGTGCTTGTCAGCTGCACACTTCCGACAGTAAGTGCTATGTAAGTGCAATATAATCAATGCTCATTGTTTATATTACTTAATCAAAGAAGGAAGTGATGCTACGAAGCTCCCACTGGTACATGTTGCAGAGGAATGATCAGTATGAGGGTCCCTGGGACAGGAGGCACATCTTCCTGAGCTTCATGAAATCAAGCAGCATCAGAAAGACAAAGAAGAGCGTTAACAGAGAAGGGGTGTTCCTGCAGGAGGTCATCAGTGCCTACAGGTCAGGGAGCAGCTTCTCTAGCTATGCCCAACTGTCTTTCTCCCCCTCTCAATCCTGTCTCACTCATGTTTTCTGTCTATCACTCCAACTTTGTTTCCCTTCCTCTCCATCTCACCCTCCTTTTCTCTCCTATCTCTCTACCTGTATTGCTAGCTTATCTTCTATCTATCGGGCTCTCTGTTTAGCAGTCGGCCTCCTCACTATCACCTCTCTCCCATGCACTCAACCACTTTACTATTTTCTCTCTGTCTCTACACTATGTGCCTTATTCTCTACTCTTAACTATTTCTCCTAATATCTGTCTCTCAACATCTTTTCTTTGCCTTTTCTATCTCTTTATATTATCTTTCCAACTCTTTCTATTTGCATCATTTTACCGCCTCTCCTTTCTCAGCCCCACTCAGTTCCTACCTTATACTCTCCCAGCTCTGACATCCGCATTTGTACTCTTCCCACCTCAATGAAGTCTGCTTGTTACCTCCACATTCTAAGCTTACTACACCGTAAGTTCTGGTAGGCATCCATTCATCACGCAAAGTCATAGGCAGGAGGGCTGCACAAAAAGGCTTTCGGTGGTCAGGATGCGCTAGTTGGCAGTCTAAGAGGAGGCAGTGGGCAAGTAAACCTGTTCATAGCTGCAAAGTAGACCCCTGACTAGGGTTCTCACCTGGCTGGTATTTTACCAGTCTGGCCAGTATTTTCATATCTAAGCCTGGAAAAATCGTTTTGTTTTTTACTGAGTTTTATATTGCGCGAACTTGACCCGAATCGGGTATCAGAGCGCTTTACATAGCACCGGTTGCGTTACACGAGGACACATTAATTTTTTGTCAGGCACAGGGAGAATAAGTGATTTGCCCAGAATCACAGGATGTTCCGCTTCCTTGCCGAGGCTCGAACCCAGTTCCCCAGATTTGAGGTCGACTGCCCTAGCCGTTAGGCCACACCCTCTCCCTTAAATCAGTGAAATACATGTGTTGTGTTCTTTTTATGTCATACTAAAACAGCAAAAGGGGACCAGCTGGGATTTGGACTTTCTGCTGCTTTCACAGCTGAAAAGCAGACAAGAAATCTCCTGTCGTCCCAGTTAGTCCGGTGTTGCAGAGTTAATTGAACTGGGTCGCAAGCAGCCAAAGCACAGAGGTCGCGAATGCAAACTTCAGCTATCCCTACACTATGTCTATGCACGGAAGTAGACTTAAATCTTGTCAGCTCTGTAGTGCCGCAGTGCAACTAGGATTGTCACCTTCTTAAAAGAGAAATATCAGCTATTTGATCATGTTTCAGGTTACAAATGGGTCAGGGACTGGTGCACAAATTTCTGTGAAATCCTCGTTATTAATTGCATTTCTCTCTCTGATTCCTTTTGTAGTGATTTAGGATTAAAGCTAGGGTGACCAGAATTTTAAAGCCAAAAACCGGGACATTTCACAAAAATAGAACAAGAACTACAATTTTACTTCAAGCGATGAGAGCGCTCCCCAGCAGAGAATTACAGACCAGGCAGTAAGTATATACATAAAAAATCAATTTTTAAGCCCAGTAGCTTGCCTGTTAATTAAATTGCTTTCTTGAAATAACGGCCAACTGTCCCTGCTTTGTAAAACATAAAAAACACCTCCCACCGTTTTTAGTCGACCCTCTCCAAAAACGGGGACATGAGCTAAATTTCTTGAAATTTGCTGGGACAGCTGGCTAAAAACAGGGACCTTCCTGGCAAAACGGGGAAACCTAGTCACCCTAATTAAAGCAGAAGTCTCATAACTGCACATCTAGAGACCCCTTTCAGCGACAATAATGATGCACGACGCAGCTGGGTAGACACTGCTCTTCATAGTTAGATATGTGATTAAACAGAGCTGGGCCAAAGTGAAGTGTCAATTAAATCACTGAAAAACATGAAGGCGCAGTGCAGTGTGATTGGACTACCTACATACAGTACTGCTCTTGTTTAGTTTGATGAACATTTATTTTAGGGAAAATCTAACCGGGACAACAGTGAACATGTATTTAAAGTCCTTAATCTGTGAGCGAACCAGTCAGATTAACAGCAAGAAAAGACACCGCTGAAAATTGAAATTGCAAATGTTTTGAATTCCAAAATTTCTGAAGAAGTAAAGACCCATTATGTCGCCATGTAAGAGGGGGAGAAGAATATGGCAGCCACACGCCTTGTCCATGGGTTGAAAGGGACTTTGGTCACCCCGCTCAGGCTTTGTGGAAGGGCAGAGTGGGTATTTATTTTCACATGCCCTGCCTTGCCAAAAGTTCATTCAAAGACTATGGGGCTCATTAGGATGGCAAGTCCGTCACCCTAGAGGAGGAGGGACCGTCCGCAGGGGCCGCGGCGGTCCCTCCAGTGCAATTAGGATGTGACCGCCAGGGTGGCGGTCACATCCTCTATCTTTAACATTGCGGCGGGTGCAGCTTCAAGCTGCACCCGCCGCAATGTTAAAAATGCATGCACCGCATTTGCGTGCACAAAGTGGCAGGCACCGCTCTGTGCCTGCTGCTTTGTTCACGCAAATGCAGGGGGGTACCATAGGTACCCCCCATGGGCACCCCCCCTTCACCCAGGGGGCCCGCAACGGGCCCCCGAAGTGAAGGTCCGTATGCTTTTCCACGGCGGAAAAGCCGCTGCGGAAAAGCATACATTTTACACCATCCTAATATGGCTGGCGGTGTCTGATAGACACCGCCAGCCATGTTAGAGCTTTTCCGCCGCGGTTGTAAGCCGACCGTGGCGGAAAAGCGGAGGACTGAAACCAGGACCAACCAGCCATCCTAATGTGGCGGTGGGTCTTTGGTGGGTCCGCAGAGGATTTTCCACATCCGCCGGGCTGGCGGTGGCTTCCGCCGGCCCGGAGGATACGGAAAATCCTCCATCATAATGTGCCCCTTAGAATGCAAAATATTAGGGCCTATGATTGCATATCACAATATCGAGTAACAAAATATAATCCTGCTTTAATACTGTGTTGAGAATATTGACTACCACAATATCGGCAAATATAGATTTACTATTCCACGTCTATATGCCTTGACATTGACAATGATGGTATATATGGTTCGGTCTGAGTTTCCACTGAATAGTGAGTTTGTGTTTCTTTACTACCAAAGGCACTGTTTTTGACACCCACTCCAGGACCACCGAAACTGGTAATCAGGTCCTATAAATTTATAAGCAATTTTCGCAGTCAATTGGCTAACTAACTTTGTGAGACACGTTTTATGGGGTGCAAGTCCCAGCACAAACATGAAAAGTTGAACATATTAGATCAAAGCTGTTGGCATCTTCATGGTTACCAGTGTGTGCTGCATCACAAGTAAATATTGACTTAAACTACTTTTCCGTCACAATAAAATTGAACAGAAAGGCAAAGGCTGTTATCGTTTGTAAGTGAAGTATGTCTTTAAACACAGGTATAGTGAGGAGTCACCATACTATGATGATGGGACGGATGAATAAATGTACGAGAGATGCAGCAGATTGCAGGGAATACTAATGTGGAATGAACTTAGTGGTAGCTATAATGGTGTTCATTGTAATTGCCACTGTTCAGTGAGAACTGTATGCTGTTTGATTCAGCCACCATTGCGAGCAGGAATAAGTGCAAGTACACACTTTGGGTGATGAGAATGATGACTGCATGTGAGACTCGTGGCAAATCAACATTTCTCTAATGGGAGTTTTTTAAAGTTTAAAAATGATGGAAAGTTCAGAAATTATATCACATATAGATAGGTGCAGAGGTTTGGAATTTATGAATGATGGAATGTTTTTAACTCTTTTAATAGCACATTTAAATGTACTGAAATTGAAGAAAAGATATACTTGATGGAATTGTATAAAAAATTACGCTTTGTAAGTGATGAACTTTGTGGGGTGATAAGGATAGAAGGAATGGATTAACTGTATTTTTTGAGTTGTAATCACTTTTGTCAAACTATCGGGGGTAGGGATGGTCACTATATCATGATTACAGAGAGAATTTGTATTTGAATTGAGGCGTAGGGCAAATTTGGATTAGGAATTTGTATTTTTGAAGATATAAACTTAGTTTTATATTACAAAAATAAGGAACACATTCTTTCATTAAATGTTTGTATTATATGTCGATTATTGTATATATATATTTTTCGGCCCTTGTGGTGTCCCTTTATTGGGATGAAACGCTTTGACCGGGTCTGTCCAACACTAAAAATGTGTGTCGAAAATAAAGAAAGCTGAAAATTCCAGACATTTGGACAACAATGTTTTCTGCAGAAATAGACTTTGGTTCATGACCATCTGATCACAAGTGATTACAGCTCTTGCTCCATGGAGGTTTGCGGAAATCACTTAACGACTGCTGCTCTCCCCTACAGTTATAGGGGTCTGACCAGTGCTGCTCAATCAAATGCCCATTTGAGATCAACAGAAAGGCTTGGATATTAACCCTTTTTTCATTTCTGTTTTTTTAAATTACATGAGCCATGGCAAACAATTAAATTAGCCTCTAACTAGAAATAAAAATGAGTGGTCAATAGAATGAAAGGACTGCACAAACATAAGATTGTTTTTTGATGGATGCGAAAGGGCTAGCGCTTAACATGAAGTAGCCTCACCAGCCTCAAGTAAGTTAGCTGAACTTCCAGAAGAAAATAGAGATGAAAGAGACTCATAAATGACCAATGTTGCTCTATCCCACAGGATCACTAACACAAGTCTGAATGCCTTCCTTTCCTACCAGTGGCTGCTGAAGTTTGTCTCCAATAAGGGAGGGTGCTGTGCAATGTCAGTGACTGCAGCTACGTATGCACTGTATTCGCCAAAGGCTTCATGTATATTTCAAGAGATTGCAGGGTTATATATGAGTGGCAAGTTGGGGGAGGTTTGACTAAAGCTTGAGTAGTACCTGCTGCATCTGGCATTAATTGCAAGTAGCACACAATTAGCAATAATAGACAAGTCTTGAAAAGCTATAGATGTAACAATACCTTTAAAGTTTATCTGATACCGCTGATCTCCAGCCTGGAATGGGACAGCTGATTTCTTATCAGCGAGGTAAACTTTCTCCAGGTCTGCTGATGCTATTGTGGCTTTTTCCTTTCCGCCCTACAAAATCAGGAGAAAAAAATATTCAGTACACCTTAAATTTAGAGTAATGAGTCATCGCATTTCAGGAACCTGAATGCATAAAACACTCATGTATAGACCAACTAGAGATCTTCCTTAGAAGTTAGCTCCTGTGTCTCAAATGTGGATTTTATGTGGACTGTTCTCGTTAGAAGCCATGGGTGATTTAGCCTAATGGTGCTTTTCCATGATTTTGCATGCATTCCACCACTGAGAAAAAAGTCCCTGTGCGGGACACCAAATAATGGCACAGGATCCATGTGCGTAGCTACAAAGGCAAGCTAGGAAGGCTACCGAACGACCAATCAGAATGACTTGAAGGTAGGTTCCAATCTGATATCTCAAAATGCAACAAATCATATTGGCTAAAATACTCAACAGCCTTTTTGTGCTGCTTTGTGATGCAGAAAACGTGTAGAGCAGAGAGATATGCCGCAGGATCAACTAAATTGGTCCGACATGCGCGGTTCAGAATGATTGGCCACAATGCTGCAGGCACTCAGAATGACTTAGATTCAGTGCCTTTCTGGAATTCTTAAGCAATCTGATTGGGCAATCAGATTGGCCACAGTGCTCAAGCCAATTGATTGAAATGTGTTTACACCCTCTAGTGTGGAAAATGGATCACTGAAACAATATCGATGTCAAGAATATCGATTTACAAAAATATTGAGGAAAAAATATAGAATACCAAAATATCGACCTCCTATCTCCAAACAGGTAAGTACAAAAATATCGAATCAAATATATCGATGTAAAAAATATAGTTAGTCAAAATATCGATTTTTTTAAAATGCTTTAAACTAATTAAAAATTAATGAAATAATAAATATAATTAACTTAAACATACTTAAATAACCTTAAAAATAATAAATAATTAATGTAAGTAAAAAAACATACAAATTGATTTGTTAATACATATATATATATAAACGTATACATATATATATAAACGTAATATTAATTTAGAAAATTACAATATTTTTACCTTAGGATAGCGGAAAGGGTAAAATTTACTATTGCCACTCCAGTGAGTGCAACAGTAGGGAAAGCGTTGGATAGCGTAGGGGTAAAAATTACTATTCCCACTCCAGCGAGTGCAACAGTAGGGAAAGCGTTAGATAGCGTAGGGGTAAAAATTACTATTCCCACTCCAGAGAGTGCAACAGTAGGGAAAGCGTTGGATAGCATAGGGGTAAAAATTACTATTTCCACTCCAGAGAGTGCAACAGTAGGGAAAGCGTTGGATAGCGTAGGGGTAAAAATTACTATTCCCACTCCAGAGAGTGCAACAGTAGGGAAAGCGTTGGATAGCGTATGGGTAAAAATTACTATTCCCACTCCAGAGAGTGCAACAGTAGGGAAATCGTTGGATAGCGTAGGGGTAAAAAATACTATTCCCACTCCAGAGAGTGCAACAGTAGGGAAAGCGTTGGATAGCGTAGGGGTAAAAATTATTATTCCAACTCCAGAGAGGCAACAGTAGAGAAAACGTTGGATAGCGGCAGGGTAAATTAACTATTCCCACTCCTAAGAGTGCAACAGTAGGGAAAGCGTTGGATAGCGTAGGGGTAAAAATTACTATTCCCACTCCAGAGAGTGCAACAATAGGGAAAGCGTTGGATAGCGTAGGGGTAAAAATTACTATTCCAACTCCAGAGAGTGCAACAGAAGGGAAAACGTTAGATAGCGGCAGGGTAAAATTTACTGTTCCCACTCCAGAGAGTGCAACAGTAGGGAAAGCGTTGGATAGCGTAGGTGTAAAAACTACTATTCCCACTCCAGAGAGTGCAACAGTAGGGAAAGTGTTGGATAGCGTAGGGGTAAAAATTAGTATTCCCACTCCAGAGAGTGCAACAGTAGGGAAAGCGTTGGATAGCGTAGTGGTAAAAATTGCTATTCCAACTCCAGAGAGTGCAACAGTAGGGAAAGTGTTGGATAGCGTAGGTGTAAAAATTACTATTCCCACTCCAGAGAGTGCAACAGTAGGGAAAGCGTTGGATAGCGTAGGGGTCAAAATTACTATTCCCACTCCAGAACGTGCAACAATAGGGAAAGCGTTGGACAGCGTAGGGGTAAAAATTCCTATTCCAACTCCAGAGAGTGCAACAGTAGGGAAAGCGTTGGATAGCGTAGGGGTAAAAATTACTATTCCAACTCCAGAGAGTGCAACAGTAGGGAAAACGTTGGATAGCGTCGGGGTAAAACTTACTATTCCCACTCCAGAGAGTGCAACAGTAGGGAAAGTAAATACTTCATATATATAAATACAAATAAATTAAATATTAATACCAATTAAAAATTAATTAAGAGTAATTAACAATTGTATATAATATAATAATTAATAACTTAAAAATACAAATAAAAATTAATTATTAAAAATTATTACCTCCTAATACAAAGTATTTATCAATTAACAATTATAAAATAATTAAAAATTAGAACAACAAAAAACAAATAAATAAATTAAAATATTTAATTAATTACAATTAAATTACTTCCCACCCTATTCCCCTATAAACACACAACCCACAACAGAAAATAAATTAATAAAACTAACATAATTATCAATTAATCAATTAATAAAAATTAATTACCAATTACATTTTAATCAATTACCAATTACAAATGTAAACATCAATTAATTCAAAATAAATACCAATAAATAAATAAAATTATTTATAATTAAATTACTTCCCACCCTATTTCCCTATAAACCCACAACCCGCTACAGAAAATAAATCAATAAAATTAACATATTTATCAATTAATTAATCAATTAAAATTAATCACCAATTATATTTTAATTAATTACCAATTAACAATGAATTAACAATTAATTCAAAATAAATACCAATAAATAAATTAAAAAATGTAATTAATTATAATTAAATTACTTCCCACCCTATTCCCCTATAAACCCACAACCCGCTACAGAATTATACTACGCAAAAATTAAATACCATAAAATGAATGAATTAAAATAAATGATAAAATAAATATACACTTTTCACACATATACTAACATAAAAATTCACTTTAACAAATTGGATATTAAACAATTTAAATTAACTTACTTACCTCAAATTCGATATTTTTGTTGTCTATATTCTGTCCATTCTATATTTTTGTTGTCTATATTCTGTCCATTCTATATTTTTGTTGTCTATATTCTGTCCATTCGATATTTTGTCCATTCTATATTTTGAATTCTATATTACTGCTATTCTATTCGATATTTTTGCAGTGTATATTCTGTCCATTCGATATTGTGTCCATTCTATATTTTTAATTCGATATTAATGTTAATCGATATTAAAAACTCGATATTTTGAGTGTATACCGTGGAAAATGTCCTATTAAAAATACAATCTTTAAGGCATTCCAAGTATCTTTAAGGGCAGTTTATCATTTCAACAACACGTATCTCTAGGTAGAAGAGTCTTGGCAAATATTTTAAAACAAGTTGAAAAACCTCCAATGTCATAGCCATTTTATTAAAATTTTACCCTGAAAGAAGCTTTAAAACTAATATGGTTAATTAGCAAATCTAAACAATTATTTATGTTCTAGGAGTGAGAAATTGGAATACCACCAAATTGGACTTTTAAATATTTTTATTTGTTGACAGGTATTTGATAGAGCATGGAAACATAGTAGTATATTTTATGTTTAACATAGCAGACAACAATGGTAAATATAAAGAACATATAGTTGCAAAGTAATCATGGGGGTGAGTTTTGTACAGGCCTGTGTAGAATCCATCTTGAGGACTTTGAGCACTATTCAGAGTAGGAGGGTGAAATCGGAGGAGTGGTAGTCCAGGCCAGGTAAGTATTGAGGTTATTTCTGAATCACAGAAGATTTAAAGATTTGGCTTATGTCTAATAGTCAGAATGACCCAGTTCCAAAGTCTGAGGGCCAGGCAAGGGACGGCTTGATTTGCTTTCTTGCTCTTTGTTTGGTTTATAGATCTTCTGATGGACCCAGATTTTTCCTCATCATCCTTGACAGGTGCGGTACTATTTTATGGGTAAGCCAAGCAAGAGAGGATTCCTTCTGTCACAATTAGCAAAGCACGTACGTGATGAATGACTTGGAGCATGTTAAATTCAATCCCCACTGTGTGCTACTGCTCAGAAATGCCTTAAAGTAGCTACTTACAACATCCAGTTCAAGGAAAAAGTTCAACTGATAAAGATTTCCTTAACATAAATACAGGGTTATTAATACACTAGTGACTGCCGCCTCTGACATGACTCCCCGGGTGAAGGACTCTCTCCAAATGTAGAACACCTGTCAAGCAGGAGGCCGGTTGGGTATACGGCGGCTCCACTGACAGAACTGAACTTTGCTGAGAAGGCGCCATGTTTGATACACCAGCTTACCAAAGTTTTTGAGAAGAAGTTTTCAAAGAACGGCCCTGTCGTGCCGCTGTGACGCATCCTCTCCTGCCCGCAGACACCAGTGGGAATTGCTGGCCACAGGCACGACGCCTTGCTACAGCGATTGTTCCTACCTCAGTCACCATCAGCAGGAGTAACGCACTGCGGGCGGGGTGCACAGTCCTGCCAAGTACCACGCGTCAGGCGTTAAACTAAAGCATTTCACTGTGGTGGTCACTGAAATGCAAAGTCACGCATAATAGACATGACGCCTGCTTGGGCTGTCAATCTTTTTAGCGCTCATGCTGACTGAGCTGGAGTGGCAGCGCGCCATGGCGTGCTCGCTGTTCCAGGCAGGCTTGGGGCTGACTGAGCAGATAGCTGCTACTGACTTCAACATAACAACAGCAATCTAAGGATTCCCGTAGCGGGGCATTGATTCTATCTGACTACTGACGTCAGAGGAAGTGCTCCCAATGGCTACTACTGAGACAGAAATCAGCCGAGGTAGGAGTGACACAGTGATTTTAATAGGCTGGGGACGTCTGCCACCTGCTGCGGCGTGAGCAGGTGGCTGCAGTTTGGTAAAGTTTGTGAGGCTGCCGCAATAGCAGGGCTGCTCACACTGCTACACGATAACATTTTAAACAATGATGATTCCTGTGGGCGACCGCTGGGACCCAAACCCATTACCCCTGGAGCCCAGAGCACATACTGTGCAACTGCTGCTCGGTCTGATTGCCTGGGCAGCGCGTTTCCCAAGTGAGTCGCGGCCAGGACTCTGAGGAGGAGGCGGGCTGCCCGTAACCAAACGGCTGCCGGCACGCTTTTCAATTTAAGTGAGTCTCAATCAATGTTCCCTCTAATTTTTCCCTCTATGTGTGGCAATAAAGGTGCTCCATGCACTGCATCATAGGCTGCGTGCGCCAAAGGCAAGCAAAAACTTAATATGCAAGCATGTGCGGTGAGCAATCTACCAAATCAGTAGTAAGGGTGCCATGGGCCCTAATGCAAATCACAAAAGAATGCCATCCCTCCCATCTTTGTTTGGTATTAAAAGCCACCCATTTGCATTAGCTTGCAGTACGAACAAAAATCGTCCTAATAAAGTTGGCAAGTTCCTATTTATAAATTCTGATCCAGATTTACTAACACTTTGCGCTGAGTTTGCATCACAAAAGTGACACAAATCCAGCAGTGTTGTGGTGAGATTCAATGTCCAAAACAAATCATGATTTGTGAGGGAAAGTTGACCTCACAAATGCAAAGTAGCCGTTTGCCCTACCATGCGCTACTTAATTCCAGTGAGTTTGAGATAAATCCCTATCTATTAACATTTATAGACATGTGTTTGAGCCCAAAAATTACGTCTCCTTGAGGCAGGCCTAACATTGAAGCAACTTTTAAAAATCTCCATATTTTTCAAACTTTGCATAAGTACAGCACACACACAATAGGAAAGGACTTAAAGTATATTTTTGTACTGGCTCCCTTCCAATCTAGCACCTATGCTTAACAGAATGCTCACATCCTTGGACTAAGATCAGGGCCACTAGAATTCTGCAATTCTGTGGCGGTAGCCTCTTCTTCATAACTGTGGATTTGCCAAGTGTCAAGTAATCTCTCATCAGTTGTATAATCTTCAAATTTTAAACCCCCAAAACAGTTTCTAGTGCGAATGGATCAAAAGTTAGGAAAACGGGGAATACCTGTATTGCTGCTAAGTGTGGCAAAGGTTATTTGGTCAACTTTCTATTGCTAATTGGTGTATTTGGGTGTTAAATTGGTACTAATGAGATTAGGCATTTGTGCAGACTGTGTTAGCATGTTTGAAAATGACGAAATAATAAAATAATACTTTTTTAAAAAGGGTACCTATGCTTGATGCATAATCCAACCCTGGCGCGTAATTTAGTCCTCTCCTGCCTCACAATTCCAGTAGCCCCGACTATGGTGCAAAGTAGAGGTGGGCGAGCCAGCAAATTAAAAGGGACAGCTGAGGTTGGCTTTGGCTCTTAAGAACCCATGCAAAAGCCAAGATTTGACAGTATGCGGCATGTCAAGCATGCAGCAGAGATTCATGTTAGGATATTTGGTAAGGTGTCTTCAAAATTCAAAAAATTAAGACGTCTAAGCGTTTCACCTTAGTCTCGGCCACTGGAATTATGTGATCCTGCAGCTGTAGCTTTTTTACATTATTGTGAATTTGCCGCATTCGCCACCTAATCCATCATCTGCTGGATAATCTGCAGATTTTCTCAAAAAAAAATATTTCTAGCACAAACTGATTAAATGTTACAAAAAATGTGGCAACCTGTTCACACTCTATGGAAGGCCCTTCGCAAAGGTTATCTGGTCTACTTTCTGTTCCTTATTTCTGCATTTGGTTGTTTCATTGGTAGTCATGAGGTGAGATCTTTGAACAGACTGTATTACCATGGTGTAAAAATTATAAAGCAATGAAGAAATACTTTTAAAAATGTGCCACAATGATGCCACATAATTTGCCTTTTCTTGCTGCATAATTTTGTCAACCCTGCAGCCGTTTCCGATCTCAAAAAACAAGCAGCAGCCCCTTTCTGTTTGATGGGTTTGCTCGGCCTCGTGGTGCACAGCCCGCGATGAACGGAGAAAATTGATGTTTTCAAGCCTCCCTTTTATGCCTTTAGGTCCTGGGAGCGGCGAGCGCGCTCACAGAGAGAGAGAGAGAGATTCTGGGTGCTGTAAGAAGAAAGACATGGGAACATAGGTCTCAATGCGCCTCTGTGTTAATCTCTCACAGACTCCTCAACAATGTGCTTCTTTATATATAGCGCTCAGATGCAGCTGCCCTGTGTTTTAGCTGAACTTGAAATTCTGCAGTCACACACTCACGGTCTCATGATTCTGGTCATAGTGCCCACACCGTCACCCGCTCCTCCCCCGCACTTGAAACCCTTTACCCATGAATGATACGCCAGACACTCTGTTTATGGGTAAAGAACTGCTGCAGGTTTATTATCATACAACCATAGTATGACATTAGTGGGTCATCTTACGGGTGATCCAGGGCAGGCAGCCCCTCGCTGCACCGCCCGCCTCTAGAGCCAGCCAGCACGGTGAGTCGACACCCGGTCAGTCCCGCGCCTTGTAGATCCTTATCTCGGACTCCCGCCCCTTTCAGGGCGGAGCGGGATGGCACACCCCCGGTCAGTTCAGGCCCCCCAACCGCCAGAAGGACTAACGGGGCGCTGTCGTGTTTCCGGAACCTCCTGTGGCTCACGGTCTTAGGCTCGGGCACCCTTACTGTGCCGGGCAGAGGTACCCTTACTGTACCTGTCTGCCGCAGAGGTACCCTTACTGTACCCGTCTGCCTCCAGATCGTCCTGTAACTCCGCCTGCAACACAGAAAAGACATTAAAATGTTCCAATGATTCGCGCCACCTACATGCTGCTGGGTAAGCGGACAGGGTGGGTGCAGCACTCGAAAGGGGGGCGGACGGACGCAGCCCAGGGACGGTGGCCGCGCGCTGGGCAGTGGCAGGAAGCAGAGGTCGCGGCAAGGGCCGACCAGGTACCATATACCAGGCACGCCCATCCCAGAAGGGCCCTCCCCCGGCTGGGCGGCATGCTGGTACCTGGGAGGGGCAAAGGGGGGGCTCCCTGGATTCCCTCCCAACCCCGCGCGCAATGAGAAGACGGGGGGAGGGTGCTGGACTAGTGGCCACTAAGGGAGCTGCCCTGCCAATGTCCCCCTGCGTGGGACGCAGACAGCGGCACTCCCACTGTACAGTTTTCACAGCCGCGCAACGTAAACAGTACCCCAGCTCACTCAAGCTGACTGCCGCCCAGCTAGTTGTGTCTCAGTTTGAGGCTTACTACCCAATCATTGGCAGTGGCAACTCCTCTCTTCTTTGGCACACACCTGGGCCACAAAGAAGAATGTTACTCACCTTTAAGACGGGGCTCTCATGTTCATTGTGGGATGGGTTCATTGTGTATTTTGGAGCATCTTTTAGTTTTGTGGCACAGGGACGTATTCATGAGAACATTCCTCTCTAGCATGAAAACCAAAGCACTACAAACCAAAACTACCAGATTGTTAGTTTTGACAATTTAACTGATTTTGTAGTAACTTGTGAAAATCCTTTGAAGAATTTACTTCAGTTGTGGCACACAATTCCTTAGGCAAAATTCAAAGATTGCAAATATAACACTGGCCATAGGGTTCAATGTTACAAAAATTATTAGAGCAATAAACTGGCCTCAATTTCTGGTTTGCCATAATTGCTGTATTTTAGGAATGTCAGCAGGTTCAGTGTGTAGCAACTAACATGATATGGCTATTTAAACCTGCCGCTCGGGGAGGAGCCGATCTCGTGACCGCAATGGCCGCTCTGTAGCTCGGGTCCGTCAGCCTTCCTGCCCAACACACAAATCCTGACAAATATCCTGCCCCGAGACGACACACTCGGGAAGAAACGGAAACGTGAAGCAACGCTCGTACTCACCGTCTGGCCTGGGGGCTCCTGCGTGCTGTGGATCCGAAGCTGTGCTCCTGCTTGGTCCGGGGCCTTCGCGGTGTGGAGACCGGAGCCTTGCCTGCGTGGATCGGCCGGGGTGGCGGTGTCGGCGGCGGCCCCCGGCGGGAGAGAGGGCCGACTGTGAGAGGCCGTTGTGCGATTGTTCCGGTGGATACTGACCGGGCCCGGTCCAGCGGCCGGGAGGCCCCGTGGTAGGGCGCGGCGCGCCGTGGATGGGGGAAGACCGTGCAGGAGGACGCCCCCGTTGCTGCCTCGTCCGGCCATCTTGAAGCCCTGCGCCCGAAGTCGGCTTGTGGTGCCGGCGCAGGCTGACCCCCCGAATTTGGTGGCGCATCTTTCTGCACCAAGATTGCCATTCTTGGGGCCTGCGTGAACTCCAGGGGTGTCCTCGCTTAAGAGCCCGCTCCGGGAGTTGTGGAGGGTGGTGACGCGGCTGAACCCGCAAAATGGCGGCCGACGCCCTGGGACACGGATTTCCTCAGGGCGGCAGACTTGTGTGGCTGGAGTGCGCGGGGGCCTGGTCATGTGAGCGTGAGCCCACGATTGGTGATGTCCTTGACGCCCTGCAGTCTCTGCATGCGGCCTTGGCCCCCGGTGCCCCTGTGAAAGGTATACGGTCCGCCGCCATCTTTGATGGACCTTTCTTCATGGACGCGGCTCGACTTCGTGGTGGCGCTGCTTCGTCCCCCTCGATCGCTGCGAGGAGTGCTACCGCTGTGCATCGACAAGACTGCAAGCCTGCGCCCCCGAATCTCCTGGCAGTTGTGAGTGTGGAGTGCGAGGGCGTGGGCTCCATGTTGGGGCCCGATCCTGCTCGAGTGTTCGAGGAGCGTTGTGGACTGCTGCTCCGATCTACTTTGGTGAGGTCGTGCTGTTGTACTGCGGGGGAGCCTCTGCTTTCTTATACGGCGAGACTGAACTCCTGTTTTTTGCTGCTCTTGGTGTCATTGTTGAGAGTTCCGGACTGCAGAGAAAGATTCTTGTTTTGTTGCTGGTTGCCGGGGCCCCCTGGTCTACACCCTTGCCTTGTTTTGTTCCTATCGAGTAGCCTCTCCATCTTGAAATGTTTGCTTCCCACTGCTATATCATGTGTGGTAGTGATGACTAGGAAAGGCCAGGGGTGAGCCAAACTGAACCCTGAGGACTACCGGTGAACAGATTGTGATGAGGCAGACCCCCAATCATGATAATATGGACGATCCCTTTGAGAGTTTATGATACCTGAGATTGTGTCGATCTCGTTTAGACGTTGCATAATTGTGTGGGTGGGCGGGGGGCTGGGGCCGAACGACTCGATTGATGGTCTCCTTCCCCCCCTCTTGATTTCTTTCCCC
The DNA here is from genome assembly GCF_964261635.1 of Lissotriton helveticus. Lineage (NCBI taxonomy): Eukaryota > Metazoa > Chordata > Amphibia > Caudata > Salamandridae > Lissotriton > Lissotriton helveticus. The sequence continues at coordinate 343,040,950 of NC_136057.1, read as the reverse complement.
CTTTTTTGCCTCTTTATTCCTCTCTCTCTCCTTGACTTCTCTATATTTCGGGTTCTGATTTAGGGCGACAGGCACGCTGCTGGGGGGGTAGGCCGTAGCCTTCTGCAGGGGTGCAGGGTGGGGTGGGTGGGCTGGGGCTTCTTCTCTGTTTTCTTTTCCTTAGTTCTATGGCTCTTTTGTATCCCTTTATCGGAGCGCGGTGTCTGTGCTTGTCTCCCATGGTACGATTGAGGGTGGGAACTGGAGGTGTGTTGTTCTCCTTCTTACGGTTTTGCCACATTGCTCCTACGACTCACATGCCCTCCTTGCTGGCGATATCCTTACTTTCTTTGCGTGCTTATTGCTGTGGGGCGCTTGCACCGGCGCGGCGTTCTCTCCTTCTTGCTTCTATTACTTCTCCCCTGTCCTCCCTCCCTTCTCCCCTCTTTTTCTTCTTTAGGTTAGTATAGCGGATGATTATATTCACTGTTGCTATTCCGGTTCCTCCGTTCTGTCTAAAACATGTAACTGGGTGATAGGTAGACAAGAGACGAGCCACGGTGGGTACTGCTCTGATATATGGCGTCCATATCCTGATTGATGTAAACTGTTGCTGATGATTATCCATATTGATGCCCTTATGTTTTGCTGTTTGCTTCGTGGCCCGCTATGGGAACTCGGACATCCATAAACTGCAATTGATCCTGCTATACTCCTTCTTATAAAATTAACCTTCTTTGATCCTGCTCGATGGCCGTACTTAACCTCTCTAGACTGAACTGATTGCTTCTATATTGTTGGCTGATTCCAGGGCACATCCTTCCGGAGTCATTGGCCTTTCATACTGTGTCGTGGCTGGCCTGACTGGTTGTAGGCCCGTATTTGTATATTCCTTATTGCATAATAAAGGTTTAAAAAAAAAAAAAAAAACTGCCGCTCTCCTCCTAAGGATGAATTAGAAACATTAAGGGGTCGATTCCGATCCGGTAAAAAGCGCTCCGAATCGTCGTATGGAGCGTTTTTCCCCGTACGAATCGTACCTGTAAACGTTCCGTACGTACGACGAAGTACGATTCGTACTAGGAGCCGTACTCCGTACGAGTCGTACAAGACACCGTACGACTCTAATCTCCGTACGATTCTCCCTCGGAACCCGCTGTACGCGACATCTGTACGGTTCGTGGCTGGTTTTTATGACCCAGCAAGTACGATACGTGTCGGGTACGCACCGTATGACCCTTTTTCTACGGGAGCTGAAAACAGCCGTAAAAGCAGAGTTCGCGCCGAAACAGGTACGGAACGGCTTCCCACCGGGCACGCACCGTACCCCTGCGATCATGGGGTGTACGAGCCGTGCCCCCATTGCACGATCGGTGTACGAGCCGTACCCCATGTACGATCGGTGTACGAGCCGTACCCCCATTGTATGATTGGTGTACAAGCCGTACCCCATGTACGATCGGTGTACGAGCCGTACCCCCATTGTACGATCGGTGTATGAGCCGTACCCCCATTGTACGATCGGTGTACGAGCCGTACCCCCATTGTACGATCGGTGTACAAGCCGTACCCCCATTGTACGATCGGTGTACGAGCCGTACCCCCATTGTACGATGGGTGTACGGCTCGTACACCGATCGTACATGGGGTACGGCTCGTATACCGATCGTACATGGGGTACGGCTCGTACACCGATCGTACATGGGGTACGGCTCGTACACCGATCGTACAATGGGGGTACGGCTCGTATACCGATCGTACAATGGGGGTACGCCTCGTACACCCCATGATCGCAGGGGTACGGTGTGTACCCCTGCGATTATGGGGGGTATGAACCGTACGGTGTGTATGTGTTTGTGTGCTTTTCCGTACGACTCGCCCTTACCTGACGTGGACCGTACGAATAGCGTCCTCATACCCCGTACTCGTTGGGTCGTACGGTATGTGTACGAGTCGTACGGTTCACGGTTTCAGCCTTGCAATACGTACGGATCGCGACGATTCGGACGGATTCACGGAATACGGATCGTACGGATACAAATCGTACGGACGTTTTTTCCCCAATCGGAATCGACCCCTCAATGTGTTTCCATAGCACTTTGTTCTAAGTTACTTTTTATCTCACCTCTTTAATTGTTTTAGGTAGAGATATTGAGGCCACTTAATAAGTGGGAGGTTACTTGTTGGGGGGAGTTTTTTACTTCTTAATATAATTCTCTTGCTTTGAATTTGAATTATCAGCCATTTTGGTGGCCATCCAGAAGTTGTTATAGTGGTTGTTTGTCTGTGACAACGGTTTCAATTTCCGGTTCACCACTACTGCTCTGATTTAGGACTTCATCTTAGCGGTCTAGTTGCTAATACAACACACAGGGGCACATGCATCATTGGTTTTTGCATTCGCGAACGGTGCGAATCGCAAAATTCGGCCGTTTGCGAATGCAAAAACCATTTTTGGGATGCATCATTTTTTTTCCATTTTTCACAATTTAAGAAACTGCAATTTTTTGCGATTTCTTAAATTGCTATAGCATATAAGAATTCGCAAATTTTGCGATTTCTTAAATGCTATGCATGATTTTTTTTAAATTGCGAATTCGCAATTAGGAAGGGGAAAATTACCATGAAGTAAACCTTCATGGTAATTTGCGAAAAGTTTTAAAAATGCACAAAAGTGCAGTTTTGAAACTTATATTTTACACACACATGCCGTGTAAAATGTACTTACGTGACATTTCAGGGGTGCAGGGGGGTCCTTTGGACCCCCCCCTGCACCCTTGAAATTGCATTCTCATTTTGCGATTCCTTAATTGCGAATTCGCAAAATGAGAATGCCTTCCCATTGATTCCTATGGAATGTAATGCGATTCCTTAATTGCGATTCGCAATTAAGGAATCGCAAATAAAGAAAATTAAGGAATCGCAAAAACTTTTGCATTTTTCTTGATGCATAGGATTTTGCAATTCCTAAATTGCGATTCCTTGGGGGCGTGGCCAGCAGCATGGAGGAGTAAGACGTGCTTCGGCTCGGCTCCCGGCGTGTTGCACTGATCCGACGATTATACATCTCCAAAGCTTCCTAAAACAACTCCAATTTGTACCCCGACTGGCACTGAGACCTCTGCCACCAACTAGCCGAGTCCACTGGCGGAATTCGACCGGCAATCGGCCGGGAAGGGGAGATTTCCGAAGCGGTGCGGGCGCGACAAAATGGCGGATGGACATGATCAGGAGACCCGGCCCTAATTCTGCCCGAGCACCGGAGACTCCGTCGGAGGGCCTCTTCGGACGTTGGAGAGAGAGAGCAGGGGACGCCGACGGTGGAGGTCCGGGATCTCGCCTTCACACAGATATACCCCGCGAGTGCCGGCTGGAGCCGGGGAGGAGTCGACGTTGAGACTGGAGCGGAGAGACCCCTGAGGACAGGCGCCTTGGAAAAGGGGCCCGAGCTGGTGGAGAGGATGGGCGGGCGGCCTTGCCGAAGAAGATAACCCCTGGGGGTCTTTCACCGAGCCGGCCGGCACCCCGCCAACGTCACATCTGGTCGGACGGTAGCCCTCCGACGGAGGACGAGAGGCCCGCCACGGCTCGAGAGCCCCGAGCACTATCGGACTCACCCTGCTATCCACGGAGCGCATGATGGGGAAAAATGACCGATCAGCCAGATCGGCCAGACAGGAAACCATCGAAACCTACGCCATGACGAGGGCGCAAAGGGAGATGCCCCGTAGCCTCCCGGAGACGCACATGGACACGGCCATGTTGCTGGAGGCGATCCAGGCCTCTAGGACTGATATTAAGGACTCCAGAGCGGCACTTGAGACTAAAATAGGCGAGGTGGGCTCCGAGGTGCTGCTGCTACGCCAGGATTTCCGAAATCTCACCGAAAGGGTGACAACAGCAGAGGCCAGAATCAGCGGAACGGAAGATTCGATCACCACTCTCCGTAGGGAAATGGCGGAGCTACAGGCGTCTCATAGACAACTGCTATGGAGGGTGGACGACGCCGAAAATAGGGCACGACGGAACAACCTCAGATTTGTAGGCTTTAGGGAAGGAATTGAGAAAATGGATACTGCGGCCTTCCTGCAGGACTGGCTCCGTTCCACCTTCCCACAGGCCCGATTCTCTGACTGCTTTATCATTGAGCGGGCCCACAGGGCACTGCTGGCGAAACCGCCCGAGGGAGCGAGGCCTCGGCCGATCATTGCGCGCTTTCTGAACTACGCCGACAGAGACGTCATTCTCAGAGAAGCGAGAAAGACAGGACTGCTCCGGTTTGAGAATGTGAATATCATGATCTTCCCTGATTACAGTCAGGATGTGCAGAAACAGAGGAGATCTTATGACTCTGTCAAGGCGAAGTTTCGAACACTCAACATCCCCTATATGCTGCTTTTCCTGGCGAAGCTGAAAGTTATGTACAAGGGGAAATCGCACTTCTTTAATCGTCCGGAGGAAGCATGGCACTGGCTGGAGGAGAGACCGCTGCTTCGAGAAGCGGAGGAAGAGGGCCGCAGAATCCGAACGGAAATGGCTGCTGAGAACTTTCGGAAGAACACGCCTGGGGTTAAAAGATCCCAAATCCCTAGAATGAGGCGAGGCTCCCACCGGACCCGCATGCTTCACGAAGAAGTGGAGGAGGCGACTGCGACTGCGACGCGGTCCCCGTCGACCCCATGGGCCAGGGATCTGGTCTTGGGGGACTGGTTCGTCCACAGGACGCAAACACTGAAGGCTTGGACAGCGAACTGCTGAGGAGCTAGCCGACCGCTCACCACACCCGTTGGCCGAGGTGATCCGTGAACTGGAAATGGGTGCATCCTGTGGGTCGGAGGAACATGATGTGGAGACGCAGGACTCACACTCATGAGGAAGCTTGGACCTTAAATCCGAACTAGCTGCACGCCGCTGCTAGTGCCGCGCAAGTTAAACCTCTTTTTGTATTTGGTTGCTTTTTATTGCCTTTTCTATTATTTAGAAGTACTGTATAAGGGGTTGAGCTGGTGCCCCTGTGGTCTTGCTTGTCTTTGGAGAAGCGGGACGCGCTACACAGGGTGCCGGTACGGACTATACCCCTGGGTTGAATCCTAATCGTGGTTTGAATTGGGATCCTGAGGGAGGGCGACAGACCTTCACCACCTGAAAGTCCAAACAGTTGAGAGTTCCAAGTATGGGCTGGAAGGGGGGGATTGGTAGGGAGGGGGGAGGATGGGGGGGAAATGTTGAAACAGTTTTGTTGGGGGGGTCATTGTTTGGGGGAAGGGGAGGGAAAGTTGGTTACTTGCAGTCAAATTCACAGGTGCCCCGCGCCGCGCGCCCACGCATTAGGCCATTCCCACGTGCTCGAAGATACCCATGGGAACACCAAGGCATTCCATGTGAGGACCCGGACCGCCTATCTGGTGGGGACCGCCCGCCTGACCATTTCAGGATTTCAACATGCTAGCTGACTATAACACACAACGGGACGCCCGGGGAGGGATTAGTGTCCTTTCGTGGAATGTGAACGGACTGGGCAGTAAGATTAAGAGGGGGCTGGTCAGCGCTTACCTGAAACGTGCTGCCCCGGACATCACACTCCTGCAAGAAACACATCTCAGAGGGACCAAATGCGGCTTCCTAGCCAGAGGCCGTTTTAAGCTGCTAGCACATGCGGGATACACGTCGGACTCCAGGGGGGTTGCCATTATTCTGAAAAAGACCACTCCATTTCTCATAACACGAACATGGACAGATCCCCAGGGAACGTATGTGGCAGTCAAGGGAACATGGAATAGGTGCGCCTACACTATTGTCTCAGTCTATGCACCGCCGAAACTACAGGCCCACACACTTAAGAAAGTAGCTGACATACTGCTGGACACAGCCGACACTATACAGGTTGTTGGGGGGGGACTTTAATGACGTGATGGACGTCTCTAGGGACAGATCAAGTGCGGCCCAGAGGAAGGAGGCGCAGACACCATTGTCTCAATGGGCGGCCGGCCTAGGCCTTACGGACATGTGGAGATGGCTGCACCCTGAGGCAAGGGTTTACTCGTTCTTCTCGGGTGCCCATCGGGCCTTCTCGAGATTAGACTATGTCTTTATAGCTCGCCAACACCTGACGATACATGATGTAGCAGAATATAAAGCCAGAGGGGTCTCAGATCACTCGCCGCTTCTAGTCAGGTTAGGGGCGAGACGACAAGGGGACACAAGGCATCTACACTTAACGGCTTGGGATCTGCAAAACCCAAATGTTATTCGGGGGCTGAGAGCGGACATTAAAGTATATATAGCCGAAAACGAAGGTTCAGTGGACTCGAGGGTGGTCTTCTGGGAGGCCTTCAAGACAGTGATGAGGGATAGGGCTAAGACTAGATTGGCAGAGGAACGAAGAAACTTGCATTCTGAGATCAGCACCATGGAACAAGGCATATTGGACTTGGAGAGGGAATGCCAGACCTCTAGAGACCCGGTGGCGATTAGGAGACTCACAGATAGACAATTACAATATAGAGAGCTGGCGACAGGGGAGGCGAAAACGCAGGCATTGGCCACCCTACATCGCCTATACGATGTGGGAGACAAATCCGGGAAGCTCCTGGCGTGGCTAAGCAAAAAGGAACGGGCGGAAAGATGGGTGGAACAGATTACGGACCTTCAGGGACTGACACACCGCTCAGACATTCACATAGCTGGAGCATTCGCTGACCATTATGAGAGTTTTTATGAGGCTAGGGATCTGGGGTCAAGAGACGTGGCGACACAGTATATGGCCCGAATTGACCCGCCGACGTTATCCACTGAGGACGTGAGGGAGCTAGACACTGACATCACACTAGAGGACATATCAGAGGCGCTAGCCAAACTGAGGCCGGGGAAATCCCCAGGCCCTAATGGCTTCCCCGCGGAATTCTTCAAACGTACAGCTGACCTCCTAGTGAAACACCTAAAGGGACTATATGAAGATGCCCTCCAGGAAGGTAGACTCCCTCCCGACTTGACCATGGCCACCATTGTCCCCATTCACAAAGACGGCAAACCGAAAGAGCTTTGCGAGTCTTATCGTCCAATCTCATTATTAAATCTGGAAACAAAGATACTGGCCACCATTCTAGCGATGAGAGTAAGGCGGGTGATATCACAGCTGATTCACCTTGACCAAACAGGGTTCATACCAGACAGGGCTACTAGACTGAATCTTAGGCGCACCCACAACTGGCTGCAGGAAGTCAAGGACAGGGAGGACCCGCACTGGTTCCTATCCCTGGATGCGGAAAAGGCCTTTGATGCGGTGCACTGGCCTTTCCTGGAGGGTGTCCTGCAGAAATTCGGATTTGGGCCGAAATTCCGGACATGGGTGCAACTGCTGTACACTGAACCGAGGGCAAGGGTGAGAGTGAACGGAGTCCTCTCGCGGGAATTCCAAATATGACGTGGGACCAGACAGGGATGTCCCCTCTCCCCGCTCTTATTTGCCCTAACGATAGAGGTCCTGGTGGCCAAAATTCGACAGAACCCGACCATTAGGGGTTTTCAACAGATCGAAGGAGGCATGGCCGAGGAAAAAATCTCCCTTTATGCAGATGACGTTCTCCTGTATGTAACCTCTCCGGAGACGTCGATCCCGCAACTGTTCCACAAATTGGAGCGGTACGGGGGCCATGCCGGGTTTAACATAAATTGGCATAAGTCAGTCCTGTATGACCCCGCAGGGAGGGGGGAGTGGCTGGACCTGCCGGGACGGCTGTTCACGACGACTGAGGGATTCCAGTACCTGGGGGTCTACCTTACCCTAGACAAACATGTTTCTTACACCCATAATATTGAGCGAATCATGGCGAACTCAGTGGCAGATATGGACCGCTGGAGGCTGCTCCCCCTCACCCTCCCGGGTCGGGCGGCAATGTATAAGATGGTTATTCTCCCCAAGTACCTGTACGCACTCCAAAATGAGTACTACCCCCTCCCCCCGACAGTCTTCCCTAAGATCCATGCGGACCTCCGGTCCTTCCTGTGGCTGGGGAAACAACCTAGGGTGGCCCTGACCACCCTGCAGAGGCACCAATATAGCGGGGGGGATCTCGCTCCCAAACCTAGAAGCATACTACTGGGCGGAACACCTGACCCCGATAAATGAGTGGATACATGCACAGGCGGATCACCCCTCCTACGCATTAGAATGTCATAAAATGGCACCCAGACACATCCTTTCCTATCTGTATGGGGGGAGGCCGGAAATGTCTCCTACCGGCTACTGACATTACCATTAGGGCATGGAAAGCGTCCACGAAACGTATGGGATGGGACAGGAAACCAACGAAACAAACACCGATCTGGCACTGCGCATGGCTGAAGGAGCTCCACAAACTAACGGGATACAAGAGGTGGGATGACATAGGGATCTCCACGCTGGGAGATATCCTTGCCAAAAGGCAACTGAAAACATTCACAGCCCTAGCCACGGAGTTCGGCCTACACCCAACACAGAGATACACATACATCAGATTACAACATGCATGGAGAGCTCAGAACGTAGACACTGCAGATCTGGCGGACTTCGCCCCGCTTGAGGGCAGGCTCCTACAGGAACATATTCAGCAGAAAGCGGTCTCTCTGACCTACAAGACCCTCACAAATAACATGCTGGGAGACCTGGCCAGGCTGAGGCACCAGTGGGAGGCGGAAGTGGGGAGCATGGAAGACATAGACTGGGAATTGAGCTTAACACATCCGAGGGAAGTGGCAGTTAAATCCCGGCTCCGCCTCATCCAATTTAACGTGTTACATAGAACATATTTCGACAGGGTGAAGCTCCATAAGATGGGAAAGGCAGAGGATGCTAAATGCTTGAGATGTCAGGACCCCAGGGGGAATTTCTTTCATGTCCTGTGGTTGTGCCCTAAGATACAGCGGTATTGGTCAGAAGTATTCATGGAATTGTCTGAAGTACTAGAGACTCAATTGCAGGTTGACCCCAAGCTAGCACTATTGGGCATGACAAATGATGTGGACCTCCCGAGCCATCAGTTGACCTTCCTCGTGTTGGCCCTGGTGGTGGCCAAGAGAGACATTGCCAAATACTGGGGTGTACAAGTACTGCCACGTCTGGAGGAATGGAGGGGAGGCTTAGACATGTATATGGCGGCTGAGAGGGTTACGTATAAGGCACGCGGATGCCCCAGGAAGTTAAAAAAAATGTGGGGGAAATGGAGACAATATCATGGACTGGATGCCGGACTGTGAGGATACATGGCTAGAGATACATACCGAAAAACAGAGATGCATTATACAGTTGAAATGTTGAGGTTCGACTGGGACTCCCAAATGGGGTCCGCTTGTATTTGTACACTGTATGTTTTGCTGGGGGGATGGCTGGGAGGGGGGGCGGCGAGAGTGGGGACACTGTAAACTGCACTTTAATGTACGAATTGACTGCAACGTTCAGTTAGTTTTCTTTTTTTGTTTTGTTGGAAAACGTGCCAATAAACACGGTTTAAAAAAATAAAAAATAAATTGCGATTCCTTAATTTTCGCAATTTAGGAATCGCAAATTCCTACAATGATGCATGTGGCCCACAGTAACTACTCACATCGCATCGAGGGCAAAAAGCATGAGAAATGCAAGCCTGTCTTTGACCAGACTGCCCCAGACTGCAGCCAGAGACAATTAATGATGTTCACCTAAAGAACTTTTAGTTTGTTTGTATGAACCAGACGTTTTATTTCCCTTCTCATCTTCTCAATGTGGTCTTAATGTGTCCACTGAAAAAGCCCCCTCGCCCACACCATGATGGCGCAATATATCAGTTTGCTGCTAATACAGCAAATGCATGTTACGCAATGCATCCCTTTTTCAGTACAATCATTAAAGGGAATGTTGATAAATGTTTTCTCAGTGGTAAAGAACAGCCATAACATATGCCTCACAGAAACCTGGTTGAAAAAGGATGTTTGCACTATCATCAATTGTCTAATACCTCCGGTTATTTTATTATTTCAGCCTACCGTTCAGATAAAAGAGGAGTTGGCCTCTCTTTCATTTTTAAAGACTCTAAAATCTCGCAAAGTGTTTGAAAAGATACTTCAAAAGTAAACATTGTAGTTGGAGATTTTAGGTTTTAACGTCCCCTCTAATTCTGACCAAATGTATGCTAGAGGCATGTTGCCACTTCCTAATTTGCCAATTAAGTTGAATGGTCCTACCCATAAAGCAGGACATAAACTAGATGTTGTCTTTACGGAAAACGATGTGTTTAGAACTTACTTTCCTCTCGCAGTTCCATGATCAAATTATCTAGCTATCCAGTTCTCTTGATCACTTAATCCTACTTGAAACTTTGCCTCCAAATAAATAAATGTGAAAAAAATCACGTAATTGGAGAAAGCTCTCTCTGGAAGAACTATCTGTCCTCACATTTACACCAACGCTGTCTTCCTCTGTGTGATGACCTTAATGTTTACTTAATGCACAGTAACCAATTATCTGCAGTGATAAAAGAAACGGTCCTTCTTCAGACTAGGCAGCAGGTAAAAGCCTACACTAGTGGCTTTTAACCTGTTTTCTGATAACCCTAGTGGTGTGGCTTAGCAGGCTGCAACATGGCCGCACTCTGAGTGGCTCTGCCGGCCAAGCTCATAATTCGACATGATCCTGCGGACCAGCGAGGACCTGTCGACCGACGCACAGTGATTCAGGCTCCCTGCACCCTGGGCACAAGTTGACCGCTTCACCTACGAGCCACTGCACTGCGGCGAGGAGAGGGGGCGCCCGATGCGTGGCAGGGGCCTATGCCTGATCGAGGGGCTGACACAGCAGTGGAGCAGCGGCGGTAAAGTGACATGACCGCGGAGCGCGCCAGCCGGCCGAGTGCAGCTTCACCTGAGCCCTGGACTGCAAACACTGGCCCTGCCGGGGTGGCAACCTCCAGTAGAAGACACCAAGTGAGTGAGGTGACTACTGTGGTAGGCAGTTTTTGGCGGAGTAGGGGCGCGGGTGTTGCACTGCAGGGCCCGGGGCGGCGTGGTGCTGTATCGGGGGCTCAGGTTTTCTTGCGGCGGATCAGACCCTTCCTCCACGTGCTCCGGCCCTGTGACGGGGGCGCCGCGCCCCCCTCGTCTCTCCACTGCGGTTTGTCCCCAAATGGAGGTCTGCCCTCGCGGCCCATGCCTCGAGGCCTGCAGGCGTGGTGGGAGAGGAGATCCAGTGCAAGGCACCAAGACAGCTGCAAGGTCACACGGTACTACCAGACCCGGGTTAGCCGTACACCCGGAGGAGCTCCCACGCAACTTCCTGAGGGCCATGTGTTTCATTTCCCCCGCATATCTTCTCGCGCGGAGGGCTTCCCTGCTTGTTGGCCCCCGAGAATCAGTCACCAGATGCAGGGGGGCCTAAACTGTGTCGGGGGTGTGCTCATCACTGCAGGGCCGACGACCAGCATCAGAAGCACATCGAGAACCATATTGCCCCGCTGAAAGTGCAAGCACCACATGAGCCCACTCTCTAAATACCTTGGTAAAGGCGGCGGACTTCGTACTGGTGCATCTATTGGGAAGTTGGCCTGCCGTCCTTCCTACTATGTGGCGACCACTGCCCCAGTTGTTGGCGCTGTTTTAATCACTGAGGCCCCGAACTGCACTACTGAGGTCTCACCGTTCACTGACTTAGGCTCTCCCGCGCCTTCACAATTTTGGTTCAATCTGGTCGCCCCTCACGGCTCCTAATCGGCAAGTGGCGATTCCCCCTCCACTGGGTCCATAGGCAACATGGGCAAGGTTGACGCCAAACAATCTAGGTTTGCCTTTGAACAGCGCAGGCAGACTAGGCTAGAGGATTCGGCCCATGAGACCGGTGAGCTTGCTACCCGGACTGAACATGGCACAGCACGCGACGACGATCTCAAGGCGATTCTGCTGGATGTCAAGGCTAGCATCAGTGGTATCGCAACTAAGCTTGACCAGCTAACCGCCAGCCTAGACAGCATTAAGACCAGGGTGGACACACACGACTCGCAGATCACGCAATTGGAGGCAAGGGTGTCGGATGCAGAAAACACAATGACCAGTGATAAGCAAAAGCTGCTCCAAATGGACAGAGTAGTGGTGCTAATTAAAGCTAAAAATGAAGATTTGGAGGCACGCTCTCGCAGGAGCAACCTCGGCATCACGGGCATGCTTGAGTCCTCCAACATCTTGAAAATTGAAAAATGTGTTGAGGAACTACTGCTTTCCTTGATCTTTATTGTGGAGAGGGCACACTGATCCATGGGACTGCATCCTCTCCTGGGCGGGCCGGCCCGCCTGATAATCGCCAAGCTCCTGAACTACCGCGACCATGACGCGGTCCGGCACGCTGCTCGAGACAAAGGTGAGGTGCGACACCAAGGGAACACATTGGCATTTTACCCAGACTTCACGCTGGCGGTGCAGGCTGCCTGGCGGGAGTTCCTCCCGGCTAAGAGGTTGCTCCAAAATCACGATGTCTCATACTCCCTGGTTTACCCCGCCAAGCTGAGAATAAAAATGGGGGCACAGACACAATTCTACAACGACCCAAAAGCAGCCCTGGCATTTGCCAAAAAACTGGAGAAGCAACAACGTCATGCACCAAACAACTCACAGCAAGCTGAGGGCGGAGGAATATGTGATAATGATTAATGGAAGATCAATCAATCAATCAATCAATCATGGCATTTGTATAGCGCACTACTCACCCGGAAGGGTCTCAAGGCACTGGGGGAGGGGGGCCGTCACTGCTCGAAGAGCCAGGTCTTGAGTTGCTTCCTGAAGGAAAGATGGTCCTGGGTTAGCCGGAGGTGGATGGGGAGGGAGTTCCATGTCTTGGCTGCCAGGTAGGAGAAGGATCTTCCACCGGCGGTGGCTCGGCGGATGCGTGGAACAGTGGCAAGGGCGTGGTTGGTCGACCGTAGCTGGCGGGTTGGCGTGTAGAAGGTCAGGCGGTCGTTGAGGTACTTGGGGCCCAGGTCGTGGAGGGCCTTGTGTGCGTGGGTGAGGAGTCTGAACGTGATCCTCTTGCTGACGGGGAGCCAGTGCAGGTCTCTCAGGTGGCCGGAGATGTGGCTGTGTCGGGGGATGTCCAGGATGAGTCGGGCGGAGGCGTTCTGGATGCGTTGGAGTCTTTTTTGCAGTTTGGCAGTGGTGCCGGCGTAGAGGGTGTTCCCTTAGTCCAGCCGGCTGGTGACGAGTGCCTGGGTGACCGTCTTCCTGGTTTCAGTGGGGATCCATCGGAAGATCTTTCGGAGCATGCGCAGGGTGTTGAAGCATGATGACGATACGGTGTTAACTTGTCTGGTCATCGAGAGGGAGGAGTCCAGGATGAAGCCCAGGTTACGTGCGTGGTCCGTTGGCTTGGGAGTAGAGCCCAGTGCAGGGGGCCACCAGGAGTCGTCCCATGCGGAGGGAGATGGTCCCAGGATGAGGACTTCCGTCTTATCTGAGTTCAGTTTCAGGCGGCTGTTCTTCATCCACTCGGCGACGTCTTTCATCCCTTCGTGTAGGCTGGTTCTGGCGGAGGCTGGGTCATTAGTGAGGGAGAGGATGAGCTGGGTGTCGTCGGCGTAGGAGATGATGTTGAGGTTGTGTTGGCGTGCGATGGCTGCGAGGGGGCTCATGTATACGATGAAGAGGGTGGGGCTGAGGGAGGATCCTTGTGGTACGCTGCAGATGACTTTGGTGGCCTCGGATCTGAACGGGGGGAGGAGGACTCTCTGGGTTCTTCCGGCGAAGAACGAGATGATCCACTCCAGAGCCTTCTCTTGGATACCGGTGTTGCGGAGGCTCTGCACTAGGGTGCGGTGGCAGACGGTGTCGAATGCCACGGAGAGGTCCAGGAGGATGAGGGCCGCTGTTTCCCCGTTGCCGAGCAGGGATCTGATGTCGTCAGTGGCTGCGATGAGGGCGGTCTCGGTGCTGTGGTTGGCTCGGAGGCCGGACTGCGAGTGGTCAAGGGATCCGTTTGTCTCGAGGAAGGCGGAAAGCTGTCTGTTGACGGTCTTCTCGATGACTTTGGCAGGAAAGGGGAGGAGCGAGATGGGGCGGAAGTTCTTGAGGTCGGTGGGGTCCGCTGTCGGTTTCTTCAGGAGGGCAGTGAGATCGGCGTGCTTTCAGCTTTCTGGGAAGGTGGCGGTTTTGAAGGAGGAGTTGATGATGTCTCTGAGTTGGGGTGCGATGATGGAGTCGGCCTTGTTGAAGACGTGGTGGGGGAAGGGGTCGGTTGGCGATCCGGAGTGGATGCTGTTTATCGTGCGGGTGGTGTCTTCGGTGTCCAGGCGCTGAGGGTGGTCGTGGGGGGCGATGGTATGGTGGTTGGGTACGTGGTTATGTTATGTTATGTTATGTTATATTAATTTCTTATGCGCACAGATACTCCAGCCAAGGAGCGTCCCGGCGCAGAGACAAGGTAGTACATAACACAACGAGAAAAAATTATTACATAAAGAAACAATTTAAAACAGGAATGTTTTTATAGCCCTCCGAAAGGTCAAAAGATCCTCCAATAAGCGAATTTCCACAGGGAGGGAGTTCCACGCTACTGCAGCTTTTACACTGAAAGAGCGGCCACCCATACGACTAAGCCTGAATCTGGGGACCACAGCAAGGGCCAGACCCTGGGAGCGGAGGGTGCGGGTGGGAACATAGAAGGAAAGACAGCTGGATAAAATTTCCGGGCCTATACCTCTCAAGATCTTGAAAGCAAGACACAGCACCTTAAAGAGGATACGCTTCCTTACCGGAAGCCAATGTAGGGAGCGCAAAACATTTGTCACCGAACAGAATCTGGGCAGGCCGACAATCGCCCTCGCCGCAGCATTCTGAACCCGCTGCAGACGAGTTAGCTCGGCCTGGTTGGCCCCGGCCAGAAGAGAGCTAGCATAATCCAGGCGAGAGATGATGGTTGCCTGGATCATCAGCTGCCTGGTCGGGGCATCGAAGAACTTGAGAACAGGTCTCAAACCTCTTAACAGACCGAAGCAGCAGGCAGCAGTTTTTTTGGTGTGCCCTACAAAAGTAAGGCCCGCATCCAGCCAGACCCCCAAATTTTTCACCTCCAACACCGGGGTTGGAGTGGGTCCCAGCTCTGTAGGCCACCATTGATCGCCCCACAGCTCCACTCCCTTGCCGACAACCATCACCTCTGTTTTTGTGGCATTTAGCTGGAGACAGTTACCTGTCAACCAGCTAGCCACCGCCTTCAGTCCAGACTGAAACCTAGGGGCCTCAGTTGGTTGGAGCGCCAAAGCTGTTGCGTATTTCGGCGATGTTGCGGTGGAAGAATGAGGCGAGTGAGTTGCAGAGGTCTTGCGAGGGAGTGATGTCGTTGCTTCCGGCGCTGGGGTTGGAGAGCTCTTTGACGATGCTGAAGAGTTCCTTGCTGTTGTGGGCATTGTTGTTGAGTCGTTCTTTGAATGCTGTCTTCTTGGTGGTATGGATCAGCTGGTGGTGTTTGCGGGTGGCGTGCTGCAGGGCGGTCCAGTTGTCTGTGGTCTGGTCGTTGCGCCAGGCTTTCTCGAGGCTGCGGCAGTTCTTCTTGGAGTTCTTGAGTACGTCGGTGAACCAGGGGGCTTTCTTGCTGCCGTGTCTGCTGGGGGGGTCTTCAGTGGTGCGAGATTGTTAGCGCAGTTGGTGATCCATTGCGTGAGGTTGATGCCTGCTTCGCTGGGGTACCTGGTACTGGCGGGCGGGTTCAGGCTGAGGGAGGTGGTGAGCTGGTCGGCGGTGATCTTGTTCCAGTTCCTGCGAGGGATCTGTTGTGGGCGGTGGTGGGTCGCGGTTCTTTTGAAGCTGAAGTGGACGCAGCTCTGGTCAGTCCAGTGAAGTCCGGTGGAATGGCTGAAGGAGATGTGTTTGCTGGAAGAGAAGCTGGGTCGAGCTTGTGTCCGGCGTAGTGGGTGGGGGTGTTCACCAGTTGTTTGAGGCCGAGGTTTGCGAGGTTGTCCAGCAGGGTGGTGGTGTTGCTGTCCTTGTTGTTCTCCAGGTGGAAGTTGAGGTCCCCTAGGAGTATGTAGTCAGCGGAGGAGAGGGCGTGTGGGCTGATGAAGTCTGTGATGTCTTTGCTGAATCGTGTGCGTGGTTCTGGGGGTCTGTAGATGAGGGTGCCTCTGAGTGTGGTCCTGGGGTCGGTGTGTATCTGGAAGTGGAGATGTTCGGCGGCGGTGAGGGTGTCGTCTGAGCTGGTCGTGATGCGGATGGTTTTCTTGTGCACGGTGGCGATGCCTCCTCCAGTCTGGTTGACGCGGTCCTTCCGGGTGATCTTGTATCCCTCCGGGATGGCGATGGCGATGTCGGGAGCAGAGGAGGCATTCATCCAGGTTTCCGTGAGGAAGGCGACACCTGGTGATGTTGTGTCGAGCATGTTCCAGAGTTCGACGGCGTGTCTGTGGACGGAGTGGGTGTAGAGCAGGATGCATTTGAGGTGTTTGCTGTTGGTGTTCGGCTGACACAGCAGTGGAGCAGCGGCGGTAAAGGGACATGACCGCGGAGCGCGCCAGCCGGCCGAGTGCAGCTTCACCTGAGCCCTGGACTGCAAACACTGGCCCTGCCGGGGTGGCACCCTCCAGTAGAAGACACCAAGTGAGTGAGGTGACTACTGTGGTAGGCAGTTTTTGGCGGAGTAGGGGCGCGGGTGTTGCACTGCAGGGCCCGGGGCGGCGTGGTGCTGTATCGGGGGCTCAGGTCTTCTTGCGGCGGATCAGACCCTTCCTCCACGGGCTCCGGCCCTGTGACGGGGGCGCCGCGCCCCCCTCGTCTCTCCACTGCGGTTTGTCCCCAAATGGAGGTCTGCACTCGCGGCCCATGCCTCGAGGCCTGCAGGCGTGGTGGGAGACGAGATCCAGTGCAAGGCACCAAGACAGCTGCAAGGTCACACGGTACTACCAGACCTGGGTTAGCCGTACACCCGGAGGAGCACCCACGCAACTTCCTGAGGGCCATGTGTTTCATTTCCCCCGCATATCTTCTCGCGCGGAGGGCTTCCCTGCTTGTTGGCCCCCGAGAATCAGTCACCAGATGCAGGGGGGCCTAAACTGTGTCGGGGGTGTGCTCATCACTGCAGGGCCGACGACCAGCATCAGAAGCACATCGAGAACCATATTGCCCCGCTGAAAGTGCAAGCGCCACATGAGCCCACTCTCTAAATACCTTGGTAAAGGCGGCGGACTTCGTACTGGTGCATCTATTGGGAAGTTGGCCTGCTGTCCTTCCTGCTGTGTGGCGACCACTGCTCCAGTTGTTGGCGCTGTTTTAATCACTGAGGCCCCGAACTGCACTACAGAGGTCTCACCGTTCACTGACTTAGGCTCTCCCGCGCCTTCACAATTTTGGTGCAATCTGGTCGCCCCTCAGGGCTCCTAATCGGCAAGTGGCGATTCCCCCTCCACTGGGTCCATAGGCGACATGGGCAAGGTTGACGCCAAACAATCTAGGTTTGCCTTTGAACAGCGCAGGCAGACTAGGCTAGAGGATTCGGCCCATGAGACCGGTGAGCTTGCTACCCGGACGGAACATGGCACAGCACGCGACGACGATCTCAAGGCGATTCTGCTGGATGTCAAGGCTAGCATCAGTGGTATCGCAACTTAGCTTGACCAGCTAACCGCCAGCCTAGACAGCATTAAGACCAGGGTGGACACACACGACTCGCAGATCACGCAATTGGAGGCAAGGGTGTCGGATGCAGAAATCACAATGACCAGTGATAAGCAAAAGCTGCTCCAAATGGACAGAGTAGTGGTGCTAATTAAAGCCAAAAATGAAGATTTGGAGGCACGCTCTCGCAGGAGCAACCTCGGCATCACGGGCATGCTTGAGTCCTCCAACATCTTGAAAATTGAAAAATGTGTTGAGGAACTACTGCTTTCCTTGATCTTTATTGTGGAGAGGGCACACTGATCCATGGGACTGCATCCTCTCCTGGGCGGGCCGGCCCGCCTGATAATCGCCAAGCTCCTGAACTACCCCGACCATGACGCGGTCCGGCGCGCTGCTCGAGACAAAGGTGAGGTGCAACACCAAGGGAACACATTGGCATTTTACCCAGACTTCACGCTGGTGGTGCAGGCTGCCTGGCGGGAGTTCCTCCCGGCTAAGAGGTTGCTCCAAAATCACGATGTCTCATACTCCCTGGTTTACCCCGCCAAGCTGAGAATAAAAATGGGGGCACAGACACAATTCTACAACGACCCAAAAGCAGCCCTGGCATTTGCCAAAAAACTGGAGAAGCAACAACGTCATGCACCAAACAGCTCACAGCAAGCTGAGGGCGGAGGAATATGTGATAATGATTAATGGAAGATCAATAAATCAATCAATCAATCATGGCATTTGTATAGTGCACTACTCACCCGGAAGGGTCTCAAGGCGCTGGGGGAGGAGGGCCGTCACTACTCGAAGAGCCAGGTCTTGAGTTGCTTCCTGAAGGAAAGATGGTCCTGGGTTAGCCGGAGGTGGATGGGGAGGGAGTTCCATGTCTTGGCTGCCAGGTGGGAGAAGGATCTTCCACCAGCGGTGGCTCGGCAGATGCGTGGAACAGTGGCGAGGGCGTGGTTGGTCGACCGTAGCTGGCGTTTGGGCGTGTAGAAGGTCAGGCGGTCGTTGAGGTACTTGGGGCCCAGGTCGTGGAGGGCCTTGTGTGCGTGGGTGAGGAGTCTGAACGTGATCCTCTCGCTGACGGGGAGCCAGTGCAGGTCTCTCAGGTGGCCAGAGATGTGGCTGTGTCGGGGGATGTCCAGGATGAGTCGGGCGGAGGCGTTCTGGATGCGTTGGAATCTTTTTTGCAGTTTGGCTGTGGTGCCGGCGTAGAGGGTGTTCCCTTAGTCCAGCCGGCTGGTGACGAGTGCCTGGGTGACCGTCTTCCTGGTTTTTAGTGGGGATCCATCGGAAGATCTTTCGGAGCATGCGCAGGGTGTTGAAGCATGATGGCGATACGGTGTTAACTTGTCTGGTCATCGAGAGGGAGGAGTCCAGGATGAAGCCCAGGTTACGTGCGTGGTCCGTTGGCTTGGGAGTAGAGCCCAGTGCAGGGGGCCACCAGGAGTCGTCCCATGCGGAGGGAGATGGTCCCAGGATGAGGACTTCCGTCTTATCTGAGTTCAGTTTCAGGCGGCTGTTCTTCATCCACTCGGCGACGTCTTTCATCCCTTCGTGTAGGCTGGTTCTGGCGGAGGCTGGGTCATAAGTGAGGGAGAGGATTAGCTGGGTGTCGTCGGCGTAGGAGATGATGTTGAGGTTGTGTTGGCGTGCGATGGCTGCGAGGGGGCTCATGTATACGATGAAGAGGGTGGGGCTGAGGGAGGATCCTTGTGGTACGCCGCAGATGACTTTGGTGGCCTCGGATCTGAACGGGGGGAGGCGGACTCTCTGGGTTCTTCTTGCGAGGAACGAGATGATCCACTTCAGAGCCTTCTCTTGGATACCGGTGTTGCTGAGGCTCTGCACTAGGGTGCGGTGGCAGACAGTGTTGAACGCCGCGGAGAGGTCCAGGAGGATGAGGGCCGCTGTTTCCCCGTTGCCGAGCAGGGATCTGATGTCGTCAGTGGCTGCGAAGAGGGCGGTCTCGGTGCTGTGGATGGCTCGGAGGCCGGACTGCGAGTGGTCGAGGGATCCGTTTGTCTCGAGCAAGGCGGAAAGCTGTCTGTTGACGGTGTTCTCGATGACTTTGGCAGGAAAGGGGAGGAGCGAGATGGGGCGGAAGTTCTTGAGGTCGGTGGGGTCCGCTGTCGGTTTCTTCAGGAGGGCGCTGAGCTCGGCGTGCTTCCAGCTTTCCGGGAAGGTGGCGGTTTTGAAGGAGGCGTTGATGATGTCTCTGAGTTGGGGTGCAATGATGGAGTCGGCCTTGTTGAAGACGTGGTGGGGGCAGGGGTCGGTTGGCGATCCGGAGTGGATGCTGTTCATCGTGCGGGTGGTGTCTTCGGTGCTGACCGGGGTCCAGGCGCTGAGGGTGGTCTTGGGGGGCGATGGTATGGTGGTGGGGTACGTGGTTGGAGCGCCGAAGCTGTTGCGTATTCCGGCGATCTTGCGGTGGAAGAATGAGGCGAGTGAGTCGCAGAGGTCTTGCGAGGGAGTGATGTCGTTGCTTCCGGCGCTGGGGTTGGAAAGCTCTTTGACGATGCTGAAGAGTTCCTTGCTGTTGTGGGCGTTGTTGTCGAGTCATTCTTTGAATGCTGTCTTCTTGGTGGTGTGGATCAGCTGGTGGTGCTTGCGGGTGGCGTGCTTGAGGGCGGTCCAGTTGTCTGTGGTCTGGTCGTTGCGCCAGGCTTTCTCGAGGGTGCGGCAGTTCTTCTTGGAGTTCTTGAGTTCGTCGGTGAACCAGGGGGCTTTCTTGCTGGGGGGGTCTTCAGTGGTGCGAGATCGTTAGCGCAGTTGGTGATCCATTGCGTGAGGTTGATGCCTGCTTCGCTGGGGTCCGTGGTACTGGCGGGCGGGTTCAGGCTGAGGGAGGTGGTGAGCTGGTCGGCGGTGATCTTGTTCCAGTTCCTGCGAGGGATCTGTTGTGGGCGGTGGTGGGTCGCGGTTCTTTTGAAGCTGAAGTGGACGCAGCTGTGGTCAGTCCAGTGAAGTCCGGTGGAATGGCTGAAGGAGATGTGCTTGCTGGAAGAGAAGCTGGGTCGAGCTTGTGTCCGGCGTAGTGGTTGGGGGTGTTCACCAGTTGTTTGAGGCCGAGGTTTGCGAGGTTGTCCAGCAGGGTGGTGGTGTTGCTGTCCTTGTTGCTCTCCAGGTGGAAGTTGAGGTCCCCTAGGAGGATGTAGTCAGCGGAGGAGAGGGCGTGTGGGCTGATGAAGTCTGTGATGTCTTCGCTGAATCGTGTGCGTGGTCCCGGGGGTCTGTAGATGAGGGTGCCTCTGAGTGTGGTCTTGGGGTCGGTGTGTATCTGGAAGTGGAGATGTTCGGCGGCGGTGAGGGTGTCGTCTGAGCTGGTCGTGATGCGGATGGTTTTCTTGTGCACGGTGGCGATGCCTCCTCCAGTCTGGTTGACGCGGTCCTTCCAGGTGATCTTGTATCCCTCCGGGATGGCGATGGCGATGTTGGGAGCAGAGGAGGCGTTCATCCAGGTTTCCGTGAGGAAGGCGACGTCTGGTGATGTTGTGTCGAGCAGGTTCCAGAGTTCGACGGCGTGTCTGTGGACGGAGTGGGTGTAGAGCAGGATGCATTTGAGGTGTTTGCTGTTGGTGTTCGGCTTGGCGGGTGATGTGCAGGTCCGGAGGCAGGTGAATTTGCAGGCTTGGCAGGTGAAGGGTCCGTGGGTGCGTACCGGGGTAGCACGGTAGCATGCTGGTGATCGGCCGGTGTTGAGTGCGTTGAGGGTGGCGGCGTTGTAGGTCCATCGTGTGGTCTGCCGATGGTGGGGGCCAGGGGTCCAGGAACTGGGCGCGGGCCAGGCGCGGACGGGCGTAGACGGGCTTGCCTTAGGCGCACCATTGGCGCACCTGCTGCGCGTGAACGCTGCGCGTACGTGCGGACTCTGCCATAAATGGAGAGTGGGGGGGGCGGAGCGAGGGAGGAGCAGCTGGGAGGCAGGAGCGGAGTGGCGAGTGGGGAGGGGAGCGGAACGGTGATGCTGGAAGGAGCGGGGGTGGGGCCGCGGGGGAGCAGCGACAGGGAGCGGGGAGCGGGGTGGAGGGGCACAACAGTTGGCGAGAACACAACAAAATACAAATTACTGGCACAACATACAATGCGGGCAAAACGAGATCAGGGGCACAACAGGGGCAGATACAATACAGTCAAAACAGACAAATTACTGGCACAACATGTAAAAATGGGCAAAACGAGATCAGGGGCACAACAGGGCAGATACAATACGGTTAAGGCGAGATCAGGGGCACAGCAGAGGCACAGCGGACAGTTCTGTCCTTGTCACGCTCTCTGCGGGACAAAGATGCTTTAACTGTTCATTGCCTAGCCACATCTCTTTTGGGGCGAGTTGCCTATGTACTACCTAAGGTTGTTTTATCGATGCCTGACTACCTGAGCGGCGTGGCCCCCTGTCACCGCTAATCAACACTACAGTGTCAATGATTGACTAACTTGTGGGGCGCAATGTTTCGCTTTTACACTAGACTGCATTCTGGTTATCGGGCCTGTTGAAATTACTTTGGTATTGACTCGCAGCTGATTCCCTTTTGGGGCGGGTTGTCTCTATGCTGCCCAATGCTTTGGTTATCAATGTCTGACCACCTATCCAAATAGCAGGGGTGTACGCCAGGTAGAAACACGCCCCCTTGGGATGATTCCCTTTCTGTTTTGCATTGATGATTCTCCAACTTGGGGGTCCCTGGGTGGGTGGGTTTGGATGCTCAACCTAATTGGGGGGGGTTGGAGTGGGTGGTGGGTGGGGGGGGTTACCTTTCGGGGTTGATGCCTCCCACAAGGGGCTTGCTCCCTTCACTGTTTGGTTTTTCTATTGGCATGCTGTTGCAGTATGTAATTTTTAAAACACAGTTTATCACGAAACCTACTGCAGTCAGTGCAGTTTCGGCACTATTGCCGGCAACCTGGAAGCATGCAAAAGTTATATCTCTTCTAAAAAAGCAGTCCTTGGAGCCGTCGAACCCGAACAATTTCCGTCCGATCTCCCAGCTTCCTTTTTTAGCTAAGGTTACTGAGTCATATTTTAACTCAGTCTTGGCTGAATTTGTAGAGCACAACAAAACTCTTGACCCCTCTCAAAACGGCTTTCGCCCCCGTCACAGCACCGAATCGGCGCTGTTAGCTGTAACCGAGGACATCCAGTGTAGCCTAGATGCTTGGAACTCCGCGGCGTTAATTCATTTGGATTTAAGTGCCGCATTCGACACTGGTTCCCATGAGATTCTTCTAGGCAGACGACATGATATTGGGGTCCGGGAGCTGGCCTTGGCCTGGTTCAAGTCCTTCTTGGAAGATAGAACCTTTCAAGTGCCACCGTATCACTCACAGATACATGCTATTAAACATGGGGTCCTCAGGGCTCTATATTGATCCCTGCGCTTTTTAACATTCATGTACAGCCCCTAGCTTTGCTGGCAAAAAGTAGAGGGTTGTCATTGGTTTCTTACTCTGATGACACCCAGCTAGTCATCGTGTTCTCAAGAAACTGCCAAGAAAATCTTTTCAAATTTAGAGAGGACCTAGTAGCCATCTCCGACTGGATGGCAGCAAATTATTTACAAGTCAGAAATTCTAATAATGGGGAGAGACAGTGCCCTTTGGTCCGAACAGTGGTGGCCTGACAAACTAAAACCTGCGCCCCTGCCAAAAAAGGCAGTAAAAAATCTAGGCTTTTGGATTGACAGTGAACTTTCATTCGCTGTGCAATCCATGGCCCTAGCAGGATCTTGCTTTGGTCTCCTAAGAGGGCTGAGACCTTTACTTGGCTATTTTGCACCAAACGTCCACCAAACCATCCTTCAGTCCACAATTTTGTCGAGGGTGGACTATGGTAACTCCCTCTATCTAGGCACCAACAAATCCTGTATTGCTCGCCTCCAAAGAATCCAGAATGCGGAGGCTCGCGTTTTGCTAGCTCTGCCTAAATCATGTTCAGTTGCGCACCTTTTGACTAAGCTGCACTGGCTGCCGATTGCGAAAATAATTAATTTTAAGTCTTTGTGTGTGGCCCATAAAATATTGACTCGTCAAGAACCGCCGATTTTAGCGGATCTGCGGGTCCAATATGTACCGAATTGCCCTTTGCGATCAGCCAACTTGGGCTCGGTTTGTACTTCCCGTTTTCACAGAGCCAGAGCAGACGTCCCTCCTTCAAAGTCCAGGTGGCGCGCCTTTGGAACTCTCTTCCAATCCCTATTAGAGGACTTCAGAAACACCTGGCCTCTCGAAAGGCTCTAAATACCTGGTTCTTTCCAGATAAGAATGCTCTCCATCTTCCGAGTGGTCTTAACCCTTGCTTAGGTAGCGGTGGGACACCCCGTCACTGGGGCAGCTATGCGCTCTATAAAACTTAAAAATAAATAAATAAACAGTCACTCTTACATCAAACCCTGCGCTATCCGCTACTCAACATCTCCATGATATCACATGACGGAAACCACATTCTGGACCTGGAATATTAGAGGCCTAAACGACCATCATAAGGCACGCCTGATGCACGCACATCTTATCAGACATCTGGTGGATATTTATTTCCTCCAGTAGACTCACCTCCTCTCTGCTACTGCTTCCAGGGTGTAATCGCGACACTGGGGTGAATCTTAATCCTCCTTCTATTCTAACTACTCCTGTGGTGTTTCTATCCTCTTCCAGAAAGGTCTCCCCTGGCACAACACTCACTCCATCATTGACTCTGAGGGTAGATATGTTATCCTCGCTGGCAATCTCTTCAATCAGCCCTTAATCCTAACTGCAATATACGGCCCCAAATACAGATGACCCTGACTTTTTCACACACGTCTGGCAGTTCATATCTTCCCTGGGACCCCACTCCCTGATCTGGGGAGGCGATTTCAACATAGCTCCCGCACTAGAGCTAGACTACTCAGACCACTTCCCTTATTCACTCCATTATGTCTGACAATTCCCTGCTGGATGCATGGCGGCACACTCACCTTGATAGGCGCGAGGGGACCTGCGTCACTAGTTTGCGGGGCTCATGGCCTCGCCGCGACCTTTAGATCACTACCCGAGACGTCTCCTCCTAGACTACATCCGTAGATCTCATGGCTCGTACCCTCTCCGATCATACCCCTGTACACCTGCATTTGTGACCCCCGCTCACGTTGCGCTGTATGTTCGCGTGGCAATTGCCCCCCAGTGCCCTCTGAGATGCAGTTTTCCGTGATGAAATTCGCCCCACCATAATTGCCTACTTTGAACACAATGTTGGCTCAGTGGAGTCTTCTTCAACCCTCTGGGAGGGCTTCAAGGTTGTAATTCGGGGGGAGTGCATCACCAAGCATTCTGGGGTGTTGAGATCCATCCGGGGTACCCTTGAGCATCTGGAGAACGAGATTAAAACCTTGGATCTCCTGCAGTCCCAAGATACCCCAGCCGGGCCACACCCTTGCACTGATCAGAGCCGAAATTATCAACTTCCACGAAGAGGCTGATATGGACATCGCATTTTTGGGCAGAGAGGCGCGTGCCCCTGTCCGTATGGCGAGGGTGATCGCCCGGCAAAACCCTCGCCAATCTTGTAAGGCAACCGCATGCCTCCTCCTATATTACAGCTCTGCAGGATGATGCATTTGGCAGAACAACATCTCCTACGGAGGTTATTGCTAGAATCTCAACCTTTTCCTCCCAGTTATACACCATCGGCGAGGCGGCCCTCGCGAGGTTATGGACCAATATTTTGACACCATCGAACTTCTATGGCTCAGCAATAATCACCGGGACTACCTGGATGCACCATTCACTCAGGAGGAGATCTCCACTGTTATCATGGGGCTCCCGGGTGATAAGGCTTCCGGATCAGATGGCCTCACTCCTGCATACAAACAATATGCGCCTCTCCTGGTCTTGCAATTAGCCGCCATGCATAATGACCCTCTCGAATGCAGAAGCTTTCCCCCATCTCTCCGTGAGGCCTTGCTCACTCTTCTTTTGAAGTCGGATTAATCCCCCGAGTGCTGTGATTCATATCGTCCTCTGTCCCTCATCAACACTGATAATAAAATGTATGCCAAACTGCTGGCCACCCACCTTATCCCACTCATGTCACTAATTGCTCGCCCGGATCAATCCGGTTTTATTCCGGGGAGCGCCACCTCCCACAACTTTTGGACCATCTTCTCAGTCCTCCACCAGATTAATCCCTGTCTCCCGGCTGTGGCTGTACTATTAGACGCAACCAAAGCCTTCACCACTCTTGAGTGGCCCGTCCTCTTCTACCTCCTCCCGCACTTGGGATTCAGCCCAGACTTCGGGTGTAAGATACAACTATTATACATGCTCCCTACAGCTCGCATGAGAATAAACGGGCAGGCCACTGACCCCATCTCCATCTCCATCTCAAGAGTGCCCCCTCTGCCCCATGCTTTTTGTCATCGCCATGGAACCCCTGGGGGCCCGTTTATGCCAACACCACACCCAACTGGGCATCAGTTTCTCGGCCTGTGCCCTTGTCATTTCTATGTACGCAGATGATGTCACGATCTATGTCCCAGACCCTCAGGGAAATCTTGCATCCATGACGAGGGAGGTGGTGCGGTTCGGTAGCTTATCCGGAGTCCAAGTCAATTGGAGCAAGTCGGTCCTCTTCCCCATCACGGACGCTACACAAAGCCCTTCACCCCAGATTACCCCTTTGTTTCGGCATCAGGCCCCACCAGGTACCTCGGCATCTGGCTGAGTAGGGACTTGGATGAACTCTGGAAGTCTAAATTCGGCCGGGCGATGGACGGTATGGGTTGCCCAGATTTTAAGCTCTACGCGCTGTGCGCCCAAGCCAGCTTCCTCCACTTTTGACTCCATCCCACGCCCACACCCCATGTGGTGGTCGAGGCGGACATTGCTGCCCCATGGCTGCTTTAGACCACGCTATTTCTCCCGCTCAAGCCCCCGCGTGGTGAGATTGATACGGTTGAATGCCTGTGTTGGGCTTGGAATGGGATGCGTAAATACACAGGCTCCGACACACTGTATGCCCCCCATTAACGTTGCCAGCAATCCAGCATTCCCCCAGTTGCAGGCAGCAGGCATGGCCCGACGTGCAGCCCTCCTAGGACTCAACACTATAGCGGACGTCTACCCTTAAAATACGTTTTTCACCATTCACGAAAATGCTGCGCCAATGGAAAAGTTATTGTACTCTCAGATTAGAGCGACTTGTAGAGACGATAACCCCGCATTCCCTCAGGCCCCCTAAGCCAATGCCACCCTCAAATTGGTCCATTCCTCCAGCTGCCCGCATAAGCTGGTCACTAGACTATATGCTGTTACACTGGCCGCTTCTTCCACTAGCACTGAACGTGCACGCAATGCGTGGAGTGTAGACTTAGATAGGGACTTTCCTCTGGAGCCTTGGCTCTACTACTGCAACCAGACCAAGCACCTCTTTCACAACTATCGCCTGTGGCTCATACACTTTAAATATTTGCACAGACTCTACCTGTATCACTACATAAGATGGGCCTACTAAAAAGCGACAGATGCGTACGGTGCTCCGATCCCGGCGCAGACTTTGTCCACTTGGCCTTGTTGTGCCCTAGGGTTTCTGTCTTCTGGCAAGGGGTATGCGCAGCCATTAGCGCCATCACACTTGAACGTATCACTCCTGATCCTCTGGTGTGCCTCCTAGGTTATGTCAAACATATATCAGACATTAGACGCCAACTGCAAACCCACTGCGATGCTTCCAGTGCTTGCAAAGCACATGGTATTCATTCACTGGGGGCCACGGTTAAAAATTGGTTGGATGACTTAGCCAATTGCCAGACACTGCTAGGTGAATTTTGGGATTTGATACCGGCAGCCAGAAGACCCCCATACATTTGGGCCCCTCTCATCTCTTACCTGCAACTTTTAGCTACCCCAGACGACTCACCAATGGACTCCCCCATCACCGACACGCCAAACGCCAGAGACAGTGCTGCAGATAGTACCCCCTTATCGAGTCGGCCTATTTGTGCTTCCCCCAATGTGCGTTAATCACCACCCATCAAGGCTGGGCTGTGTATTGTGCTCCTTTTGGCCCGTCATTATTTTGCAATGTGGAATGTAAATGTAAGTGTAAATGTGACTGCATTACTGCTGCAATGACAACCGGTAACGTGTTGTGATTTCCTTTTCAATAAAGGTTTTGGGAAAAAAAAATACAATTAAAAAAAAAAACCCGGGCATCAGCAACAGCTATTTAGGGGCCCGTAACAGTTAAGAAAATAAAATATTAGCTTATTTATATAGTATTATTTACATGAATAGCTAAATACCAAATTGAAAGTGTAAAATATTCTGTAAAATGAAGGCATTTGATATTGGAAGCTAAAAATGTAGTTAGTATATTTACCATGATTTATGGGAGTAGGAAAAGTACAGCAAATGGAATATCGCATTGACGACTGGTGGCTTCAATTGAAGCAGTACTGGTATGCACTGACAAAATGAGAGCAGGCATTAGGAACATAAAAGATATAGTGATATGCTAGATTCTAGCCTATCTCTCCGTCTTTCAAAATGGCCTGGCCATCAAGGACAGTGTTTCTCTTAATCTTCTACCCCTCTGGCAACAATCACAAAACCTCTTTAGTACACCCTTGGATCACTGACAGAATATCAGAGCCGAAAACTTTGTGTGGACAGAATAGTGTGTCAAAAATATCGAGGAACAAGATATCAAGAAGGTAAGTGAAAATAGGTAAATATAGATTTACTTTATTAACTCAGCATCTACGTACCTTGAAGAAATGTATATTTCATCAATGTACATATATGTGGAGGTATATATGTTAGAACTTTACTTACCTATAGGTAGTTGCCTTTACGATATTTTTATACTCTATTTTTTTGACACAAAAGTTTGCCCCACGATAATTTTCTTACCAATAGTCTGTGTACACACCGCACCCTAAGTGGCACACAGGTACTCTGTGGGAGGCAACATCTGCCATTTCCTGCTAGTACTAGCTTTTGCCTTCCTCGATTACTGGCTGTTGAAAGTGGGCTCACCACAGTCCGTCACAGACTTTGCTAATGCGAAGGTGAACCTATGGACATAATTGGGTTTCTTAATTGACCTGCGGAAGTCACACCCGACTCCTTTGCAGAGGCCTGCTTTCATTGGAGGGATCCTGGTTGTGGTGCACTTTCGATCTTTTTCTCCAGAAAAGCGACTCCAGGACATTTGAGCTGAGATCCTGATGTTTCAACCTCTGTTCTGGGTCTCCGTGAGGATGACTATAAAGATTCTGGGCCTCCTAGGTACCTTCATCCTGATCACCAATCATGCAAATGTTGCAGTGGTACCAAGTGGAACCAAGTCTCAGAGGGTCCAGCACTAAGGAAACTTAGCAGATTCCATTCAGGTTTCGGGGAAGACTGCATAAGATCTGCAGTGGTGGTAGCTTGAAAACACTAGGACCAGTAGTAGACCCCTCTCCCCAGCCCACCCAGAGCTGACGTGATGTCTAATGCATCACTAATGAGTTGGGCAGGCCATCATGGAGAGATGGAGATCAGAGGACCTGCCTCCCCAGTGGAGACCCACCTCCACATCAATTGTTGGAGTTTTGGGTGATTTGTTTGGATTTTAAGGCATCAAATGGGGAACTGGTACTGGTTCTCACAGACAACACCATCTCCATTTGGTACTTCAACAAGGAGGGTGGGACAGTGTCCATGGTCCTTTGCCAAGAGGATCTACACCTCTGGAGCTGGCTGGAACATTGCAGATTTCCCTGGTGGTGCCCCACCTGGTGGGATCTTTAAATGCCAGGGCGGGTAAACTCAGGTGGCAACGCCTAGCGAATCACAAATGGCAAAGACATCTAGAGGTGGCCCAGGGCATCCTCCAACAGTGATGAGGATCCTGGCTAATTCTGTTTGCCACCACCTAGTAAGCGCAATATTGTATGCTGAAATTCCCAAAAAAGCTCTGTCTTGAAGATGCATTCCGCCTAGAGTGGAACATGAGACTCCTGTATGCCTTCCTGTGCTACCTCTCCTACCGAGTTCTGAAGATCAGGAAAAAATGGACCCAGGTCCTCCTAGTAGCACTTAGTTAGTACTTTTTAGGGCCTGACATACTAAATAGTTTTGCAGTTGCAAAGGCTTGATTTACAAATTCATAAGCTTGATGAAACCAGTTTACCCAAGGGACTCTGCAAGTCTGAAATGTATTTCAACTTAATGCGCTCCTTCTAACACATTGTGATTTGGATAGAGATGGGACATATTCATATGTATAAGGCGTGGTCACCACCATTGATGCCCTGACACCTCTTTCAAGCATGTGGTATTTGATTCCACGAGGGACAGCTTCCAGTCTGTAAATGAGATCCAGGTGACTTCTGCCTGCTCCGCTAGCGTTAGTCACAGAAGGCCTATTTTTGCCTTTCCTATTTTTAGTTTATATTTGTTGTCAATTCAATTCCAGAGGGTTTGCAGTGTTTTCAAATATTTTCGAAAATTATAAAACCAGGGTTCAGTGTTTTGCTTTGCATAAATGTCGACTGTGGTGTTTTTTCAGTGCATGTTACAACATTTGCTTCTATCTTCTTCCTTCCCCATTTATTCCTTTTGTCAAATATTCCTCTCCTCCTTCCTGCTCTCGGATGATCCTTTTTCTTATCCTTTCCTTGAATTTGCTCTTTAAAGTAATTTTGCAATAATTTTCTCACCTTCGTTCTCAAATAATTTCCCAGTACTCAGAACACCTTTTCCAGCTGTCAACTGCGTGCCCATGCAGATAGTAGGTTTTATGACGGCAATTCTGGAGTGACAAACTAGCACTGTACCAAGACCACTCTAACCGTCCAGAAGTGCAGAGCTTTCCGAACCATCATGGAATTTCTCAGAAAGAAATGGATCTTGTACATCTGGGGCCATCCATTCCGCCTCAGCCTATGATGAGAGGACTCACTGCATCTACTTAAAACAGTAGCAGAAGCGCAGCAACTTTAGAAGATCAGAAGATTGAGATCCTCTCATCACGATGACTTAGTCCGGGGTTCTTCTGTCCTACTTGAGCGGTACACAAGATACTCTGCGTGGCCCTGTAAGGCAGATTGCTGCAATTGTAGGTGAAGTACTTCCTGCAGCAAATGTTCAAGCTCCTTACCTCTCGTTGTTTTGTTATGTTCAAATGTAGATACCCTATTGCCGTCCTCAGCTAGATCCTGCTTGATCTCTCTGAGATCCAGTGAGAGCTTTTGCTTTACAGATTGATGGTCCTCCATCAAAAATGCGTACAGCCCCTCCATGAATGACCTTTTGTGGCACCTCTTTGTCTTCTCCCTCTGTTGCAGATGCACCCCTTTGAACTTGCTGACCATCCGCAGCCGTGGTGCCAACCAAGCGCATGAGAATGTTCTTTCTTTAAGGTGTGATCTTTCTTTCTCCTTGCCAATGCTGTGCCGGGTAATCACTCTCGAGGTCCACCACACATCTGCATGGTATGCAGGTCGAAGGGTCCCATCAGCAAAAGCAACTCCTGCTACTGCAGGCCTGGCACCCTGTAGGACTTGGCCCTTTTTGTCCTAAAATGTTTCGCTTTTCCCCCTAGCCTTTTTACTGACATGGTGTGTCTAAACTGAAAATAATAAATGTTGTGCAATGGTGTACGCACCTTTATTTCCACCATTGTAGAAATGCACCTTTGTAAAATGTCACTTTTAAAATGGACGCCATTTCTGTCTGCTTGGGCCGCCTGCCTGAGGTGGGTTGGCGGTCTAGTGTTTGAAGTGACAAGGTGCTCTACACTCCCCCCAAAGTGCCAGGGACCTTCTAGAAGCGTCCAGCCCTTTCTGGTAGGTGGGAGGAGGGGTGTATATGTAGAGCAGTAGAGATGCCATGCGCTCAGACTGAGCGTGGACCTGATTGAGAGGGGACACCCTGCCAGGAGGTACCGCCGCATGGGCCTGTGTGCTTGCCCCTGTGCCCAACTGTACCCCTCTGCTGTCCACTGGGCTAGTGGGAGCCATTTGCCGGAGTGGAGAATGCAGTGCCAGGAGGAGTGCCACTTTATGGGAGATGACTGCTTCTAAGAGCTGCTGTCCTGTATTGATGAGTGCCCACTGACTGCTGATCTGGCCCAGCATTGTCTGCCTGCTCTCCTGCCCTAGCGCCTCGTGAACGCTGTCGTCTGTTTGCCTGCGCTCCAAGGAGGTGAGGAGCATGGGCGCTACCTTCTTCTGTGGGGCCCTGGACTTGTGAGGTCCCTAGCACCTTGGGAGCGCTATATTTAAATGAACTGTGCTTTCCTGCTGGCCCCCAGCGCCGTGTGGGCACCACAGTCTACATTGCCAGAGAAGAGGAGCACTGTCTGTTGTCCCTGGAGCTCCCTAGCGCCTTGAAGGCACTATTTTCTTGGTTGCCAGAGGAGGAGTGACGCCTGCAGTGCTGTGCTGTCAAAGTGCTATATCTGGTGGCTTGTACTTTAAGGAGGTGAGGAGCTGACGCTTGCAGCGCTGTGCTGCCAGAGCGCTGCTTTATTCTGGGGGACCCTGGACTTGGGAGGACTCTAGCGCCTTGCGAGCGCTACAGCTGTGCCTCAGAAGGAGGTGAGGAGCGTGGGCGCTACTTTCCTGTGTGCTGTATTTCACCCCCCCCCCCCAAGGAGAAGGCCTGCGGGACTCCCACGTTATTGCAAGAGAGCCCTGCAGCCACCGAAGAAGCGGGAGCAGTGTGTGCTCCATTCCGGATGCCCCCATCGCCTGCCAGCAAGAAGGGGCCTAACGGGGCACAGTGCCGGTGCCAAGAGATTGAGCAAGGACTCCAGAGAGCCCGGTGAGTAGGGCTCAGTCCCAGCTTGGTGGGGGTGGTGTCGGGGCACATTGTCGGTGCTCGCCTCCCCCTGCTGCCGCTCTGAGGGCACGGTGGTGCCCGTGCTGACCTTACAGCAACACCGCCTGACAGCGGGCAGCTGCAACCTTGGGGAGCACTGTCAATTTCAGGGGTCCCGGAGTTGGGCTCCCAACTGTGCAGTGGTGCCAGTGCTTGTTTTTGGGCCTGACTCCCAGCTGCCCTGCGAGTGCGCAGGCAGCTGCAACGTATTGGGGGTCATTGCACTCCTCAGGAAAAGAGTGAGAGACACTCCTGCCCTGCCCCAGACCTTTGCGCACTTTGCTTTTGCTGTTTTTGCAGCCAGCCCTGACTTTGCGGGACATAGGGCATATGAGCCCCGGCGAGAGGCCAGTTGGCCTGGGGCCAGTTTCAGAGTGTTGTGCCCCCGATTGGGGCGAACTGTGTTTATGCTGGCGAGGCCCCATATGAGTTATTGCATAATATTGTTGCATAATGCATTTGTACTTAGGATGATACCTAATGCTTTTCCCTCCGGTTTGCAATGCTGATTTTAGGCCTATTGTGTTCCTGCGAAAGATGTGCCACATGATAATATGTTTATACCCTAAGATTGGTGCAGAGTATAATTGGCAGGCCTACTGTGGCCTGTATGCTTCTGATGATCCCGCCTACAAATGTAATTCATGCCTAATGCTTTTATGCCTAACGAGGTTTTCATGCCTACTGTTTTCATGTCTAGTGTCATGCCTAAGGGGTTTGTAGGCCTAATGTCATATTATGATGTTTTCATTCAATCAATCAATCAATCACGACACTTGTATAGCGCACTACTCACCCAGAAGGTTCTCAAGGCGCTTGGGGGGAAGGGGTCCGCTACTGCTCGAACAGCCAGGTCTTGAGTTGTCTCCTGAAGGCGAGGTGGTCCTGGGTCAGCCGTAGGTGAATGGGGAGGGAGTTCCATGTCTTGGCCGCCAGGTAAGAGAAGGATCTGCCTCCGGCGGTGGCTCTTCGGATGCGTGGTACGGCGGCAAGGGCGAGGCTAGTAGACCGTAGCTGGCGGGTGGGCGGGTAGAAGGTCAGGCGGTCGTTGAGGTACTTGGGGCCCAGGTCGTGGAGAGACTTGTGTGCGTGGGTGAGGAGCCTGAACGTGATCCTCTTGTTGACGGGGAGCCAGTACAGGTCCCTCAGGTGGCCGGAGATGTGGTTGCGTCGGGGGATGTCCAGGATGAGTCGTGCGGAGGCGTTCTGGATGTGTTGGAGTCTTTTCTGTACCTTGGCTGTGGTTCTGGCGTAGAGGGTGTTTCCGTAGTCCAGTCAGCTGGTGACGAAGGCCTGGGTGACCGTCTTCCTGGTTTCGGTCGGGATCCATCAGAAGATTTTGCGAAGCATGCGAAGGGTGTGAAAGCATGATGAGGAGACGGCGTTGACTTGTCTGGTCATCGAGAGGGAGGAGTCCAGGATGAAGCCCAGGTTGCGTGCGTGGTCTGTTGGCTTGGGGGCGGTGCCCAGGGCTGGTGGCCACCAGGAGTCGTCCCAGGCGGAGGGCGATGGTCCCAGGATGAGAACTTCCGTCTTGTCTGAGTTCAGTTTCAGGCGGCAGTTCTTCATCCACTCGGCGACGTCTTTCATCCCTTCGTGTAGGCTGGTTCTGGCGGTGTCGGGGTCTCTGGTGAGGGAGAGGATCAGCTGGGTGTCGTCGGCGTAGGAGATGATGTTGAGGTTGTGTTGGCGTGCGATGGCAGCAAGAGGTCTCATGTAGACGTTGAAGAGGGTGGGGCTGAGTGATGATCCTTGCGGGACGCCGCAGATGACTTTGGTGGCCTCGGATCGAAACGGGGGGAGGCGGACTCTCTGTGTTCTTCCGGCGAGGAACGAGATGATCCACTCCAGTGCCTTCTCTTGGACGCCGATGTTGCTGCGGTGTTGGACTAGGGTGAGGTGGCTGACAGTGTCGAATGCTGCGGAGAGGTCCAGGAGGATGAGTGCCGCTGTTTCCCCGTTGTCGAGCAGTGCTCGGATGTCGTCGGTGGCTGCGATGAGGGCGGTCTCGGTGCTGTGGTTAGCTCTGAAACCGGACTGCGAGGGGTCGAGGGATCCGTTCGTCTCGAGGAAGGCGGCAATCTGTCTGTTGACGATCTTCTCGATGACCTTGGCAGGAAAAGGGAGGAGCGAGATGGGGCGGAAGTTTTTGAGGTCGGTGGGGTCCGCTGTAGGTTTCTTCAGTAGGGCGCTGAGCTCGGCATGCTTCCAGCTTTCCGGGAAGGTGGCGGTGTTGAAGGAGGTGTTGATGACGTCCCGGAGTTGGGGTGCGATGGTGGAGTCGGCCTTGTTGAAGACGTGGTGGGGGCAGGGGTCGGTTGGAGATCCGGAGTGGATGGTGTTCATCGTGCGGGCTGTGTCTTCGGTGGTCACCGTATTCCAGGTGCGGAGGGTGGCGGTGGGGTGCGTTGGTTCGACTGTTGGGTGCGTGGATGGTGCGCCGAAACTGTTGTGGATGTCGGAAATCTTGCGGTGGAAGAACGAGGCGAGAGAGTCGCAGAGATCTTGTGAAGGAGTGATGTCGTTGCCGGTGCTGGGGTTGGAGAACTCCTTGACGATGCTGAAGAGTTCCTTGCTGTCGTGGGCGTTGTTGTCCAGTCGTTCCTTCAGAGATTTCTTCTTGGTGGTGCGGATGAGCTGGTGGTGCTTGCGGGTGGCGTGTTTGAGGGCGGTCATGTTGTCAGTGGTCTGGTCGAGGAGCCAGGCTTTCTCAAGGGTGCGGCAGGTCTTCTTGGAGTCCTTGAGTTCGTCTGTGAACCAGGGGGCCTTCTTGCTTCTGGGTCTGCTGGGAGGGTTCTTCAGTGGAGCGAGGTCGTCGGCGCAGGCGGTCAGCCACTGCGTGAAGTTGCAGGCTGCTTCGTTGGGGTCCGTTGTGCTGGCAGGTGGGTTCTGGTTGAGGGAGGTGGTGAGCTGGTCGGTGGTGATCTTGCTCCAGCTTCTGTGAGGAACTTATTGCGGGTGGTGGTGGTGGGTCGTGGTTTTTCTGAAGCTGAAGTGGACGCAGCTGTGGTCGGTCCAGTGGAGTCCGGTGGAGTGGCTGAAGGTGATGTGCTTGCTGGATGAGAAGATGGGATCAAGCGTGTAGCCGGCGTAGTGGGTGGGGGTGTTGACCAGTTGCTTGAGTCCGAGGTTGGCGAGGTTGTCCAGCAGGGCGGCGGTGTTGCGGTCCTTGTTGTTCTCCAGGTGGAAGTTGAGGTCCCCTAGGAGGATGTAGTCGGTGGAGGGGAGGGCGTGCGGGCTGATGAAGTCCGTGATGTCTTCGCTGAATTGAGTGCGTGGTCCCGGGGGTCTGTAGATGAGGGTGCCTCTGAGGGTCGTTTTTGGGTCGGTGTGAATCTGGAAGTGGAGGTGCTCGGCGGCGGCGAAGGTGTCGTTGGAGTCGGTCGTGATGCTGATGGTGTTCTTGTGGACGATGGCGATGCCTCCTCCGGTCTGGTTGACGCGGTCCCTTCTGATGATCTTGTACCCGTCCGGGATGGCGATGGCGATGTCGGGGGCTGAGGAGCCGTTCATCCAGGTTTCCATGAGGAAGGCGATGTCTGGTGATGTTGTGTCGAGGAGGTTCCAGAGTTCCACGGCGTGTCTGTGGACGGAGCGGGTGTTGAGCAGGATGCACTTGAGGTCGCTGCTGGAGTTTGGCTTGGCGGGCGCAGTGCAGGTTCGGAGGCAGGTGAACTTGCAGGTTCTGCAGGTGAAGGGTCCGTGAATGCGTTTCGAGGCGGCCCGGCAGCAGGTGGGGTCCCGGCCGGCATTGAGTGCGTTGAGGGCAGCGGCGTCGTAGGTCTGTCGGGTCGTCTTGCATCGGTGGGGACCAGGAGTCCTGGCGCTGGGCGCGGTCCAGACGCGGACGGGCGGAGACGGGCTTGCCTTTGGCGCGCCTTCAGCGCACAATCGGCGCGCCCGCTGCGCATCAACGCTGCGCATGCGTGTGGGTGGCATAAGTAAGGAGCCGGGAGGGAGGAGCAGCTGGGTGGCGGGAGCAGGGCGGCGAATGGGCAGGAGGGGGGCAGGGCCGCCGGGAGTCAGCGGCGGGAAAATTAGCGGTTCTGCGGCGGCTGGGGCGTTCCAGGCAGCAGCGGCGGCAAAAATGGCGGATCTGCGGCGGCTGGGGCATTCCAGGCAGCAGCGAGGCAGGAGCAGCAAGCAGCAGAGAAGCGAGGCAGAAGATGGCAGGAGCAGCGGTGAGTGGGGGCGACCTCGCCTGGAAGTAGGCTCAGCGGTCGCTCCCTACCCTCGTGCGCGGTCCCCTTAAGTAAGGAGCCGGGAGGGAGGAGCAGCTGGGTGGCGGGAGCGGGGCGGCGAATGGGCAGGAGGGGGCGGGGCCGCCGGGAGTCAGCGGCGGGAAAATTAGCGGTTCTGCGGCGGAGGGGGCGTTCCAGGCAGCAGCGGCGGCAAAAATGGCGGATCACCGGCGGCTGGGGCGTTCCAGGCACCAGCGAGGCAGGAGCAGCAAGCAGCAGAGGAGCGAGGCAGAAGATGGCAGGAGCAGCGGTGAGTGGGGGCGACCTCGCCTGGAAGTAGGCTCAGCGGTCGCTCTCATTATTTGCCCACTGCCAATGAGGTTGATGCCAATAAGAGGTTGAAGGTCTGCACGTTGTGTTTTCGAGCCCTGGGAGGTGCTGTGATCCTGCCTAATATCTATTTCCCAAAGGTTGGCGCTGCTGATCCTGGGCCTAAGTGGGGTTTGTGTAAAGTGCACCCATGCTAATGTTTTCCTGCTTACTGATGCCCTGCATGAGGTTCTATGCCCAAGGCCTACTTAGTATATGCCTAGAGTGATTTATGCACATATGTTTATCCCTCCATGCTCATATGTTTTGTGCCTATGGTTATGCATAGTGTGCCCCATGTTCATGATTTATACCTATGCTAATGCGGTTTTATGCCCACTTCATGCTGTGGTGGTTTCCATGCCTACTGATGCCTAATGCATATGAAGTTGCATAATGTCAGGTTTTGATGTTCCAGGTTATGCCTCATGTTAAAGTGATTTATACAAATGTGTTCATACCTATGGTTGTGCTGATGGGCCTAATGACTTTTCCTAAGGTGCCCATTGTTGATGCTTATGCCAAGGATTTCTAATAAGGGCATGGTCTGGCCAGTAACTACTGCCTGTTATACGTTTACTGCTTATGGACTTTCATTTTATATGTGTACTTGGTGATGATGTTGGCAGCGGCCCGATTGACCCTGCCCTGTAAATAAACCCCTGTATATGGCTACCTGGTGCCAGTTGGTGCCGTGTTCACAACTGTGATTGCATCCTACTGTGTTTGGTGTAATACACAAGTTATTTTTCATGCAACCTGCTGTGGAGTCTCTTTTTGTAGTGTGCCGGGTGTGCCGCCTGTGTGTGCTGCGTGGATGCTTTACACATTTCCCATGGAGTTTGGCCCGCCCACTCTGCACCATGCTACCCGTTTCTAACATTGGTGTTCAGCGGTGGGATAGGACTTGTGTTTGCGCAGTACCACAGCGACAACGGGTTGCACTGCAAACTGAGCATTTGAAATAATCACAGGTTTCGGGGATTATTTTTCCTGATTGTGCTTTCCTCCTGAAAGTGTTGTTTTTGAATTGTGTTCCCCTGTTGCACTGTGGGTTGAGTATACCGGGTGTATCTCCCCAGGATGGGGTTGTTCTACGACGAGGACGAACTTTGGGAGTACACTGAGCAGGAGGTGACGGACCTCTGCAGAGAGAGAGGGATACCCACAGTAGGCAACATTCGCAGGAATTTGTATCTCTGTGAGGCCCTAAAAAGGGGGAACCCTTAGAGCCCTGTGGGGACCTTTCATATTACCCCTCCGCATATCTAAAGGGTGGATTTAGGGGAGATCTTGTGGAGGACCTCAAGACTTGAGGAGGACTCTGAGAGTTAGGGTTCCCAGTCCATAACCCTGGAGGGTGTGTGAAAAGGTAGGGCCGAATTCGACCAAGAACCCTTCAGTATTTGCCCGGCGTTAGCCGCCTCTCATACCATTCGAGATTACCAAACAAAGAGGCAGGCGCTGGAGACGGAAGGCAGGAAACAGGAGTTTATTCCGACGGAGCAGAACACGTCAAATCAGACAACAGGGTATCTTCTCGAGGTGCTCTAGCCGCATCTCTGAGGCCTGGCCACTTATACACAGGTTTATGGCTTTATTACATACACTGCATCCGCAATGTTTCTTTGAAGGACAGAACAGACATCCTCGGAATCCCCGGTCCAGGCCCGTTCCCACACACATCTACAGTAGAGTTCCCACCCCGATCTCAGCATGTGGTGGTTATCGCGCAGCTGGACATTCTGCTGGGAACGGGGATGTGTGTGATCAGTCGGACCTTCGGGGTGCGAAAGCATTGATTAATCCCCGCTCCTTTGATGTGAGGCGAGGTCCTACTGTAGGGGGCAATAAACTGCATCTGTTAGGCTAGGTGATGGCCTGGGATCTGGCCGGACAATCGGGCAAGGGGGAAGAGGCTATCAAAAAGGGCCTGTTCTTTGAATGAGATGAAAGAGTGAGGGGGTTCAGCACGGGATGTGGCTCGGAGACAGGGTTGCGTTAGAGGTGCGCTTTTGGCCCAAGCAGGAGAGACCGGGGCTGTCGGGCGCGGGGGAATGCTTGCGAGGATGGGGAGTGAGGGGGAGAGACGCGCAGGCTATTGACAGTGGGCAGGGAGGCCTCGACACACAAAAATGGCTGCCATTTACGTGCATGATGGGGCCTAAAAGGGACAAGATGGCGTGGCCACTGTTTCACGATTCTCACTTTACTTTCAACAGCGGCTGTGGTGAACATGAATGAACGCCGCTTATATATACCTAATTTTAGTCATTTTCCACAGTCCCCAGTTTTTATCATAAGTTAGTTCATTCCTGTTCATGTCATAGGTGAGGATGTACAAGCTGACATTAGTTATACAATTCGCCTTGGTAGCCCATAAGTATTACAGGCAGATGGAAATATTTCTGCTATCAATGCAGACAGAATCGTACATAACCATATGTAGTCAATGTGGTGTGGGTGGGGAGACAGTGCATACAAAATTACAATAGCCGTGTCATACGTTAGACCTTGGAGGCGGGGACATTACATTAGACGATGTAGGAGATTCGTTCGAATACAAACATGATGACATACAAAAAAAATTCTGGCAGGATAAGGGCTATTATCATTTGAGGTCTGGACTCCATGGGGGTCAAAACTAGACAGCATGTTCATGTGCATAACTGGTGTTCTACAATCATCAAGATACAGAGTTAACTCCTTCTTAGTTATCCATGTACAGTTGAAAGTGACCGATGTAGGGTTTCGAAAGCTCAATTGGGTGGTAATCAATACAAAAGCGGTTGGGAGAGGAATTCAACTCAATACAAGGGGCAGTCAAGGGGTGGCAATGTCAAAAAGGTCCGTCCTTCCAGTGTCTTTTTACAGCGAGCCATCACTGGTAGGCTCTCATTGTTTTTCTTCGTTCGTTGGCACTGTTGAGCACCGGTGGTGGAGCTATACGTCCAGCTCGGATTCAGATTTCGCGTTGCAGGGTGTGGCCACTCTTTGCTCTCGGATCACAGTCCTGTTTGTCCTGTTACCTAACTAATCTACCATAGGTACTTTAGTCGGGGTACCCGTATTCCGTTCTTCTTTCGGGACAAACCCTATTCTATCTTTTGTGCTGTGTTTCTTCTTAAAGTCAAGTTCAAAAACTCCATATGAAAAAAAGGGGGTGATGGGGGCGTGCTTTGGGAGGCCGAGGGAAAAGAGGGTGGAGCGGGATCGGGTCTGAAATGGACCAAGGAGGGCAGAAATTTCAAGCAAGTGGACCCATTCAATCGGGCACAATGGGCTGGGACTTTCGGCACGGGCTCATCAACATGTAGGGGCTTCTGGACAGCCCTTCTTTCCTTCACTTTCCACGTTGAGAATGGTGCCTTGTCCCGCAACTCTTTGCTCTGTGGCTCCACCTTGGTCGAGGTCATAGATATTCCCCGATCTGCAGCCAGGCTGTGCGTCACGTCCGGCCCCTCTCCTCCGATGACCGCACGTTATCTTTAAATGAGTACAACAACAAAAACAAGTCTTAGAAAACTGGCAGGGGAAGATGTTTACACACTTTAATTTCTCTCCCAACCCCAAGTAGTTGGGGAAACGTTTATTGGTCACGATAGGGTGGATGCTTAGTAATCCTTACATCGGTGTATGCTGTTAACTCATGCATCATTGCTGTGGTGCAGGTCTGCAAGTATCTTTCTATTTTCCAACATCATGTCTGTCTGGTGTTTATTCCTGTTATATTCGCGAGCGTGGCAAGAAGTCTGATATTTAACAATTACATAGTTCATTGAATTCAAACCGGCTCCTCCAGCAGAGACACGTGTTTTTCTAAAACAAATCCTGTTGAGCTATATTTTTCTTCAAGGTCTGTTAATTCATAAAAAGTGTGAAGTGTTTATTATCATGGGCTTACAGCTACTTTTTCCAAGGAAGGACATACGTTAAGCATTTTTTTCTTATCTGACAGCAACGGCTAACTTTTATCAGTTTTTGGACGATTTGTCTTTAAAAACAAGGTCATCAGCTACAGTCTTTAAGATTTTCTGGGACGGCTGGTTACAGAACTGAGACCATTCTGGAAAAACGGGGACGTTTCGGACATTCTACTTTGTGCAATGGGCGGTGGTAATCCAAATGATGAGGGTGGTGTTACTAAAGCACTAAAACAAAAGCCACTGACATATAGTTCCCTTAAAGGGTCAGATTAGGGGACATTAGTCGTCTTACCTGTCCTTTCTTTCTCAGCCAATTAAGTTCCATCATTTTACAGAAAGGAGAGGTAGTAATATGGCAAAATACGATCGTTTTGTTTCTGTCAATTTGTTCAAACACTGTCGTGTCTAAAGCCAATTATACCTGTACCGGCAAGGTAGTGTCGTCATTTTTCAAAAGGGAGCAAGGGAGCCCTCAGAGGGAGAGAGCGTCGTGTGCACAAAATAGGCTATTAGTACACGTACAACATAAAGAGAGAGAGAGAAACGTGTATAATAATAGGTTATTCAGTGCACACACATACAGAACAGTACAGGTCGGTTTCACGTATAAAACACAAGCTAAGGGAAAACATAAATTCATAGTTTACGTACACACAAACACCAGATAGGGTGTGACAGCTCATACATCAAGTACGGAAACCTAAGACAGAACACAGAGCTATTTTGGGCAAAAGGACTTTGTCATGCATGTTGCGTA
The DNA here is from genome assembly GCF_964261635.1 of Lissotriton helveticus. Lineage (NCBI taxonomy): Eukaryota > Metazoa > Chordata > Amphibia > Caudata > Salamandridae > Lissotriton > Lissotriton helveticus. Next base: position 342,999,299 of record NC_136057.1, on the reverse strand, counting down.
TTCTCAGTATTCCCTTTAATTCATTTTGGGGGTCGAGCTCTTTGTTCTCCTTCCTTCCTAATAGTAGACAATTTTGTTGGTAACCTCGCTTCAAAAATACTTACTCCTTTTTAATTGGTCGGACACTAGTCCAGTCGTGCTTATACTCACGGTGGGGGTCTTCCAACATCTAGCAAATGATGGTCCAAGCTGAGGTAAAGGAGGGGTGTCAGTCGGACGTGTGATGGCACAATTCTGATTTTTCTACGAGGGTGGAAGGAGAAGGGGTAAATCTAAAAAAAATAACAATATCCCTAAAATCTGGGCTGAGGGGGGGTTTTGGATGAACCCCAACCCGGGGTACTCTTAACTTTTCTTATTTAGTCAGCACATAAATTGACTCACTGGTGCGCATTATTTTGGGTGTACGTTTGGGATATCGGTTGGGGTTGGGTTCGTCGTACTGAAATAAGCCTTCAAGTTTCTGGTGTAGGCCACTCTCCCATTCGCTAGCTCCAGAGAGAGTCGTTCCTAAGTAAGGAAAGTGCTATATGTTTATTCGTCATTCACATGCAGGTACCATGTTCTGGCTTAATCTTCCTATCCCATTAACCGTTCGATCAATGCCTCAATCATACAAAAAACATTCTTTTATTGACCCAGACGTGCGCCACACATACGCATTCATACCGTACACATCAGGGCCCATGCGCACATTCATACCATACAATTTTTCATGCTCCCAGAGATAGCTCCTACATATAATGTACCGTCTCACAGAGCTAGCCTATTTTCCTCGCGTGGAACACGGTGCGGTTTTAGGTCTTCTCCATACTTCAGCTGAAATTCCGATGTAACCTGCAAAAAGAAAAAAAGGGGGGGCAACGTTCAAAGCACATCAGCGTGCATAAACACGAAAATGTTTTTACCTACCACGTACTTGACTTATCTCTCTGGGATGCAGTCCCTTATGTCTCGGCATTGAAGCCCAGAGGAGCTGGTAGTGTGGCAAAGATAACCAATGGTAGTCTGTTCATTACATAGATCACCCGAGGGCGGTAGTACAGACCATGTGTAGGGGAGGGTCAAAAGCCAGGGGTAGTATAGGAGTACGTAACGAGCGAGCCATTTTTAATTAAAAAACTAAACGTGACAAAAGGTTGCAGGGTCAGTGAAGGTTGATTTTATAATTGAAAGTATAACAGGATCAGTTACAATAAAATCGTTCATACGCATACCATGGGCGAGTATCATGAGTGACATTACTTCGGAGCTTTAATAATACAATAATCAATAGTAAAAACGACATCAATAGGGTTGTCCGCATGCCCAGTCAGTATTCTTCCCCCCCCCGCCACGTGCACAAAGACCACATACATCCCCCATAACATCAGGGCTAAGTAACTAGAATCGTCATAAGGAGTTGCAAGTCCCGCCCATGCTGGCGCCATTTTGGTCGAGGCCGGGCGGGTCCAGAGTATAGTTCAAATGCCTCCAATAACTAGCGGCCGGACCAGAATCCCTTTCGGCAGTTCAAAAAGTTCCATTAACGCCAGCAGAAGGGACAGGCGGCACGAACCGCTACTTAAAGGCGAGGAAGGCAAAAATCTTCCCTACCGGGTCACGCTGAGGTCCCACCGGAACTGATCGAGTTGGCAGTCTACAGTGTCTCTTAGTAATTCGGACAAAGGCTGGTCTTAGCATGAGAGCGCCACCATCTTGTGACAACGTTGTGGCCACTCCGGAGAGCGGGACAGCAGGCGTATCCCTCCACAGATGCGTTGAATCAGTCTTTCCCTCGGCACCAGATGTGGACAAGGCGGCGGTCACCCGGGGCAGCGGCATATCCATGGGGGATAGTCGAGCAACAGTGGCGGCTGCCCCCACCGGAAGCCCGCGGGAGTCGAGGGCCAACGATTCTCGTAGAATCTTTAAACTGAGAGGACGTCTTCAAGAGTGGGGCTCATGCCCGAGCAGGCAAGCATCCGAGCTCCATGGTAGCCCAGAGCCATCCTAGTGGACCAGGCCCAAATCCGGGGTGTCGGCCGCCATCTTGAGAGCCCCCCAGCAGCTGCCCTTCATCATGGCCACCGGCCCTTCCCGGTCAGCCAGCCGTGTGGGGGTCCACGAGTGGAACGCGAATGGCAGTCTTGGTGCAGGAGAGGAACCTCCACCTGGGGGGGGCACGGGGGAGAGGGGGTCGTCTGCGCCGCCTCTCCGCGGGCGCCCCACGCCATCTGCGGGCGCAGGTATAAGAAATAGCTGGACCAGGCAACAAAAAGGGGGGGGAGCCATCAGCAAGGCGTCCCCCGCACACAACTTGCTGGACATCACCTCTGGATGATCCGGGGACAGGCGTCAGCGCGTGGGGTAGCCTCCGGCCTATTCGCACAACGGTCCGCCACCGACGCTACCTCGCCGGCTGATGGCTTTTGTAGACTTTCTTATAGCCCAAAGCCTACTAAAAAGTAGCTCAAAGTAGCCCAACAGGAACAGCGTCAAGCAGACGGCAAATGCATTTGGGTTTGTTGTTGCAGCCGTTTGCCATGTAAATAGTTGTTTAATAATAAAAGTTTTAACATGTTATTTTGCTGGAGTGTTGTATATATTTATAATATTCGCATACGGTTTGTCGTTATTTGGGCGGGGTGGGCGACGGAGTCGAGCTGTCTTGCGGTCATCATGGCGTCGAGCTTGGTTCTTCTCACTAGTTTCATATTTCTCATGAGGGGTTGTTCCTAATGTTTCTATTTTAGCGGGGTCAAAAAGATCCCATCAGTGGCCTACTGATTTTGTTCGATTCCTTTTGTTTTCCCTAACGATTTTTATGTTATAGTTTGCTAGCATGATACAGCGGCTAATCCGTATTTTTTATATATATGTCCTTTCTATCAGGGGTGTCCTCCAGTTGAGCCGGATGATCTACCTCTAATAACGGTCCGGGCTGAACCAACTACCAACAAATGGGGCGAAGATAGGCATGACGGGTTGCAAAGGGGACAAAAGTCTGCACTACCTATCCTTCACTATCCGCAAAGAGTAAACAGAGTATTGCGACTCTGTGCTTATTTGTGAATAGAGAATAACCCAAAGAGAACCAATTCCGCACAATCAATGTGTTCGGATAAACAATCAATCAAATGGGGGATAAAAAATAGGCACGACGGATTACAATGGGGGCAAAAGCCTGCGTTACCTATCCTTCACTATCTGCAAAGACTAAACAGAGTATTGCGACTCTGTGCTTGTTTGCAAATAGAGAATGATCCAAAGAGAACCAATTCCAAAACAGTAAATGCTTGGATAACAATCAATCAAATGGAGAGGGAAGCAGGCACGACGGATTACAATGGGGGCAAAGGCCTGCGTTACCTACCCTTCACTATCTGCAAAGACTAAACAGAGTATTGCGACTCTGTGCTTGTTTGCAAATAGAGAATCTCTCAGAAACAATCAAATGAGTAATACTAGTATTTTCAAACAATCAAACAATCAATTTGCAATTTGTCGTGTTACACGACCTTACCCGGACCGCATGGACAGTTTCTCGTCTTCCGCTTCCAGCACCTGATCGTCCTCTATTCTCCGTAATTGCTGTGGCACTCCTGATGGTTCCCAGTCAGGACCGTAGATCACTCGAGAGAGGTCTACTCGGAACCAGTGAAGTTCGGATGATCGGCTGCCAGACGAGGGTCTATCGGGCAGGTGCACTTCCCGATCGTTGCAGTCGTTCACTCTGTTGTTGGGACCTCTCCCACTGGATCCACGTGTCGCTGATGGGCCCCACGTTTGGGACGCCAATTGTGAAAAGGTAGGGCCGAATTCGACCAAGAACCCTTCAGTATTTGCCCGGCGTTAGCCGCCTCTCATACCATTCGAGATTACCAAACAAAGAGGCAGGCGCTGGCGACGGAAGGCAGGAAACAGGAGTTTATTCCGACGGAGCAGAACACGTCAAATCAGACAACAGGGTATCTTCTCGAGGTGCTCTAGCCGCATCTCTGAGGCCTGGCCTCTTATACACAGGTTTATGGCTTTATTACATACACTGCATCCGCAATGTTTCTTTGAAGGACAGAAAAGACATCCTCGGAATCCCCGGTCCAGGCCCGTTCCCACACACATCTACAGTAGAGTTCCCACCCCGATCTCAGCATGTGGTGGTTATCGCGCAGCTGGACATTCCGCTGGGAACGGGGATGTGTGTGATCAGTCGGACCTTCGGGGTGCGAAAGCATTGATTAATCCCACTCCTTTGATGTGAGGCGAGGTCCTACTGTAGGGGGCAATAAACTGCATCTGTTAGGCTAGGTGATGGCCTGGGATCTGGCCGGACAATCGGGCAAGGGGGAAGAGGCTATCAAAAAGGGCCTGTTCTTTGAATGAGATGAAAGAGTGAGGGGGTTCAGCACGGGATGTGGCTCGGAGACAGGGTTGCGTTAGAGGTGCGCTTTTGGCCCAAGCAGGAGAGACCGGGGGCTGTCGGGCACGGGGGAATGCTTGCGAGGATGGGGAGTGAAGGGGAGAGACGCGCAGGCTATTGACAGTGGGCAGGGAGGCCTCGACACACAAAAATGGCTGCCATTTACGTGCATGATGGGGCCTAAAAGGGACAAGATGGCGTGGCCACTGTTTCACGATTCTCACTTTACTTTCAACAGCGGCTGTGGTGAACATGAATGAACGCCGCTTATATATACCTAATTTTAGTCATTTTCCACAGGTGGGGACACTGAGGGGGAGGAAGATGACAGGGCGGAGACGCCAGTCGTTAATGAGGGCACCACAGACAGGGAGACCCATGCTGGGTTCAGACCCAGGGGCACTGTCCCATCCCTTTCCCTGTCCCCAGAAGAGTGGGTAGATAGAAGGGAAGAAAGGGAGCATCAGCTGGCTTTGGAGAAGCTCAGGTTGGAGCATGCCAAGGAGATAGCAAAGCTGAGTGTTGAAGGGAAAAGCTTAGAGACCGAAAGGGTCCTAGCGCAGGAAAGGATGGCTGCGGCTGAAAGGGCCTTCACCAGAGACAGACTAGCTCAGGTGGGTAGGTTGTCCCCTGAGAGTGGTTTCTGTGATCTGGATTCACCAGTGAGGGTGGGATCCAGTGGTGGCAGCGAGAGTGAGTCCAATGTAGGGAGTCCCACTCCCAGAGCCCGGGAGACGGTGCCTGATTCCCAGGAAGAGGGGGACAGGTTGGAATTTAGGGGCAGGGGAAAACTGTCCCACCAGTCCTGGGGGCAGTTTGCGGATGTGTGTTGGACTGCATTGGAGGATTGGGTGGTGGGTAGCGCAGTGAATGATTGGGAAGGGCTGTTCCAGGTAGTTATCAAGGAGCACATGCTAAGAAATTGTTTCCCAAGGTTGCGCCACCACCTGTCGCAGTGAGGGTTCTCAGACCCCAGGGAGCTTGCACAGGAGGCAGACCTTTGGGTGAGTGCCAGAGAGTCTGAGAGGGCATTGGGGAGTGACCCTGAAGGGAGTGACTCAGGGATCTTCCAACCCAGCGAGGTGGGAAAAGTGCAGAGTAGCCCAGCTAGGTCTCAGGGTATTGAGAGGGTTGTAGGGCCTCATGTCCTATCTTTTCCCTCCGGTTTGCAGTGCTTATTTTAGGCCTATTGTGTTCCTGCGAAAGAGGTGCCACATGATAATATGTTTATACCTTAGGATTGGTGCAGAGTATAATTGACAGGCCTACTGTGGCCTGTATGCTACTGATGATGCCTCCTACAAATGCAATTCATGCCTAATGCTTTTATGCCTAACGAGGTTTTCATGCCTAGTGTCATGCCTAAACGGTTTCTATGCCTAATGTCATATTATGATGTTTTCATTATTTGCCCACTGCCAATGAGGTTGATACCAATAAGAGGTTGAAGGTCTGCACGTTGTGTTTTCGCACCCTAGGAGGTGCTGTGATCCTGCCTAATATCTTTTTCCCAAAGGTTGGCGCTGCTGATCCTAGGCCTAAGGGGGGTTTGTGTAAAGTGCACCCATGCTAATGTTTTCCTGCTTACTGGTGCCCTGCATGAGGTTCTATGCCCAAGGCCTACTTAGAATATGCCTAGAGTGATGTATGCAAATATGTTCATCCCTCCATGCTCATATGTTTTGTGCCTATGGTTATGCATAGTGTGCCCCATGTTCATGATTTATACCTATGTCAATGTGGTTTTATGCCCACTTCATGCTGTGGTGGTTTCCATGCCTACTGATGCCTAATGCATATGAAGTTGCATAATGTCAGGTTTTTTTGTTCCAGGTTATTCCTCATGCTAAAGTGATTCATGCAAATGTGTTCATACCTATGGTTGTGCTGATGGGCCTAATGCTTTTTCCTACGGTGCACCATTCTTGATGTTTATGCCAAGGATTTCTACTAAGGGCATGGTCTGGCCAGTAACTACTGGCTGTTATACGTTTACTGTTTATGGACTTTTATTTTATCTGTGTACTTGGTGATGATGTTGGCAGCGGCCCGATTGGCCCTGCCCTGCAAATAATGCCCTGTATATGGCTCCCTGGTGCCAGTTGGCACCGTGTTCACAACTGTGATTGCATCCTACTGTGTTTGGAATAATACACAAGTTATTTTTCATGCAACCTGGTGTGGAGTCTCTTTTTGTAGTGTGCCGGGTGTGTCGCATGTGTGTGCTGCGCGGATGCTTAACACATTTCCTCTGGAGTTTGGCTCCCCGCTCTGCACCACGCTACCCGTTTCAAACACACCCATTCAGTCTCTGCACCTCCGAGAAGCTGTCAGAGGAAGCCCGTTCCTGTTAAAGGCTTCACAGGGTCCTTGGATCAGCAATAGCGGCTAGAGATTGCAATGGGCAGGCAAAGGAAGCAGACAGTGCATCCTACACAGCCAGCATCTTGCCCATGCTCCCTGACTGTAGTAACTTTAGAAGTGCATTTTGTGAATATTAGTGGGTCTAATGTTTTGTGCAGATTTGTATTTGCATGTCCCTACCTAAACCCCCTTTTACTCCCCCATGAGGTCCCCCATACCCTTCCCTACTGCGATCGTCCCATTTTGTAATAAGCATTCCTCAGTTTCCAGCCACTCCTTGAGGTTCCTCTTACATTTGCTATGAAAACGTATACTTGTGTGTGCAGAGACTTCTGCAATCAGGGCAGAAACATCTGCATAGAAAAGACTGAAGCACATAGATTAGTGAATAGCATTTTTTAGTGCGTGAGTAGTACTACTAATTGTACTACAAAATGCAGTTTGCGACTAGGCCCCAGAGTGTGGTTCTACCCACGAGGAACTCTTAGAGATAGAATAGTTTAAAGTAAATGATGTGTTTGTGGAGTGATCTTACATTTTCCAGCTCCCTGTGAATTATCACTTTATCTTTACATCGCTTAATATGACTGGATGAAGATGGGCTTCCCTAATCCTGGGAGTGGAACAGCACAACATATCCCTTTACAGCCACTATGCTTTTCCCTATATCCCCATCTAGCCAGAAAACCCAGTCCACTTTCTTCACTGTGGTTTTGGGTTGAACCCTTCATCCCGATGCAGGAAATGCCAAGACAGGCATGAGATAGAATATGTGGGGTACTCTGCATTTTGGGAAAAGTGTTTACTTTTCATCTCATTGACAATGTGCTGTTTGGGGCAACAGATTTTGCATTGTTTTATGATGGGCTGTAGTTTAGCACTGCATTTTCGATAATGTGATACTGTTGATAGCATATAAACAGAGAATTATTCAGGACCTGGCTGCAAGTCAAAACAATGTGAAAAGTTATATGTCTAATACTAAAAAAGTAAGTTACATAAATGCTACGGTGATCTGAATTTTCATTACTTTGTAGGAATATGGCCCTTTGGTAAGAAGTGGCCTTTAATGTGATACAATGGCCAGGTACCTTGTGTAGGTAGACCCATGCTTTTAATGTAACTAGCTTGTGTTTATCAATTATAGAAACATATTTTTAATAACTCTTAAAAGAAGACCCTTAAATTGAAGAGAAATAATCATAGAAAAACAAGATATACAGCATGACAATATTTTATTTGTCCAGCTATCAGTGACATTTTTTAAAAGTGTAATGCTCATGTGTAGAGGAAATCACCAGTGGCCTCTGAAGGTAGGGAGAAAACTCCAAACTTCTCAAGAGCATGTCACAGGTCTGATGCCTGGATGAATCTCTCTGGGTATTTTTGGATCCAGACTTCCAGGTCTTCACAGTCCTTGTCTGCCAGAGATAAGGGCAACCCCTTCTGGTATCCGTGTTGCTGTCAACACAAGGTAGTGCCTAAACAGAATGTTCCTTCCAGAAAAGTCCACAAAATAGGAGGAAAAGCCCTACGAGCAAAAACCTCCTTAAAGACAATAATCCCATGCAGGGGAAGAGAAAGGTCAAGTCTGCTGGAGATAGCAACTGCAGGAATCGTAAAGGAGGAGCAGGAGACTCAGGAAGTAGATAAAGGACTAAAAGGCAACTATACTGAAAACACTTCAAAAAATGGACTAAGAGAACAGGAGCGAGAAACAAAAGCTATTAAAAGTGCTGCAAAGCACTAGCAATGGAGGGACACTAATCCAGTGCCCTTGTAACCTGATAGTACTGTTAAACGACTCTGTAACCATACAATTAAACGTTAAACAGTCTTTCAGATGCATTATTAAAGTTCTGTGCATATATGCACACACATGCGCAGTTAAATATAATGCAGAGCATCATTGTAGACTCCAGGCCGCTCGATCCGACATGGGACCCAGCCCAACAGAATGTGAGACCCCAGCAACACTCTTCTCAGCTGCCTAATTAAAATTAAGAGTCAACACAGTTAGCTGACTTGTGGCGCTGACAGCAAGCACAGGGCATTGGGCAAGCCTCAGCCAGGCACACACAGTCACTTAGAGGCGCCACTAGAGCCAAATTTCAGGGGGCGGGGGCTAATTCTTCCAGCAAAAGGCAGAGTGGAGATGCAGAGGCTCTAAGAAGGGGTGAAGCAACAAAGCCTTTTTAGCAAGTAAATGGTCCTTTAAAGACCTGTGAAGTACTCGGGTGCGGCTGCAATAAGACGGACGCCAGACCAGCCAGCCCACATGAGCTCAAGTCCTGTCTGTGTGTGTCCCTGGGAAGCCGTTTCAGCCCTGGCTGACACACACGACGGGGGGCTTTGAGCCCTAAGGGTGTTGCGCGCCTGCAGTCACTCACAACCAGGCAGCCAAGGTGCAATGTTATTTAAAAAAACGACTCTCACTCAACCCTAATAAACATTACCCAGAAGCCAAGCAGACCGCTCCGGTCAGTGCGCCTCCCCAGCCCAACAGCCAGTGGCACAGACGAGCTAAGTCAACACATATTCATCACAGTAACTCACAGACTCGACAGCGTCAGCACTGAGTCTGGAGTACTGCTCTACCCATCCTCAAGTGCTTTGGCACCTCCAAGGGTAGGAAGTGCTATATAAATGTATCTACAATACGATACAAAAAATAAGTAGGGATGATGGTGAGATCAATTGCAGCAAAGCTACACAGACCTGGACTGTGATAGTCATGGCAATATGACTGCAGTGGAACTCTGAACAAGGATGGGGGTGATGTGATCATATTTCTTCACCCCCTGAATGAGACAGACAGAGCCTTGTAGGGTGCCATACTACCTTTTAATCTTTATTTTCTCCCCTGAGGCGGAAAGCCGGGGGCATCTCCTTCTCTCTTTGACTTTGAAAGCGGAAAATATATGACAGTGTGAGTGTGAAGTTTATTCCTGTATGCATGGTGATTTACTATCAGCTTACAGACGTAATTTACGTTTTGCTTTTAAAAATTGTAAATATTTTAAACAGTCACATTTTTAAAAATCGGAAATTGACCTCCTTGCCTCCTTGTTCTGACGAGATTACTTCGTCATAGGGGTCCCGACCTTGCTCTTTCTCCCACGGCGCAGCTGAGCACAGCGCTCTCGCCGGCCGGGAAAACGCCGACCCGCCATCTTGGGGGGAGGCAGCGTAGCGCTCCAGCTCCTGGACGCCTCCCGCCCTCCCTCACTACATAAGGATCGCTGTCCGAACTTACTGCAGATTACTCGTTTTCTCCCCTGAGGCGGAAAGCCGGGGGCATCTCCTTCTCTCTTTGACTTTGAAAGCGGAAAATATATGACAGTGTGAGTGTGAAGTTTATTCCTGTATGCATGGTGATTTACTATCAGCTTACAGACGTAATTTACGTTTTGCTTTTAAAAATTGTAAATATTTTAAACAGTCACATTTTTAAAAATCGGAAATTGACCTCCTTGCCTCCTTGTTCTGACGAGATTACTTCGTCATAGGGGTCCCGACCTTGCTCTTTCTCCCACGGCGCAGCTGAGCACAGCGCTCTCGCCGGCCGGGAAAACGCCGACCCGCCATCTTGGGGGGAGGCAGCGTAGCGCTCCAGCTCCTGGACGCCTCCCGCCCTCCCTCACTACATAAGGATTGCTGTCCGAACTTACTGCAGATTACTCGTTTTCTCCCCTGAGGCGGAAAGCCGGGGGCATCTCCTTCTCTCTTTGACTTTGAAAGCGGAAAATATATGACAGTGTGAGTGTGAAGTTTATTCCTGTATGCATGGTGATTTACTATCAGCTTACAGACGTAATTTACGTTTTGCTTTTAAAAATTGTAAATATTTTAAACAGTCACATTTTTAAAAATCGGAAATTGACCTCCTTGCCTCCTTGTTCTGACGAGATTACTTCGTCATAGGGGTCCCGACCTTGCTCTTTCTCCCACGGCGCAGCTGAGCACAGCGCTCTCGCCGGCCGGGAAAACGCCGACCCGCCATCTTGGGGGGAGGCAGCGTAGCGCTCCAGCTCCTGGACGCCTCCCACCCTCCTCCCACCCACATTGTGACATGGATAAAAGGAATGGGCCATCCCGCCCGCGCAGCGGGCGGGCGCAGCGGGCGCGCCGATGGCGCGCCTAAGGCAAGCCCGTCTGCGCCCGTCTGCGCCTTGCCCGCGCCCAGCGCCTGTCCCCCTGCTTCTCGCGCCCCATTAATCTCCTGGTCCTCAGATCAACTTTTATATTTACGTCAAGGCGTCTGCTACCCAGCTATGTGTTGTAACCCTCAAAGCCTGGTAACTACCTCATACTCTTGCCCATGCTGTAACGTTACTATTCCAGCCTTCATCAAACCGCTCCCCCAGTCTAGGTATGTTGCTCACCGCCCGCCCTCGGTTACCTTACACGCAGCCTTAATCAACTGCAGATCTCTTCCAGCTCACGCTTCTGATATTTGGTTGTCGTTAGACACCCACAAGTGGGACCTATTATTTCTCACAGAAACCTGGATTAAGGACTCATCCAAGCCAGACATTCACCTGGCCATTCCCCCTGGCTACCGATTTTTAGGTATTAATCGAGAGAGCTCTAAAATTGGTGGGGGCATTGCGGTAATTGCGAAATCCCACTTTATACTTAGCAGTAAAAGAATTGCTAATACAGGTCTCATAGAAGCCATGCATCTTACGATTAAGGATTCCGCTTGCACCATCTTTGCTGGTATCTTGGTATACAATCCTCCGTCTGCCTCTGCAGCTTCTCTTAAGGCCTTGACGCACTTAATTGCGGATTTCTCACTTAAACACTCCCACTTTACAGTGTTGGGAGATTTTAATCTCCATATTGATAATCCTTCCTGTGTTCAAGCATCCTTATTTCTGGAAACCCTACAGGGACTTACCCTGTCCCAATTAGTCAAAGGCCCCACCCACAAAGCAGGTCACACACTTGATCTCATTTTCACAAACCATCCTGGTATTTCTACCCTTCCTACCGTCCCCCTTACTTGGTCAGATCATTTTCTTCTTCCCTTTGTGATCACCATTCCACCCCTTCCACCTCCCTCTTCCCTCAACAGAGACAGCGGTCGCAAATGGACCAATGTCACCTGTGAGTCCATTGACTCCTGTTTTCAGTTTCATTTTAATCAGGCGGAAGATCTTGACAAGGAAACGGTAAGATATAATGCCGCCCTTACCTCCGCTCTGGATGCCATTGCCCCTCTTGCCCCTCTGGCATCCTCCAGATCTCGCCCCTCTGCTCCTTGGTTTTCCCCCATGTTGAGGGAAGAAAAGAGTAAGTGCAAGCAGATGGAACGCAAATGGCGCCAGGACTACGACCCATTGGCCAAATTAGCCTATAAATCGGCCCTAAATAAATTTCAAAAACTTAAACGCTCTGCTATGAGAGCTTATTTTTCTAATCTCATCCATCGGGCGCAGAATTCCTCCAAAACTCTCTTCACTATTGTGAAAGATTTCTTGAACCCTCCTGCCTTGAAAACCCAATGCGTCCCCACTCAAGACCTGTGCAATGGACTTTCTGACTTCTTTCAGGATAAAATTGTCAAACTTTCTTCTTCCTTTGACTCTGTTTCTCCCAACTCACCATTTGTTGTTCTACAGCCCTCTCATTGCTTTTTTAACTCTTTCTGTGAACTTACTCACGATTCTGCTTTGTCGCTACTCCATAAAGTCAAGTCTGGCTCGCCTTTAGACCCAGTCCCTGCTAAGGTAATGGGCAATCTTGCCAATGTTTTAATTAATCCTCTCCTCTCCATCTGGAATTCCTCTTTGACCCAAGGCCAATTTCCCTCAGTTTGGAAACATGCTAGGCTACTTCCTATTCTGAAGAAACCTGATGCTGACCCCTCACAATTTTGCAACTATCGTCCCATTTCGCTTCTCCCTAAACCTGCTAAGGTGCTGGAGAAAGTGGTTCAGAAACAACTGGCTCAGTACCTAGATACAAATAAGCTGCTGCATGACTCGCAGTCCGGCTTTAGAACCGGCTACAGCACCGAGACTGCGCTGTTGGAAGTGTCCGAGATAATCAGGGAATCAGTGGATAGGGGCGAGGAGGCCATGTTGGTTCTCCTCGACCTATCCGCTGCATTTGACACTGTATCCCATGGTATACTCACAGCCCGGCTACAACAGCTGGGGATTGGTGGCAATGCTTTGGCATGGATCAAATCCTTTCTGGCCAGTCGGTCCCAAAGGGTACTGCTTCACCCATTTGAATCAGAAGAAAAACCCCTCCTGTGTGGTGTGCCTCAGGGCTCCGCCTTGAGCCCTCTACTGTTTAATGTTTATCTGGCCCCGCTTGCCAAGGTAGTTGAGTCATGGAGTGTCAGCGTGGTCTCTTATGCTGATGATACGCAGCTTGTGTTTTCATTTAGAGACCACTCTGACTCCCTCTTCTCCAACTTTCGAAACTGCCTTGGCAACATTTGCTCATGGATGGCTGCCAATCATCTTGCTTTAAACACTGACAAAACTGAGGTCCTCTTTTTTAGTCGGAAATGTACTCCCCCCGCAACTTTATGGTGGCCTACCGTCCTCAATCCTCCTCCCATACCAGCGAAGTCTGCTCGTAACCTTGGTTTTGTATTTGACAACACCTTGTCCGGCAAAGCCCAGGTCAATAAAGTTACAGCGGCCTGTTTTAATAAGCTGCGTATGATTAGGAAGATTTTTCCTTTCCTCCCCCTGACTTCCCGTAAAACGGTGGTCCACGCACTTATTACGGCACATCTCGATTATGCCAATAGCCTATATGCCGGTGCCCCCCAATATCTTATAGATCGACTACAAATCATTCAGAACGCGGCAGCAAGGCTCATTGGAAACATTCCTGCCCGCAACTTGGTCAGAGCATTCCGAGACGAGCTACATTGGCTCCCCATTGCCCGTCGCATTGACTTCAAAGTTCTGGTCCTTGCTTTTCGGGCAATTAATGGCACCGGCCCGGTCTATCTGAAAAAAAGGCTCAAATTATCATCCTCAGTAAGACACCTGAGATCTAATAGCCTACGTCTGCTGAATGTCCCCAGATTCAGGCTCTCCCGAAGTGGCGGCAGAACCTTCACCGTCACAGCCGCCAAGCTCTGGAATAGCCTTCCTCTAGATCTTAGGTTCATCGAGTCTGAGCAAGCCTTCCGCCGCAAGTTAAAAACCTGGCTGTTTGCCAAACGCTAATCTTATACCTGCAGCCCTTGGTTTGCCATTCGACTGGACATGTACTTGGCTTTCTTCTCGTGTGATTACCTGTAATCTTAGCGCCGGGACACCCCCGTTGGAGGTAGCCGCGCGCTCTATAAGCTTCATAAATAAATAAATAATAAATTCCTTGCTGTCTCATTATGTTCAGTCTGACAATAACTTGTATTTGCTAAGCAGATTTCATTGGGAAAGGAATATCAATAAATAAATAAGCATGTGCCATGCAATAGGTCTCGCATTTGCAAGAGTTTGAGCTATTGGCATTGTAAATGCCTATGCCTTTTATTTATGTGTTTTGAAAACCTGCAAGCGGTGCGTAAACATGCACTCTGTACTTATAGCCTTTGCTTAGAGAAGCAAGGCTGGCAATAACTGCACCTCTTTTACTGCCAACCTTGCTTCTTGTAAGCAAAGACTATCTGTCTGCAAGGTTGGCAGTAAAAGAGGTGCAGTTATTGCCAGCCTTGCTTCTCTAAGCAAAGGCTATAAGTACAGAGTGCATGTTTACGCACCGCTTGCAAGTTTTCAAAACAGATAAATAAAAGGCATTGTCATTTATAATGTGAATAGCTCAAACTCTCGCAAAAGATAGACATATTGCACTGCAAATGCTTGTTAATTGCGCAATCAGACTCTAAACACAGAAGAAACACCATGTTTATAGTGTAAGGCAAGCCTACTTCCTGTGCTATGAGTTTATTTTTTCTGGTATGTTTGTAGCACATGCAGGAGCGCAGGCCCAAGCCTGAACTCTTCCTGCTTGTGCCATTAACATAGTTTTTCTTTTTATCACATGGACTATAATTAGTGCAAAAAATTATCAATAACATAGGATTAAAGGCTAAAGCACTGAAAGAAATACAAACAAGTGGGTTTAGGTATGAGTTTCCCCCAACAGGCTTTTATAAAATAATGTATCAGCACTCTTGAGATATGTTTACTTGCTATTTTTTTTTATTGCTGGATAAATCCCTAAACTGTGCAGTGACCATTTTGGAGGAAGGTAGATGAACCAATTTAAAATGGCTGCCACAATGCTGTTGGTCCGCCTGCCTTTCTTTAAATATGGCTACTGAAATGGGCATGGACCATTTGAATGGTAGAAGGCGCGTGACAGGGTTGAAGGGCATTACAGAGCTCTGTGATGATTTAATATCAGCGTCGATTTGCAGCTTACCTCACATGGGCCTGTGTCGGAGCCGACGGGGGGGGGGGGACTTAGGGAGGGAAAGTGAAAGCGAAAGCGCGCCATGCGCATGATGTGCTGAACGCGCCAGCCGTACGCATGCACATCGCCTGTCAGGGCGCATGCACATCTCCTGTACCCTGGTGGAGTGCTTTAAACCCACTGAGGTAAGTGCATCTGCTCCTTTGGGAAGCCAGAGATGTGACAATTCAGGGACGACTCCGGGGCAGAGGTGCATTGTTGGATTAGCCCTTTTTGCAGGGTCATCCATGAACCTTTTGCCTTCCTCCTGTAATTTGTCTGACCTGTTTTTGTTGGTTTAATGACTCTGGGCACTTTACCACTGCTGATCAGTGCTAAAGTGCATATGCTCTCCCTATTGTAAATTGATGTATGAATTAGTGATTCCATGATTGGCTGATTTGGTTTACTGGTCAGACCCTAGTACAGTGCACTGAGTGTGCCCAGGGCTCATAAACCAAAGAGATCCCCAAATCAAACATGCATCAGCAGAACCCTATGTGGGTACATACACTAACAAGAACAATTTAATCTTGAACAGAATACTTTCCTGTTCCCCATCAAACTGGTGTCTGCTGGACCCCAGGGACACACATTCATTAAATCTCCTCGGATACATCCTCTGGTGTGAAAATCTTGCATCACCCTAGGGAGGGAGGGGGCGGTTTTCAAACTTTTCATTCAGTGAAGTCTGTCGAAGTTTCCCATATTAACACCCCTTCTCGCGTGTCAATATTTACTGCATGGCGCGATAATTTTCACTCTCAACACACCCAGCCGTGCTGCAAATTATATACAGTATTTTACTCAATAAATACCTTTCGCAGAGCTTCTCTATGCACAATTACATTAAACGCAGAAGACATATATATACATAGTTAAATCAGAACACTTGAACATAAAGTGTTACAGGAGAGCGGTAAACGTTGCATGGATGTATGACGTTACGACGCATACTTTTACAACGCCTACCTTTACAACGCAATTTTTACAATGCAGGATCCATTACAACGCATGTCTTTACAACGCATGTTTTTACATCGCAGGTACCTTTACAACGCATGCTATTACAACGGAAGTATTGGTAAGTATATCATTTTTTTTAAATGTAAATAATTTAAATTAATATATTTTTATTTAATTTATTTTTAATTTTACTTTATTTTTTTTATTATAAATATATATATATATTTTATTAAATAATTTTTGTGTTTTAAAATAATGGGTGTAATAGTAGGGTAAGTGCTGGATAGTGTAGGGGTAAAAATTACTATTCTAACACCAGGGGGGTGTAATAGTAGAGTAAGTGCTGGATAGTGTAGGGGTAAAAATTACTATTCTAACTCCAGGGGGGTGAAAAAGTAGGGTAAGTGCTGGATAGTGTAGGGGTAAAAATTACTATTCTAACTCCAGGGGGGTGAAATAGTAGGGTAAGTGCTGGATAGTGTAGGGGTAAAAATTACTATTCTAACGCCAGGGGGGTGAAATAGTAGGGTAAGTGCTGGATAGTGTAAGGGTAAAATTACTATTCTAACTCCAGGGGGGTGAAATAGTAGGGTAAGTGCTGGATAATGTAGGGGTAGAAATTACTATTCTAACTCCAGGGGGGTGAAATAGTAGGGTAAGTGCTGGATAGTGTAGGGGTAAAAATATTAATTAATAATAGAATTACATAAATTATTTTTTTTAATAAATAATATTTTATTTTTAAATATAATAATTAATTAATATTTATTTATTTTTATAAAAATAATTACATTTTTTTTTATATAATTATATACTTACCAATACTTACGTTGTAATGGCATGCTTTGTAAAGGTACCTGCGATGTAAAAACATGCGTTGTAAAGACATTCGTTGTAATGGATCCTGCATTGTAAAAGTTGAGTTGTAAAAGTAGTTCGTTGTAAAAGTTGCGTTAAAACGGTTGTATACCCGTTGCAACCTTCACAGATATACGAGTTTTCCATAGATCTTTTCAAAGGTGCCAAAAAACATAACTTCGCAGCCCATATACTATGAGCACTCTTCTGAGGTTTCGATCCAGCCCCCTCATTTTCAAACAGTGCTGTTGTAAAGTACTTGCAGTCTCTCACGTGAGATAACATGCGCCTTAAAGTGGTGTCAGCAAAAACTAAAAGCAACAGAGGCTACAAACCAGAGGAATACCAGCCGCAGGTGTTAACGCTCATACCTGTTTCTTGTATCGTTGTCTGACGTCAGTAACAATTCTCTTTTATTTCTAACGCATGTAAATTGTCCGGGTGCTAGCACTTTATACAATAAATAAAACAAGGAGCTAGAGAAGGAGACCTAAAGTCTGTCCTGGCAAGTTTCCGAGGTCCGCGCTCTGCTCTGTGGAGGGAGGGAAAGCGGAAGCACGCCACGCGCGCGTGTAAATTGTCCGGGTGCTAGCACTTTATACAGTAAATAAAACAAGGCGCTAGAGAAGGGGACCTAAACTCAGCCCTGTCAAGTTTCCGAGGTCTGTGCTCTGTTCTGGGAGGGAGGGAAAGCGAAAGCGTGCCATGCGCTCATGTAAATGCCGTGAGTGTGCATCTCAGCTGTCCAGGCGCACGCTGAAAGAGATGCTGTGAGCGTGCACATGGGCTGTCCCTCTTCGGCCACCAAACCGACGAATATAGGTCTCGCCAAGGCGGGCAGCGCATGCGCTGCTTCACTAGGCAAGACCTAAAAAATCTGTGAGGTTCTTAGCATTGTTATCTCTAAATCTGTTATGAAGTTCTGAGGTTATACTGAATAAGCAGCTCCTACATCATTATCATATAAAATCTCTTAATTGATGTCTTAACTACACTGTCACAATTGCATTATTAACCTTCTGACTTTCACAAATATGTTTGAAAATGTACAATTTGCCCACTCTTTTTTCAAACTTTTCTCGGGGGAGAACCCCCCAAACCTCCACCTCATGACAGTCGGGCTGTGCTCGCTCGCCACTAAGCCCTCATCACAAACTTTTACGCGTCACCACTTTCAAATGACACCAGCCGCCACTGGAGTTGGAGGAATGCATTGTTTGTTCACCAGTGCCCCGGGTAGGGATGGGAGTATTTGGTGGTCATGGATTCTGGATTCTAAGTCAAGTTTGTTCCTGGGCTACGTTTCGGAGACAATGGCTGGATTGACTGCAAATTCAACATATTTATCCTCAAATGTATTGTCAGGGTTATGGGGTCTGCATCTCAGCTGCATCAAAATCTAGTTGTGAGTGAGAACTTCCAGTGGTGAGGGTACTAACGCATCTAGTGGCACCCACTGGGCCACAAGGGAGTGCAGTAGCCACTGACATTCTTAGTGTGAAACCCAAACGCTCATATCGCAGGACAGTATGCACTAGGAACAAAATTCCAACAGTTCCAGAATCAATGAATCCCACCAAACCCCAGTTCAGCTCATAGAATGGAAAGTTAGGTGAGGGGTCGAAGTCAAGATTTCTAAAGAGGCCAAAGGGTGGGTACCAAAGTAGGTCCTGGCACACTATGGGTGTTGAAGGATTTGAAACAGAGCAGGCATATCTTTCTCAGTAGCTAAGGGGATGGGGCATCTCCTGGACGCACTATGTCCTCTGGGCAGGTGATTTAGACAGGCTCAGTCTGTCTCAGCTGACCATGCAGATCTTTCCCGCAGCTAGGCTTTTTAGGAAAGTGACACATGTCCTTCAACTTAACAAGCGCACCCCGACTTTTCAGCAGGCAGGTAGATCTTTCTTCTTCCACAGCTCCAGGCAGCCCCATCAGGGCAGCTAAGTAGAAGCTTCAGAGACCCAGTCTGGAGGGACAGTAACAAAGTGCAGCAGGTCTACTCCTACCTCTTACATGGTTCTCTCACCTACTCTCATGTGCAGTTTCAACTTAGTCATCAAGTAGAAATGTTTATGCATGCCCAGCCCTATCCAACTAGGTGGTCTGAAATTTTCAAATCTCTAAGAGCTCCTCTATTCATGGAGGGGCATGACCCTTACACTGTGGCATGCATAATGGTTCCAGACATAAGGCCATTCCCAAATATCTGCAGATCATGACTACACCAGAATAACATAACTTGTCACCCATAGAGAGAACTGCTTTTGTAGAGTGGTAGAGGAGCAACATAGATACAGGTTCTGTAGTGAGAGATCCCAGTAGTCTTCGACACAAAGGCAAACCCACTATCTTGAGTACATCATACAGTCAACTGAACTCAACCATACCTGACCCAGGACATTCGTACCAAAATTGCTCAAGTATGAAAATTTCATTGGCATGGAGAGAGCGAGGCAAGCGCACAGGCATGACGGAGAGAATTGAGAAATGCTCTAGTTTCTCAGGAGGACCCTAGAAGTAAATATTATAATTTAAAAACTTCCACAATCCATCCATAAAAAAGTCAGACTGAATACATATTATTATATTCTGAAAGCCTAGGTGCCAGAGGGTCTAATTTGCTCTCTGGCTTCAACAACTCAAGCTGTGAAGATATCAGTAAAACTGTAGATGTTCTGGGGGTCGTGGCCTAGCGGTCCAACATGGCGGGCACGCTCTAGGCAAGCTCCACAAGCTTATCCACAATACTCCTGTATCCTACCGAATATTTGCCACCCAGATTGGATTCAGATCCCTGCACCGACTTCGGGGCTGCCGGACACCACCCGGGGCTGATCTGTGGGGCCGGGACTGCAGCATGTGGATGTGCGGGCTGCTGCCGGATTCCGAGACGCAGCGGGCCTTGCGACAACTGGTTGGTCAGGCGTGCGGTCAGTGGATGTGGCAACGGAGAGGCAAGTCATAGCCTGTCACCGGGGCAGTACCCTGGTTCCAGCATCTTCTGCCATGTGGGCCTGGCCGTGCTGGAGCCCGTGACTGGATGCCATGTGTGGCCGGGGGCCGTGGAGCTGAGGCGGCGGCGGTGGCAGGCCTGCATGGTCTGGGCTCAACCTCACCGAAGATCTGATGGGGCAGTGGCATCGCCGGGCTTGGCAGGCCGCGTGGCTTGATACGTGCGGCCTGCCCATTGTTGCAAAATAGACGCAGCATACCCAAATCGGCTCTGGGAATGAGTGGAAGGATGACCCAGAGGGATCCTTGTGCTGCCGCAAGCGCAGAGGCTGCTTGCTGCATACATAAGAGGTGAGGCGCCAGCTATGGGGAGGAGGGACATACTCCTGACCGCGGAAGCTAGGCTTTGGTGTGGCTTGTGGCCAGTGGGAAACCCCCGTCAGCGCTCACTTAGCAGAAACACATGCATTGCATCCTAGGACTTACCGGATCCAGCCCTGGTAACAACAGGACCTAGTGCATAGCTAAACAAGCGCATGGCTGGGTAGTGCTTAATAATTATGAAGTCTTAAACCCCAACCCTATTTTAAAACAGGAAAAAAAAACACTACTAAGGAAAAATTCTTAAAACTCAGTTTGGGAATTGCTCCGATTAACCTGTTTCTACCGCCTTGGGAAAGGTGAGGAGGCAAGCAGCTCTGCCATTTGTGCGACCACGGAGCAGAGGACCTTATCCATGTCATTTGTATTTGTAACAATTTAAGGGACATAAGGAATACCTTATTAAAACCTATATTCAGGCAGCATGGTATCAGGTCCTGCAGGCAGGCAGTAAAGCTGTGCTTTAATCCAGCCGTGGCGCAGTTTAACTACCGGCTAACAAACATTTTTTACATTATTGCAAAGAGACTGAAAAACTTATCACCACTGGTTACGAATCAACCTATTACAGTGGAAGTGGGCACTATCTGAGTATGTCCTGCAAAACCTTTTAAGAGTACTTTACGGCTGCACTTGCACTTTAAAACAGGCATTACTCGAAATTTGTCACTCCAAGCTTAGAAAGAGCGCTCCATTGAGGTCCAGGTACTTTAATTCAAGCTCTGCATAAAATATAAAGCACCGCGGAGGGACAATGGCAGGTTGACAGTCCAAACTAACAACTCATTATCATTTGAACTTTTAACTGTTTAAATCACCCACTGTGTTGAAGAATGTAATAATCATGAGTACACTTTTTAACAAGCATTTTCTAATTGTCTTATTCACAGGATAAACATGGGCTTTTTAACATTGTTTTAATTCATTGTGTTATGAGTAAGGAACCTCTATTTTTATATGTATTCAATGTATGCAATGGTTTTAATTAATCAAGCTTAATAAAAGCTTTAGCTTTAACACTCCTGTTCGCGCTCGCTATCAAGCCACTGGTGCGTGGGTCCGCTTAGACATCTTGATCCGGGGCTTTTAATGGTCAGCGGGAATATCTGACCGCATCGCCTTATACACAAACAATGTCCTTTTCTTTATTACCAACCACCACAGGTCTAGTCCTAGGATCCTCCAAATCATGTGGATCTTTGGTGAGACATCAGCCTATTTATGAATGTAGGCAAATCCATCATATGGCCACTGAAGGATATGCTCGGCGATGGTCGCTGGGCAAAAGATCTGCTGCAGAACACAAAGGGTATGAGGTACCTGGGAGTTTTCCAGTCTTATAAACAACAATAGGTGTCCTGGGAGTGCAACATGAATACGATGATAGACAAGGTAAAAACCGAGATTAGATCATGGTCAGGCCTGCCGATGTCTCTATATGAATGTTCTGCTATATTTAAAATGGTCTCCCTCCCGGGCTTTCTCTATCATTTACAAAACCACCCGTATCTCACCTCTTCATCATGGTTTATACAGGTTAATGCTATGCTGGGCCGGTTTCTTCGGTAGGAGGGGTTTCTAGAGTGCCGATACGCGCATGCTTTCACTCTACTTACTGCGGGGGCATTGCAGCAGCAGATGTTTAGTCCTATCATGTGACCGCACACCTCCAAGTGCTGAATGACTTGCGGTATGGTTCCAGGGATGATCCCGCCTATGCGTTAAAGCGCTGGCTTCTGGGGGATCCCACCCTATATTCATACCTATACGATCGATCAGATTTTCAGGTTCTTGTCCCATCCACTTAGGTTGTGATAATTGCGTGGTGCCAATCTCTCCATCGGAAAGGGTAGTGGGGTCACCCCACGTGTGAAATTCTGTTACGGTGCGATAGACTCCTTCCTCAGCTGGCTGCTCTCCAGTGCTTTCGGGGCTGGGATCAGATTGAGATTTCCTACTTAAGAGACATCCTACATGTTTGCACCCTTAAATCATTCCCAGAAATGCAGACGGAAATTACGGAATACTCTATTGCCCATAGCAAATTTTACAAATACCTGCAATTTCCGTCATGCACTACAGCCATATGTTACCAGTCTATCGGCCCTCCCAGCTTTAACCCACTGAAGGGCAGGCTCCTGATGGAAGTTCTTGGAGAGCATAAAATCTCGAAAATATGCCAATCGTTAGTCACTAATAGTGCCTCTATGGTCGAGGCTCTACGGGAGACGTGGCAGTCAGATCTCGGCCCCAACGATAATGACGACTGTACAGAGAAATTGGAATCCCCGAGGAGAGCAGCGAACTCATCGCATCTGTGCTTAATTCAATTCACATACCTACAACAGGCTTACTACACATGTCATAGGCCCTGGAGGGAAAGATTGGTGGTGTCACTGGTTTGTCTATGGTGCGACAGTACGGATGGTACCTTCCTACACACTGTATGGACCTGCCCCACCCTAGATAGATTTTAGAAAGGGGTGATTACTTGTCTGACAGAGGTTCTGGGGTGGGAGCTCCCTATATCGCCAAGATTAGCTTTGTTACACAACACTGAACGGATCGGGGCAATAGGTACAGATGTCATCTTTTATTCCTGGGCCTAACGATTGCTAAGCGAGATATAGCATGATTATGGAGGGCAGATACACCAGCTCTGGTGGGCATCTGGAAGAGATGCATGGACTTCTGCATGGGGCTGGAAGTGCCGGTGTTTCAAGCCAGGGTATATTCCCACAAGCATTTAAGCATTTAGAAGCGCTGGGCAGACTACAGGGGTCTCACCTTGGACCCACCGCCATCGATGACTCTAACACTTGGTGCAGAGGTTCGGTCCTATAGTCATGATATATAACATGATGTATTGTCTGATATTGGTAGGAGGGAGTGCCACATGGGGTTGAAACGAAGCAACACAGACACGTTTTCTTGCAGTCTGTTACACTGTTCTGTTTTTATTTCATTATGGGAATATATATATATATATATATATATATATATATATATATATATATATATATATACATATATATATATCTATATATATATATATATATATATATATGTGAAAACTTTGAAAGTTAACTACAGCAAATATCAGGGCAACAACAATTACCAGAGATTGGTTAAAAAGATCAAAGCGAATGGGACTGTGATTGTCAGGCAATCAGATAAAGGGGGTAATATCGTGCTTTGGCCTAGAACACTATATCTTGAAGAAGCCTACCTCCAATTAAATGATCCTGAATGTTACAGACATTGTGATGCAAATGCACTTAGCAAAGCGAAAACTGACTTTCATTCTCTCCTGATGGGTTGGCGTTCTAGCGGACTTATCAGCATGGATGAACTGAAATGCCTTAAGAATGACCATCCCATCTCCCCTGTGTTGTACCTCATTCCAAAGGTACACAAAAATGCGAAAAAGCCGCCGGGTAGACCCATCATCTCGGCATGTGGGGGGTTGTTGGAGAAAGCCACCACCTATATTGATTTGTTCCTCCAAGAGCATGTGCTGGCATTGCCTTCATATATCCAGGACTCTAGCGATTTGATGAGGAAATTAACTGACTTAGAGTGGTGTGATGATTTCTTATTGATTACCCTTGACGTGTCATCTCTTTACACGAGCATTTTACATGCAGATGGATTGAGGGCATCAGAGTTTTTTCTTGGCAAGCGACCAATAGAACTGTTTGAGCACAATAAGATGTTGCTCGCCATGATTAGTTTTTGTTTGCATCACAATTATTTTATGTTTCTGAATCGCTACTACCAACAAGTTAGAGGGGTTGCCATGGGGGCCTGTTTCTCTCCTAGTTATGCCTGTTTGCATATGGGGTACTGGGAGAGACAGGTCCTCAATGGCATTCACCACGACATCTGTAGCCGCCATATCATTCGATGGTACAGATACATCGATGACATTTTAATGATATGGAGAGGAACCTATGAGCAAGCTGTTAGTTTCATTGATGTTTTGAACAATAATGCATATAACTTGTCCTTCACATCACACATCAGCCAGAAAACAGCAGATTTTCTTGATGTTACTCTTGAGGTCAGTCAGGGCAAACTTGAAACCAAGCTTTACAGAAAGCCCACTGCGGGCAATACCATTTTGCACGCTGACAGTCACCATCCCCCGCATTTAATTCGCAGCATCCCCTATGGGGAGATGCTTAGAATTAGGCGAGTCTGTAGTACAGATTCCCATTGTAAGGAGGCACAAGCAGCAAGCAAACTAAGGTTTCTAGCCAGGGGCTATAAAGAACATCTTATTGATATAGCTATTAGGAAAGCTAATGCCCTATCCCGAAGTGAAGCTCTGACCCACAGAAAACATCAGAAAAGTCCTGTAGCCAGTAGTGAACCACCTGTCAGACTCATTTGGACCTATAACAGTCAGCATGGGGCGCTGAGAAAAATCATTAATCAACACTGGAATCTTATTAAATTAGATCCAGTGATTGGTGAACACATGCCTAATAGACCTGCGATCACTTTTAAGAAGGCGTTTTCGTTGCAAGACGCACTGGTCAAATCCAGTCCGGAGGTGATCCCACCTAAAAATTGGCTAGCAGCGAGCTGTGGTTTCAGGAAGTGTTCTAGCTGTAAAGCTTGTTCTCAAGGGCTTAATAAATCTGAGTTCTTGACAGCTTTCTCTTCAGTGCCCCGTAAAATTACCAAGCAGCTAACCTGTAAATCCGAGTATGTGGTGTATGTCCTGGAGTGCCCATGTGGCCTGCAATATATTGGTAGTACCAAATTGCAGGTCCACAAGAGGGTGCTCCAGCACATACGGGCGATCAATACGAACGATGCCACATATCCTGTAGCTAGGCATTTTAAGGAGTTCCATAATAATAACAGTGGGCTCCTTAGATACTATGCTATAGATGCCATTGGCCCGCTCAGGAGGGGAGGTAACAGAGAAGGGATCTTAAGGGCTCTTGAGACCAGATATATTCTGGAGATGGACAGTAAAAGTCCCAATGGTCTTAATTCCACGGAGGACTGCTATACATGTTTATAGTATATATTTCTGTCTGTCTTCCTAGCATTTACTTATACCCCCCATCAGTTAACTGCATTGTGCTTGCCTGTTTTTGCTCTTTGTGTCTGAACTTTAGGCCATGAAGTCTTATCATTCTTATATGTCTAGTCATGCTTTTCAGTACTGTAAAAAAATCCTCACTAGGTGTATAGCTGCATTTTACAAATTTCAAATCCAGGAAGAATTGTGTTCTTCTTTTTTTAAATTCTCACTTGTTTATCATAGTAGTAGTAACAACGAGATTGGGCATGTGTGGCATCAATGATCTAAGATATGTGCCACTTTGTTTCTTTGGGTCGTTCGTTATCCGGTGTACATTTCTAGTCAACTGTCCAAGTTTTGGTAATATTTTGTAAGATACTTATTGTATATAGATGTATATAGATGAAATTTGTGTATATATTTTACAATTAAGTTAGAGGGCCGTCATAGTGCCAACTAGGGGCTAGTGCATTAGGTGCGGTTGTAATTTTGATTGAATTGTAATATACATGAAAATTTGTACAGCAACACGCATTGTAATGAATGAACATGCACTGTGGGAATTCCCAGTTAACCCTCTCTTTCAGAAATCTTAAATCCTACATCTTACATATGTACCCGGATTTTTAGTACTGTATTCAAACAGATATACTTTTAAAGACCTGACTTAAGATAGCCTTGGTTGCCCGCCAATGTACCTTTAAATGATTAATTTAACAGCTGTGTTGCATATTCTAATGGTTTCAGGAGCAACCAATCAATGAGGTTGTTGTTACTGCACTAGCACTTTAAATTCACGCAACTCTTTCGGTGCACCATGTGACCAAGCCCTCTGTGTAGGGCGAAACGTTATCCTGCCATGGTGTGCTGTTAATAAAAAACTCACCAGCACTCTGGGTCTTCCGTGTTCTTGTTGATTGTCAGCCGAGGATTGATGGCGTGGCGTCTATGCAGGAGTACAAGTGCGGAAATATATATATATATATATATATCCGCTGAAAAAACCATAGGTTTCACACACGTTATAGTTAGGAATTCGCATTTAAAAAATCTTGCAAATTCATTGAAAAAACCATAGGTTTCACGCATGTTATAGTTAGCTGGACATTTCACTCATACAAAACCTTTGAAATTCCCCCGTTATAGTTAGTTCAGCTAACTATAACTCGCGCGCCCGCAATGCACTGCTGATGACGTCACATATTACATCACTCATGACATAGTCAGTGACATCACTCATGACATCACTGATGACATCTTAAATGACATCCCTGATGACATCACTGATGACATCATCCACTGAATGTGTGTCTTTCTGAAAAATAAATATTTTTTATATATGTATATCTAAAGGTCGATGTAAGAATAAATGGGTAAATAAGTGTCTAAATGGATGGTTTTTTTGGTAAAATTGATTGGTTAACTGACTTATTAAGTGTATCTTAGTGAATACATATATTAGCGAGTAATGGTTAAATATTTAAATATATGTATCAGTGTCTCACTTTGTGTATAAGTGACTGCATGGGTTGGTGAGTAGCTACATGAGTGTGTATATGGGTTATTAGTATTTTTTTGAGTATCAGTATGAGTGTCTGTATGGTTTGGTGGGGGGTATTACTTAGCGCATAGAGCATGAATGACTGACTCACTGTTTGTATGTGTTTTGAAGACAGCATGTGTGCAGACTGTATGGGTAGATGAGTGTGTGTATGGGTGTGTTACTGAGTGAATGACTGTCTCAATAGTCTCTTTATGAGTAACTACTTATGTTTTAATCTAGTATATGTGAGTATTGATGTATGTAAGTGAGTATATGTGAGAGTGAGAGATTAGAAGAGTTCCTGTTTAAATAAGTATGTGTTTCTATAAGTGATTGTTTAAGAGAGTAAGTATGTGTAAGTTTCCGTAGAAGTCATTTGAGATGTCATCAGTGATGTCATGAGTGATGTCACTGACTATGTCATGAGTGATGTAATATGTGACGTCATCAGCAGTGCATTGCGGGCGCGCGAGTTATAGTTAGTTGAACTAACTATAACGGGGGAATTTCAAAGGTTTTGTATGAGTGAAATGTCCAGCTAACTATAACATTTGTGAAACCTATGGTTTTCCAATGAATTTGCAAGGTTTTTTAAATGCGAATTCCTAGCTATAACGTGTGTGAACCCTATGGTTTTTTCAGTGAATTTGCAAGGTTTTTTAAATGCTAATTCCTAACTATAACGTGTGTGAAACATATGTTTATTTTCAGTGAATTTCAAAGGTTTTGTAAATGATAATTATTAAATGTATTAATTGTTATTTTTTTACACCGATTTACTACATTATTTTAAACTATTTATTTTTAGATATTTTATTTTTTAAATTACATTACATATTTTTAATATAAATTGGAAAAAAATGTTTTAAAAAATATTTAAATTGTAATATATATTTTTTTAATTTAATATTTTTAAATTTATATATATTTTATATAGCAGGCAATGATATTCTATGGAAGGAAATTCAAGTTACTGGTAAGTACAGTTAAATTTACTTTTCAGGAATAGTACTGAGCTAGATTGGGGAATTAATTCCTCTTCAATCCTGAGGTCCCCTGTGAGCCAACTAGCCCACCAGGTACCTCCAGTATGTGCTAGGCAGCTGTGTTGCAGAGAGGCGTTCAAAGGGCATGCCCCCTTTTACAACACTCTGCAACACAGCTCCCTGGCGCTTACTGGAGATACCTGTTGGACGAGTTGCCCCCTAGGGGAACTCTGGATTGAACAGGAATTAATTCCCCAACTTAAAACGCGCCTCAGGGCATGTTTGCACTCACATCACCTCAAGCCCCGCCCACTACCTTCACCACTGTGCTAACGCGCCCTGTAGAGTGTTCTAAGTTGGGGGATTAAGTCCCCTTACATACTGGGAGTCCCTGGGGGCCAACTAGCCCACCGGGAACCTCCAGTATATACCAGGAGGCTACGTTGCAGAGAGGTGTAATGAGGCCACGCCCCTTTTTACACCTCTCTGCAACGCAGCCCCCGGGCGCGTTTGCAGAGGGGGAACTAATTCCCTTTGCATACTGGGGGTCCTTGGGGACCAACTAGCCCACCAGGAATCTCCAGTATGCGCCAGGGGACTGCATTGCAGAGAGGTGTAATGAGGCCACGCCCCTTTTTACACCTCTCTGCAACGCAGACTCCGGGCGCGTTTGCAGAGGGGGGACTAATTCCCCTTGCATACTGGGGGTCCATGGGGGCCAACTAGCCCACCAGGAACCTCCAGTATGCGCCAGGGGACTGCATTACAGAGAGGTGTAATGAGGCCACGCCTCTTTTTAAACCTCTCTGCAACGCAGCCCCCTGGCGCGTTTGCAGAGGGCGAACCAATTTCCCTTGGAATCTCCAGTATGCGCCAGGGGGCTGCGTTGCTTTGCCCCGGGGGGTGGCGGTCCCCGGGGCAGTGTGGGGGGGGGGGTTGGGCCCCTTCCCCCACTTCTTTTTCACTATGCCCCCGGGATTTGGTCCCCCCAGGGGGTAATTTGAAAAAAAGCAGACCGGGTTTTTAAAAAAAAAAATTGGGGCCTTGGGGGTCCATGTGGGACCACCTAAGCAGGCCTAGGGGGTCAGGGTGTTTCTACCCTGCCCCCTTTTTGCGTTCTACACGTTTGTTTTTCTGCTTTCTTGTGCCTTGGTCTACCGAGCACAAGATGGCTGACAACACTTCCTGGTTTGGAGTGTTGAAAGCCAATGAGCATGCAGCTCATGCTCGGAAAGGTACGCATACGGTACTCGTTCGGTACTCGTACCCTGCGATTTTTGTAAAAAAAAAATACATTTTGGGGGCCTTGGGGCTCCTTGTGGGACCCCCTGAGAAGGCCTAGGGGATCAGGGTGCTTCTACACTGCCCCCTTTTTGAGTTCTAAACGTTTGTTTTTCTTCTTTCTTGTGCCTCAGTCTACCAAGGCACAAGATGGCTGCCAACAATTTCTGGTTAGGAGTGTTGACAGACAGTTGACAGCCAATCAGCATGCAGCTCGTGCATGGGAAGGTACGCGTACCGTACTCTTACCGTATGCGTACGTACGGTACGGTTACGGTAAGAGCACGGTAAGAGTACGGTAAGAGTACGGTAGGCCCGCCTAGATATATATATTTTTTTACTTTTGATTTTCTCAGGAACTACTGGAGGGATTTACACCATTTGAGCAAAAGCGTCATCTGCGAATCAGATTCTACCATTTTGCCAAATTTCTTGTAATTCCGTTCAGCCGTTCGGGGTGTAGCCGTGTCTAATCGTCCTATAGAAAATAACATGGGGAAAACACGTTTTGGGACCCCCTTTTTTCTCAGCCCCCACTTGACGAATCCCCCCAAAACTTTCAGGAAGGAGCGGAGTGGGCCATCTTCTTTGAGAAATTTGCAAAGACTCATCAACCGGCGCCAAAGTTATTCCCAATAGAATGTTGCGGATTTCCTATGGAAACTAGGTCCTAACTATAAGGTAATATATATATATATATGTATGTATATATATATATATATCTATACTACTATTATAAAGGAAGAACTTTGAGGCTTTGAGGCGGGTAAACTCGGGAACCACAGCGCCAATCCACACACCCGATACATCTTTGTAATCCTCAGGGTGTGCAGATGGACATAGGCTATATAAAGTAAAAAAATACGTTATATTTTAAAAAAATTACATTAAAAAAAAAGTAGTCCCTGAGAAGTAGCGCTGGCCGCGACCTGCGTGCTCACGTCAGGAGCGCAAGGAGGAGCGGCTGACATGGCGCGGGGGAGGAGCGGTGACGAGCAGCCGGTGAGGAGCAGCGAACCGGGCGGACATGGCGCGGGGGAGGAGCGGTGACGAGCGGCCGGTGAGGAACAGCGGACCGGCGGGAAGAGAGGTGAGCGGGGGAGCGGTGAACTGAAGAGCGGCGGCTGAGGTAAGGCTCCGGGGGCCAAAGTCGGGGCAGGCGGGGGACTCAGAGCGCCTCAACACGGACAATGTCAGGGCAGGCGGGGGTCGGGGCAGGCGGGGGACGGGGACTTACAGCAAAACAGAAGGGTCGATTTTAGATCTGGCATGGACATTTATGCAGAGCGCCTCAACACTGGGCCTTTGTGATATTTTCGTTATACTGCCATAATTGTGTACTTTTCAGCATTTTACGAGGTAAGGCTCCGGGGGACAATGTCGGGGAAGGCGGGGGGTCGGGGCAGGCGGGGGACAAGGAGGGCGGGGGGCCCAAAATGATGGACAATGTCGGGGCAGGCGTGGGTCAGGGAAGCCTGATTGCTAGAAACAGCGGACACGAGCGTGGGCAGAAGCGGCCAGGACCAACAAAACGGGAGCAAAGAAACACTGTAAGTATGCTCTGCTGCTCCCGGCCGCTCTGCTGCGCCTCTCCTTCTGCAATGCTGCCCCCAGCCCCCTTCTGCCCCGGGCAACGCCGGGGCGGGCTGCTAGTGTATATATATGTATGTGTATATATATATATATCAAAAACAAAGGTTGCCCCCGATGGAGATGTCACTCAGAGAGGAGTTACCGCACACACATCCCTGGCGGTGACAAAGTCGCTGCACTTGCTCATTCCCCTCATTCACCAAACGCGTTTCGGGCGGTGAGCCCTTGATCACTGGTGCAAGTAGAGACACGAAGGCAGCGCTGTGTTGGGAAACCATTTTAATAGAGTAGAAGTCCCGCCCCAGTGGGCGTATTCCAGCATTGCATTGTGGTAGATGCAGTCAATATGCTAGGCAAGGACCCCAGGTTATCCAAAGTACATCCAAGTGGGCGCCGCTGCCCCCGTTACAAGTTTGAAAACGGGCTGGATACAGTTTGTTTGGCACCAATATCTCCCAGAGATGAGGCCTCCTCTCTTCCACACGGTGCTGCTGTGAAACACCAGGAGCCGCTATGGTTAGCGGCGGGACATCTCCGCGACCGGGCCGGCCGCATAACATCAAAAACAAAGGTTGCCCCCGATGGAGATGTCACTCAGAGAGGAGTTACCGCACACACATCCCTGGCGGTGACAAAGTCGCTGCACTTGCTCATTCCCCTCATTCACCAAACGCGTTTCGGGCGGTGAGCCCTTGATCACTGGTGCAAGTAGAGACACGAAGGCAGCGCTGTGTTAGGAAACCATTTTAATAGAGTAGAAGTCCCGCCCCAGTGGGCGTATTCCAGCATTGCATTGTGGTAGATGCAGTCAATATGCTAGGCAAGGACCCCAGGTTATCCAAAGTACATCCAAGTGGGCGCCGCTGCCCCCGTTACAAGTTTGAAAACGGGCTGGATACAGTTCGTTTGGCACCAATATCTCCCAGAGATGAGGCCTCCTCTCTTCCACACGGTGCTGCTGTGAAACACCAGGAGCCGCTATGGTTAGCGGCGGGACATCTCCGCGACCGGGCCGGCCGCATAACATCAAAAACAAAGGTTGCCCCCGATGGAGATGTCACTCAGAGAGGAGTTACCGCACACACATCCCTGGCGGTGACAAAGTCGCTGCACTTGCTCATTCCCCTCATTCACCAAACGCGTTTCGGGCGGTGAGCCCTTGATCACTGGTGCAAGTAGAGACACGAAGGCAGCGCTGTGTTGGGAAACCATTTTAATAGAGTAGAAGTCCCGCCCCAGTGGGCGTATTCCAGCATTGCATTGTGGTAGATGCAGTCAATATGCTAGGCAAGGACCCCAGGTTATCCAAAGTACATCCAAGTGGGCGCCGCTGCCCCCGTTACAAGTTTGAAAACGGGCTGGATACAGTTCGTTTGGCACCAATATCTCCCAGAGATGAGGCCTCCTCTCTTCCACACGGTGCTGCTGTGAAACACCAGGAGCCGCTATGGTTAGCGGCGGGACATCTCCGCGACCGGGCCGGCCGCATAACATCAAAAACAAAGGTTGCCCCCGATGGAGATGTCACTCAGAGAGGAGTTACCGCACACACATCCCTGGCGGTGACAAAGTCGCTGCACTTGCTCATTCCCCTCATTCACCAAACGCGTTTCGGGCGGTGAGCCCTTGATCACTGGTGCAAGTAGAGACACGAAGGCAGCGCTGTGTTGGGAAACCATTTTAATAGAGTAGAAGTCCCGCCCCAGTGGGCGTATTCCAGCATTGCATTGTGGTAGATGCAGTCAATATGCTAGGCAAGGACCCCAGGTTATCCAAAGTACATCCAAGTGGGCGCCGCTGCCCCCGTTACAAGTTTGAAAACGGGCTGGATACAGTTCGTTTGGCACCAATATCTCCCAGAGATGAGGCCTCCTCTCTTCCACACGGTGCTGCTGTGAAACACCAGGAGCCGCTATGGTTAGCGGCGGGACATCTCTGCGACCGGGCCGGCCGCATAACATCAAAAACAAAGGTTGCCCCCGATGGAGATGTCACTCAGAGAGGAGTTACCGCACACACATCCCTGGCGGTGACAAAGTCGCTGCACTTGCTCATTCCCCTCATTCACCAAACGCGTTTCGGGCGGTGAGCCCTTGATCACTGGTGCAAGTAGAGACACGAAGGCAGCGCTGTGTTGGGAAACCATTTTAATAGAGTAGAAGTCCCGCCCCAGTGGGCGTATTCCAGCATTGCATTGTGGTAGATGCAGTCAATATGCTAGGCAAGGACCCCAGGTTATCCAAAGTACATCCAAGTGGGCGCATGTGTGGATGTTAGGCGGCCTGCCCGGTCGCGAAGACGCCCCCCTGTGATTCTACAGTGTCCGTGTTCAGTACATTCTGAGCACTAAGGAGCAGCGAAGGCCGTGTGGTGTGACAAGAACTATGCAGCGATTGCAGCGAGCATTGGCCCTTCCAACCCACTTGGGCAATACCACGGCTGATTAAGAGGTGTACAGCGGCCCTTACATAAAGAATACCCTGGGCGAACTACAAGCACCAACATGCTCTTTTGCATACGCCTACTGGGGCGGTGCCTGGAACGCTTATCTGATGTTCCCCAGTCGGTCTGCTGACACTTGCTGCCTGCCTGTGAACAAGAACACACCAGTGTTTGAAACGCTTTAGGCTTCTTGATATCTGGATTGGGACCTTGCTGCTGCACGATGTTGGTCCTCCATTAAAGGTTTTAAACTTCACTGTGGGTTTGGCGTCTTCATATGTGGCGAACTTTTGTGTGGATGTTAGGCGGCCTGCCCGGTCGTGAAGACACCCCCCTGTGATTCTACAGTGTCTGTGTTCAGTACATTCTGAGCACTAAGGAGCAGCGAAGGCCGTGTGGTGTGATAAGAACTATGCAGCGGTTCCAGCGAGCATCGGCCCTTCCAACCCACTTGGGCAATACCACGGCTGATTAAGAGGTGTAGTTCGCCCAGGGTATTCTTTATGTAAGGGCCGCTGTACACCTCTTATCAGATGTTCCCCAGTCGGTCTGCTGACACTTGCTGCCTGCCTGTGAACAAGAACACGCCAGTGTTTGAAACGCGTTAGGCTTCTTGATATCTGGATTGGGACCTTGCTGCTGCACGATGTTGGTCCTCCTTTAAAGGCTTTAAACTTCACTGCGGGTTTGGCGTCTTCATATGTGGCGAAGTTTTGTGTGGATGTTAGGCGGCCTGCCCTGTCGCGAAGACGCCCAGCAGCGAAGGCCGTGTGGTGTGACAAAAACTATGCAGCGATTGCAGCGAGCATCGGCCCTTCCAACCCATTTGGGCAATACCACTGCTGATTAAGAGGTGTACAGCGGCCCTTACATAAAGAATACCCTGGGCGAACTACAAGCACCAACATGCTCTTTTGCATACGCCTACTGGGGCGGTGCCTGGAACGCTTATCTGATATTCCCCAATCGGTCTGCTGACACTTGCTGTCTGCCTGTGAACAAGAACACGCCAGTGTTTGAAACGCGTTAGGCTTCTTGATATCTGGATTGGGACCTTGCTGCTGCACGATGTTGGTCCTCCATTAAAGGTTTTAAACTTCACTGCGGGTTTGGCGTCTTCATATGTGGCGAACTTTTGTGTGGATGTTAGGCGGCCTACCCGGTCGTGAAGACGCTCCCCTGTGATTCTACAGTGTCCGTGTTCAGTACATTCTGAGCACTAAGGAGCAGCGAAGGCCGTGTGGTGTGACAAGAACTATGCAGCGATTGCAGCGAGCATCGGCCCTTCCAACCCACTTGAGCAATACCACGGCTGATTAAGAGGTGTACAGCGGCCCTTACATAAAGAATACCCTGGGCGAACTACAAGCACCAACATGCTCTTTTGAATACGCCTACTGGGGCGGTGCCTGGAACGCTTATCAGATTTTCCCCAGTCGGTCTGCTGACACTTGCTGCCTGCCTGTGAACAAGAACACGCCAGTGTTTGAAACGCGTTAGGCTTCTTGATATCGGGATTGGGACCTTGCTGCTGCACGATGTTGGTCCTCCATTAAAGGTTTTAAACTTCACTGCGGGTTTGGCGTCTTCATATGTGGCGAACTTTTGTGTGGATATATATTTACATATTTATATATATGGACGCTCACTGTTCTCCCCAAATCCTTGGCAAAGAAAAGGCAGCACTCCCGGGATATTTCAGTATAGCGAGGTTTATTGACAAGACAGACGCGTTTCGGGAAAGCTCCCTTCCTCGGTGTCTAAACATTAACGCGCTGCGCGGCACCATTTTTAAGACAGGCATTTCATCAAAACACACAAGGGGTAATGCGTCTTGCCGTATGGCAGACGCCATGTTTGAAGTATAATGCTTTCATCATATTGCACAGCGTTAAACAGATACACTTTCCATTACCAGTGTAATCCTAACGTGGCCGGACATATTCCTCATATACATCAACAATTTAGTCGTGTTTTAATCAATCTTGTCGTGGATCGGCAATGGCAACCTACCTGGGTTGCGTCTCCCCTCTTGGTTTTGAATTACCTGTAATATTTAAGTTCATTCAAATCCAATACAACATTAATGGTCCATAGGTGGCGCATATGTCGACTCTAAGCAGTTCTTCACAGTACCCATTGCATATAATCAAAACCCTCCATTTTTCTAAAGAAGTAGCAAAAGCATGTATGAATATCAAAAAATTATCAAAAAAAATATTTTTAATTCAATATCAGAAATATTCTAGACCACATCAGAACCCATATGCAAAAATTTGACAACCTCAGTTTAAGCATGTTTACAGTATTCATCACTTACAGCTCTATATGCCCAAATGTACCGTCAACTCCTCCCCACTGTTTAAGCCTCCAGGAACCTTGGTTTGCAAGTCTACTATGTACCGGGATTCCAGTCTGCGAAGTCTCTGCACTCTATCTCCACCTCTAGGATTCTCCGTTACACAGTCCAGACAAAAATATTGAAGTAGATTTCTGTCACTTTTATGTTTTATTGCAAAGTGCCTGGCTACCGGATAGGAAAAATCCTTCTTCACGATAGCACGCATATGTTCAAGGATCCTAAGTTTCACTTGATTGATGGTACTCCCTACATATTTCAGATTACAGCGGCATCTGAGGCAATATACGGCAAAACAGGTGTGGCATGACATGAATTTGTTAATTCTCTTTCCTCCCTTGCATCCCTTAACCTCATAAGATAACGTTCTTCTACTAAAGGCACATGCCTTACATCTTCCACAAGGGAAGAATCCCCTTGCCTCTTGTAATGACCCTGTTTTCCTAGCAACTGGTTGTAGATGGCTATGTACCAGGTGGTCTAGAAGAGACCGGGCTTTTCTGAAGGCTATCAGAGGGGCGGGAGGTATATCTGAACCTATGATGTTGTCGGTTTTCAAAACATGCCAGTGTCTCCTCATGATCGATCTTAACCAAGTGGAGTCACGAGAGAAGGTAGTGATAAGTCTAAATCTACCATCCTCCTGATTTGAGGAATCTTTCTTCTTAAACAAATCCTCCCTAGGTATTAATTCCACCCTATGGAGTGCATTCTTAAGGAGTTCCATCTTGTAACCTCTTTCCAGAAATCTATCAACACTGTCCATGGCTGCCTCTGTAAAGTCACTATTCATCGAACAATTGCGTCTCAGTCTGAGAAACTCCCCATAAGGGATGCTGTTGATTAGGCTACGGGGGTGGCTACTAGACGCATGTAGCGTACTGTTGCCAGCTGTCGGCCTCCTATAGAGAGCTGTCTTAATTCTCCCATTGCCTATTCCTACACTAAGGTCCAAGTAGCTTGCTGCCACTAAACTCACTTGGCCGGCGAATCTTAGATTGTTGCTGTTGTTGTTAAGTAATCTGATATACTGTTCAGCCTCCTCTATGGAGCCATTCCAGACCACAAACAGGTCATCAATGTACCTGTACCATGATATAATTTTCTGTGACCATTCATCATTCTCTGGGTCCCAGGCTACCTGCTCCTCCCACCAGCCCACAAATAAATTTGCGTAGCTGGGGGCGAAGCAGGAGCCCATTGCCGTGCCAGAGACTTGTCTGAAAACATTTTCCTGAAACAAAAAGATGTTATTACAAAGACAAAATTCGATGAGTTCTAATAACATCGCATTGTGCTTTGCCAATTTTAATGGTCGTTTCTTCAGGAAATATTCAACTGCTCGAAGACCCTGTGTATGTTCTATACACGTGTAGAGACTTGTTATATCAAGTGTGGTCAGACAGTACGTGGGTTGCCAATTCAATTTCTCTATACTTTCGATGAAGTCCGTCGTGTCCTTAATATATGATCTTAGATTAAGAACTGGCTCAAACAGGAAATGATCCAAGAATCTTGAAAGATTTTCCATCAGGCCACCCATGGAGGAGACTATGGGCCGCCCGGGTGGTTTGTCC
Source organism: Lissotriton helveticus (assembly GCF_964261635.1). Classification (NCBI taxonomy): domain Eukaryota; kingdom Metazoa; phylum Chordata; class Amphibia; order Caudata; family Salamandridae; genus Lissotriton; species Lissotriton helveticus. The sequence goes on along the minus strand of NC_136057.1, from coordinate 342,962,118 downwards.
ATGCTTTTATGGACTTTTGGCAGGTAGTAAAAAAGTAGGTAGAATAGGATTGATGGTTTGTCATGCCATTTTTTCAACACACTGTGTAGTTGTTCAATGCTTTCAAGATACACACTCCTTGAGGATAGTTCGTAACATTCCTTATCTCCTAGTTGTCGCATGGCCTCCTCCACATATAGTTCCCGGGACAGAAGCACAACATTTCCCCCTTTGTCCGATGGTTTACAGATAATAGAGGTGTCCTCTGCCAGGCTCTTAATCGCCAAACGTTGTGCATTGGTTAGATTGTCCATCCTTTTCCATGAATTTTTATTCTCCCTGTGGTTCATCATATCCCTGATGATCAAATCCGAGAATGTATCTATGTCATCCGGGGGCATTAGTGGTAAGAATTTTGAGACAGGCTTGAGTCCACTACTTGGTGCTTCTTGTTCGATTTCAACTTTTGACAGTCTCTGAGTCAATGTGGTAAATGTTCTTTCAGTTTCCGTGGTGCTGCCCTGTCGTAGATCCTCTAGTAGCTCTAATGCTGTCAAATCATTCACATTGAGTAGGTCAGTCTCTCTTTGATTCATTTTTAGGAATTTGGTTTCTCTCGGTGTGGGTTTAATCTTATGGAATTTGTGTAATTGCATTATCCAGATGAATTCGAATAAGTCTATTCATGTTTGAATGTATGCCATACCATCATCTGTACAAAAAGTAAGTCCCAATTTTAATACTGATTCTTCACTAGGTGTCAAGATTCTATGTGAAAGATTCACAATGGTCAGATGATCTTGATTTTTTACCATCTGGCCCCTCTTTTGCTTCTTGTCACTCTCGTGGTTTGTTTTGGTTTGTCCCCTCCCCTTCCGGCCCCCTCTTCTGGTTTTTCTCTTTCCTCTGGGGGTTTGTTCCCCCCCCCTCAGCCAATTTTGCCGGATAATATTGAATTCCTGTTGAAAAGAGGTCTTAGATGGTATCCCAGAAGGTCCTGTCAACTCTTCTCCAGATTGTTTCCCCTCAGTGATCTCAGATTCCAAGGTCTCTACCCTAGGTTGGGCTGCTGTTTTCTGTATTTGGTTCTTATTTGCGAGTTCCTTACGAGTCTGATCATATCTTTTTACAAATGTCTGAACTCTTCCCATTGCATAGTCCCGTTCATCGCAGTCACATTTCTCTTGTTTTCGAACTTTAATTTTCATTTCATACTTCTCCAGCCGTTTTTTCATTGCTGCTCTAAGTTGTTCTTGTTGCTCTTTTTCTGGATTTTTTAGTAGCTCTTCCTCCAAAGCCTCAATCTCTTTCAGGGCCTTATCCCTGTCGCTCCAAGCGAACGGTATCAAAATCTCCAGCATTCCCTTGCATGATAGGGCTACGTGCACTGCCCAAGCTTCCAACAACAAAGGATCTGGATTCTCATATGCTGGAACAGTGAAAATACGCAATCCTCTGGGGACTCTTTGTACCTCTATGTAACTCTGCAGCGAGGTACCTTCCCACCATTTGCGTATCTCCTTCTCATACAGTTTCTCGAGTTTCATGTATTGATTGGCCAAAGTGCTTTTAACTTCTATTGCTAATATCTGAGGGGGTAGCGTGATGTCTGGATTTTTGTTTTTGAACATCCCTGCTGCCGCTCCCCTGCGTTACATTAAACATCGTTAGTTTGTCTCGGGTATGTGGTTCTCCGATCCCGGGCTCCACTCCCTGTTCTTTCGCTGTATTACTGTTTTTATCCCTCGCCTCGCCGCCCACCTTTTTCATATATGGCGCATGAAAAATATATTTCAGGGCTTACCCCAAATCGTGGCGGTCCGTCCAGCGCCCAAATCTTTGTATCTTCCTTTCTGGAGCAGGGTTCTCACTCTCCGCTTAGTTAGTCGGTGTGGCTATCTGGAATATATATATATATATATATATATATATATATATATATATATATATATATATATATATATATATATATATATATATATATATATTGCATATAAGATTATCCACAACGTGAAGAAATAACCATCCGGCACTCCAGGTAGATTTTACAGAAACACTCGGGCTTTATTAACGACGAGATTAAAACATCTACACGTTTCAGCAGACTCCTGCTGCCTTGTTCAAGATGTTTTAAAGCACCATTTTCACGTTAAAATACACAGTAAGTGACATTGAAAAGGGACACAACATGCTGTAAAAAAGGTCTAAGCCTTCGGTCATGATGGCGCCATATTTCAACATGTTATTTTATCCACATTTACATTCTTTTTCATACCGGGACAATTTCTTTAAAGGGGGCATTTCTCTCCTCACTATCGATCCCAATTATGGAACCATGTTATTAAAAGGCTTCATTATTTCAAAGACATAGCAACAAGTTTCATTTGAGGGTGATTTCTTAAAAATATAAAGTGCAATTATATAGCGTGAATATTTATTCCTCGCAATTTTAAACACTATATTTCATATAAAATATACCACAATTCTATCTCAATTAATGCTTGTCAGAAATTTGAAGTGCAAATGCTTAACAATATATATATATATATATATATATATATATATATATATGGCCCAGCTGGGCACTGCAATGGCAAAGACCTAATAAAATATGTTTTGGGAAAAAACTGTAGATGTTCCCAGTAAGGAAATCAGTGGCAGTCTCAGTATTGGCTCCAAACACACACAGAGAAATGCTGTTCAACAGGGTATTGTCCGCGTTCTCTTCAAAACAGAAGTATTCCCCTTCAATCTTTTTGACATCTATTATTCTATCAGGAGACAAACTATCCACACCTGCAACAGGTGGAAATCATTTAATGCCCCAAGATATACATCCATCATTAACAATCTGCAAATCCATGTGATTGAGGTAAATGGTCTTCATTCAGCCCCTTGTCATGGGTAACCTTCTTTCGCTAAGCCTTCTCCTTTTCAAGCAGCTCATCTTCCCCTCCCATATATCTCTCTCCCTGTAGTCACTCACATGCTTTCCATACTCGATCCACTTTCCATGTTCATTTTTCCAGTGCCAAACCCATTTGGTTGTCATCAGGTGATCTGGTGGTTGGCTCACCGAAGAAGTAGTAGAGAGTCGACGAACTTGATGGAAGGAAGAAATCATTTTCTCAAAATTTACATTATGCCGCACTGAACTGTATTAGGAGAAAAACAGAAAGAAACATCACTACTTGTGCATATGGAACATGGGTCATCATGAGAGATATATTCATAGACCTCAGTAGAGCACTGCGATTGATATATTTACAGTGTTGCATGTTACATGTTTATGTTGTAATGGAGACGCAGACAGCACCAGAGCAACTAAATCGGTCACTTGGCCTGAGTACAGACTTAACCGAGCAAGTGTACCTCCACTCTGCCACAGTAGGCACATATACAATACCACCAGGATGCCTAGATTACTTGACTTTATAAGCAGGGCATGTGCAACATAATCAAGAGGGGTAACTAATCGTTTTCATCAGAGTACAGAATTACCCGTTACACATGGCCTGGTGGCATGCTCTGACTGTACATATTGGCATAAGGGAAGGTATCAAATAAATCAGAACTGAACCTTCATAACTCCAGTAATTGAATCCCTTTTGTGATGTCATTTCTAATAATGTCAAGGGAAAACACCGAGAGTAGTACAATCTTTTATCTTGTTAAGAGGGGATAGCACAGTTGGGTTACCATGAGATCCATTTACTTGGTTTGGATGCTAGAGGTCATGGCAACCCGAACGACCCCATGGGAGAAAGAATGGACCTCGTCAACCAGGTAGCTCAGTGGCAAATAATGTCAAGTTTTACTGCCAAAAAAATGTCAAATTGTACCACTCTTGCAAAGGGAGAAGAATTGGTTTGCATTGATCTTTTTCACTCTGCATTATCTCAGTAACATTTACTGGCCACCATGCAGGATCTTCATTATATGTGAAGGTCCCATTGAGATGTAATGTTACTTCATCGGAGACATTAGGAAAGTGAATGGATACACTACAATTTCTGGATCAGGCTAAATCTTTTTTGTACTTGACATTGTTACTCAGTCAATCAGGATTTGTAAAGAGTGGCTGCTTCACCTGTAAGGGTCTTGAGACGGTGTGGTACACTTTGTTTAGTTGCGGAACAAACACTAGACTTCTAGAAGATGAAAACCTTTTAATCAAAATGGTAAACAATGGTACTGCTTAATTGTCTCCTAAGACGTAGGTCTGCGGTCTCTTGGCAAAAGTGTATTTCGGGTTCACTCTTGAGAATTCTATGTTGGAAAATAATGATGCCATACCTTGATATTCAGAAGCAAAAGGTGTACCCTCTGCCTATAACATTCTCAGTACCTGCTGGAAAAACCTTCTATTTCCAGAGGGTCTCAGCTATTACACAGAAAACTAGTGTCCCTCTTCGAGAATTCAACTTTCAGGAAGACACTGATAAGTCATTCATTTGTGTCCTGTGATCCACCAATTAGGAACTTTAATACCCGGTTTGTATCCTGATCCCTTCTTTATCAGATTCCAGAAAGACCTCCAAAATCTCCTCTTCATGTGGCAGATTGTTCGGGTTCAACAATGACAAACAAATACAAGCATCAATAGGTAGATGCTAACTCTTATCCTATCAGTGTTAATTTAATGATTAGGTTCCCACCCACTACTTGCTCACTTCTCAGTTCGCAGATTTTCTCCAGAGTACAAATAAATATTGCTTTTCTGCCAACATTTAATTTGGAAGTCCAAATGCAGCAAATCCTCTTTGGCCATAACCTTGAAGTCTACACAGTTCCTTGCAGCCAGTATTGGCCAGCATCACCAGCCTATGCACGAATAGAAGTCAAAAGCGCTCTCAGACCAGTTATCAATAGAGAATCATACCCCCAACCACTATAACCTGCCAACAGGTCTCTGGATCCTATCACTCCGCAACAGCTTGTTATCTAAGCCACATATAACATCCTAGGAATGCTATAAGCTGAACAGCTAGAAACAGGTGACAATTGTTTTTACTATCTGTATCAATAAAGTATTCGCAATCTGACCTCCTTGTAAAGTACCTGAACGTCCTTTTGAGAGTAGCTCAAACGCTATAAAAATACAAAAATGAAATATCTATGAGTTTGCATAGAATACTTTTTAAAGAGTCCCTTACAATGGGACACTAAAGGTTTTATTTTTATTAATTAAAAATATATTTTTAATGAATGTTATGTGATGTAACATTTAAAAACTGCAAACTGGTGCTGATTTTAGAGTATCAAGTAATAAAACTGCTCATGTGCCAGACAACTAGAAAGGAAGTGTTTCTTTTTTGAAACGTTCTCTTTATTGAACAATTGCTTAGTACACCATTACAGTTTTTTCAAATACAGAGTTACATTACAATGGTGAATTAGTAGGAATGTTGTATAACAATATGCAACACCTCCTTGTTCAGGAACTTTATGTATGGCCTCCTCCCGCCGCCTGTATCCCAGTCCCACCCGTGTCGCTACCCACTCCTAGCTACTGCCCACTTGCGTGAATACTCCTCCCAATGGGTCCATGTTCTAAAGGAAGTATTTATGCTGCTTCTTGCATATATGATGATTAGGAGTTTGTCTCAGATAAAGAGGTATAGCATGCGAATGTTTACATACACGAATCCTAAATTCACAGCCCTCAGCACATAATCATTCAGCAGAAGGCAAGTGCAAACTTCTGTTGAATTGATAAATGGAGAATCTGTTTCTTAGGCAGACCTGGATATAAACCATTGCAGTAATCAAGTCTTGAAGTAATTGTAGCTTGAGACACAATTTTGCAAGCACCAAGAGGCAGCAGAATGGTAAATTTCTTCAATATTGTTAGGAAAAGAATGGCATATGAAGATGCATTATTGGTCTACATGTCGATGAGGAAGGATTTCTCCAACCAGACCAGAGACTTTTGTACTAACATGTTGCACTGAATGTGTGGATGGGAGGTGGATTAGCAGCTCACCAGGTAAGGCGGCTCCATCCTTCATTGGAGCCGCCTAGGACAAGGGCCTACATTTTATCAGAATTTAATTTCAATGTATTATTATTATTGATCCAAAAAGCTACCTCAAAAAGACAGTTTTTCAACTGCTCTTTGGTGTGGCAAAGCAGACATTTCAATTGTAGAAAAAGCTATTTATCATCGCATAGGTAATAAAGTAAAAACCATATCACCTAATCAGTTGACCAAAGAGGCCACATAAAATATACAATAGGGTCGGACTAAGCAAGAATCGCTGAGGGACCTCTCACTTGAAATGTCTAGTGGTGGAGTAGCAAAAGAAAATCTTAACTGCTCTGGTTGTAGCCTGTAAGTAGGACCAAATCCAGTTGAGTCCTGGACTGTGAAAGCTAATTTCATGTAATTCAACAAGCAAGATGTCATGGAAGATGGTATCAAATGCGTCCAAGAATTGGTGCAACACAGTTGCCTTCATCCAAAAACCATTGTAGGACACCTCCACCTACCACCTCAATCAATTCTGTTTCACCACTTATAAAGTGAGTAAAAACCTGACTGAGCTGAATCAAGTATTGATTGCCATCCAGGAAAGAGTTCATAGTTGATTTAATATAATTCTCTAAAACCTTGTGAATAATTATTTGTAGTAGCCATAATTTTCCTAAAAAATAGCAAAACTGGGTGGGCCTGGCTAGGAGAGCCATCATGGCGGACGTTTGTTGAGCGAGCTCCGTCCAGCCCACTAAATATCCTTCACATATCCTTGCTCCCCTGACTTACCAGACATATTGGGGACGACCCAGCAGTCCAGCAAGCTCCTGGGGACACTCGGTGCGACTTTGAGGCACCTGCAGCACCGGCGAGCCGAGCGGGCGGGGCCCGTGTGGAGGGGGGCTTGCGGCGCAACAGAGGAGCCGCGAGATCGTGCCTGCGGAGCCAGAGGTCGTAAGCTGCCATGATCGTCTGCGGGCAGATGCTGGCTATCGCAGGGAGTCCGGCAGCGTGGTGAGGCGGAGACGAAGGGCTGGAGTGTGGCTGTGGCTGGGGTCCCTGTGCTGTGAGCGGAGGAGGGGACGCGGCGGCCGACATCGGCGGTGCAGGTGAGGAGCGTCCGGGAGAGGCCGGAGAGGGGGATCTGCGCCCGATCCTGCTGAGCCGTTGGGGTGCCCCCTGAAGATCAGTGACTCGCTGGTGGCAGCAGCGGTTAGCAGGACATTGTGGTGCTTCCCCCCATGCCAGGGGGACCTAGGCAGTTCGGCGGCCGTGTCGAGCCACGCGGTGTGAAGCGGTGGGGCCTGTATTCGGCCTGGCTTCCCCCCGCCCGGCCCCCCCCCCTCACTAGATATTTGCCTGCTGCATCAGTGGGGATCCCGGTGGCAGCGAGGTGATTTGTGAGGCTCCCCGCTGATTGAACGCGTGAACGCATTAGCGGTTTACCAGGCCGCGTGTGCGCGGCGGGTGGGCCCTGCAGGCGGCGAAATTGGCCTGGACTTCGTGGCTGCATTTGAGGGCCACGGTGGAAGATACTGACTGAGCGGCTGCTCCAGGGGAGGCGGTTGCCCATTCCGCTTGTTAACTTGGTGGTGCGGCTGGTGGCGCGTGCCCCCCGAGGGGGCGGTGCCGAACCCCTCTGGTTGACGGGATATCCCCATGGTGTCTGGGGCCTCCGTGGCTGGTGGTAGAGGTAGCAGTGCCGCCATTATATTGTGAGCTGTTGGGGGGATCGGCTGCATAATCCAGCCGCGCGGGGTGAGATATGGGGTTTCAGTTGCTGGGCCCACCCGCTGCCGCGCCTTTCTCCTCCTCCACTGGTCGGCGGTCGATCGGGCCACGGACTGCGGAGTGTTGCCTGTGACAGATTACATGGCCCCTGACATGGGTCCCGGAGGTGGCTTGTGGGACCTTGACTGGGGGCAACCTATCTAGAGTGGTGAAACCACTCAACTTTTGCGCACTGTTGCACCTGGTCAGTGGGTCAGACCAGAATATTATTATACTGTTTTCTATATTCCAACATTAACACATAAATCTCAACACTTCAGCATAAATGTTTGCTTTTTAATTTGCAAAATTCGACAGAAATAATTTATATCATTCAACTGTATTATTAACAATACATAACAGTTTCACAACAGAACTACATAATTATGCTTAGTAGTAAACAGTTGTTGTGGCCCTTGTAGTAGCCCGATGCATTTCGAGTCCCTTCGGACTCTTCCTCAGGGGCCTGTAAATGGGGACCAATTTTTAAACATTAGTTAACCTAGCTCATTTTTAACATTCTAAATTATCAGGCAGTATAATACGAAGGCAACAACGTGCAATTCAAATATCAGAAATGTTGTCAAGGAACATTTTGGAACGGATATTTCAGTGTACCTAACAAACAGAAAAGCCGCCACCACACCACTGTGACAAAAACTGAACAACCTCAAGAGTACTCATACTCACATTGATGATAAACACACTTCGCCCTGCCTATAAACAAGATAACAATTACTAACCGGCTCTAACCAAAAAAAATTTTTTCCCAATTATAACCCTACTCCGTGGAAAACCTTACCTCGGTTGCTATTTACTGCGCTCTACCGCGTTCCTCCCTTTTTTTTCCAAAACCAAATCGTATCTGTAAACAAACATAAACAACCATACTCAAAACCTTTCTCCTTTTGGTTCTTTCCTCCGCAATGAAGGCGCACACCGCCACAACGCTACATACCTTGCTGGTCAAGTTCGTGTTCACCGTATACTCCACTAATCTCCACGAAACAATCTGTGCCACATGGCTGGCCTGTGGCGTTTTTAAACAACCAAACTCTTTCTAAACGTAACCACAGAAAGAGAAAACGGACTGCCACTAAGTTTTCAAACCTCAAGATTGGCAACATGAAGGACAGACTTCAGCAAGCTACCGGGGCCGCCATATTAACGCTATAAAGAAGACTTGTACAAAAATGCGTGAGCATGAATGAAATGAAAATGTGATAAAACGAAAGTGTGTACAACAACGAAAAACAATATCACAACCTGGCAGTAAAAAAATGTTATCAAAACATAATCCGTGTACATAGATAGTCACTTTTTGTAAAAATACAGGCATCTCAACAAAATACAAACACAAAATACAAACACATATTTACAGGAAAACATAATAATAATATCGGTACGAAATCCGTTCATATGCATAGGCGGTCACTCATATGAAGCCTGCCAAAGACTTACTAGCATCTCAACAGGGTACAGTCACATATTTACAGGAAACAGGTGTAATCAATTTTTTCATTAAGCCCTCTAGGTTCTTGTGTTCCAAGGAACCTAATCCAGAATATTTCTCTCTGAAGGAGTGATCTGGTAAGATCACCTCCTTCATAGTTTTCAGTTTCAGAGAGAAATATTCTGACCGCCTATGCATATGAACGGATTTCGTACCGATATCTTGAGGTTTGAAAACTTAGTGGCAGTCCGTTTTCTCTTTCTGTGGTTCCGTTTAGAAAGAGTTTGGTTGTTTAAAAACGCCACAGGCCAGCCATGTGGCACAGATTGTTTCGTGGAGATTAGTGGAGTATACGGTGAACACGAACTTGACCAGCAAGGTATGTAGCGTTGTGGCGGTGTGCGCCTTCATTGCGGAGGAAAGAACCAAAAGGAGAAAGGTTTTGAGTATGGTTGTTTATGTTTGTTTACAGATACGATTTGGTTTTGAAAAAAAAAGGGAGGAACGCGGTAGAGCGCAGTAAATAGCAACCGAGGTAAGGTTTTCCACGGAGTAGGGTTATAATTGGGAAAAAATTTTTTTTGGTTAGAGCCGGTTAGTAATTGTTATCTTGTTTACAGGCAGGGCGAAGTGTGTTTATCATCAATGTGAGTATGAGTACTCTTGAGGTTGTTCAGTTTTTGTCACAGTGGTGTGGTGGCGGCTTTTCTGTTTGTTAGGTACACTGAAATATCCGTTCCAAAATGTTCCTTGACAACATTTCTGATATTTGAATTGCACGTTGTTGCCTTCGTATTATACTGCCTGATAATTTAGAATGTTAAAAATGAGCTAGGTTAACTAATGTTTAAAAATTGGTCCCCATTTACAGGCCCCTGAGGAAGAGTCCGAAGGGACTCGAAATGCATCGGGCTACTACAAGGGCCACAACAACTGTTTACTACTAAGCATAATTATGTAGTTCTGTTGTGAAACTGTTATGTATTGTTAATAATACAGTTGAATGATATAAATTATTTCTGTCGAATTTTGCAAATTAAAAAGCAAACATTTATGCTGAAGTGTTGAGATTTATGTGTTAATGTTGGAATATAGAAAACAGTATAATAATATTCTGGTCTGACCCACTGACCAGGTGCAACAGTGCGCAAAAGTTGAGTGGTTTCACCACTCTAGTTAGGTTGCTCAGTTTAGAGGCATGGTGTTTGGACAAACGTGCCACTTTTGCAGCACGCATGGTATTAAATACAACAAAAATCATATATTACTTTAAATTTTTCGGAAAAAAAAAAAGAGGTGTGCTTCTCACTTGTAAATTTCACCTTGACTGGGGGCGCCTTTCATCCGAAGATAGCCCGGGCACGGACTGATAGGCCTGTTTCTGCGTGGAAGGGGGTACAGCCTTGAGGTCTGGTTGGGCCTTGTGTGTGCCTGTGGGCTGGCCGCAGAGGGCAGACATGATGAGGGACAAGGGCAGCGGGGACTCGACAAAACAGGGGCCCATAGACAAGTTCACTGGCCCGGGAGCGGTGGCCGGGGCTTCTGGGGGCCAGCAGGAGGCCGTCCCGGACAATGCAGTACTGATGGTGGCGATAACTAAATCCAGGGACATGTTCGATGCTAGGATCGCGGCGGTGGGCTCGGACGTTCAGCTACTGCGACAAGACCTGCGAATGCAGTTGCCCACATTACGGTAGCGGAGACCCGCATCTCAGGAGTGGAGGACGATGTTGCACCCCTGAAAAAAAGGTAGCAAATATGGAGAACATTCAGAAGGGCTTGGCGCTCCGGGTTGAGGATGCTGAAGGACGGGCCCGGCGGAACAACCTGAGATTTGTGGGCTTTCCGGAAGGATGCGAAGATGGTAACATGGAACTAATTCTTGCCCAGTGGCTAGAGAGTTGCTTCGTGGTGGAGCCGGCTCACAGAGCACTGATCCAGAAACCTCCGGGGGGGCCCGCCCATGGCCAGTGATAGCCATACACTTAAACTATCACGACCGTGACGCCATACTGAAACAGGCCCGGGCCAAGGAACCAGTGCTCTATGAGAATACCCAAATTCTAATATTTCCGGATTACACACGGCTGGTCCAGCAACAACGCTGCGAAGGCTCGTCTGTGAGATGTTAAGCTGCCTTACGCCCTCTTGTTCCCGGCTCGCCTGTGGGTAGTGTTCCGCCCCCGCACCCACTTCTTTGACACACCAGAGGAAGTCTTCAGATGGACGGATGAAACCGTTCGGGTGAGAGTACATACGCCGCCGGGACGGGAGTTGAATTCCTCGGTGAGTGAGGCCGCGCCCAGGGGACTGTGAGGGCAGCTGAGAGGGGGCAATAGACGATCCAAGTCTCGGAGACGCTCCAAGTCGCGCGGGGCCTCCTTTCGCGGGAGCTCTGCTGTAGGCCAGAAGACCCAGGACCCCTGAAATGTGTTATTCGAGTGGTGCTGCTGTACTCTTCTAGCTGCTTGGGTGGACGCTTTACATTGCTTTGGTCATGGGAGTCTGAAAGTGGTCTGAATTCCCACCTGTTAGATGCTGGTTGGGGATGGGCCCAGAGGCTATGGGCTGTAAGTTGGGGATCCATTGGTTGGGGTGGGCCCCATCTCCCCATTGGGGGCAGGGCACTCACCCTGCCGCAACAGGTACTTCTGTGGTTTTGAGGTATAGGGTGGGGGTTTGTTGGGGGGGAATGTTGTTAGGTACGAATCGCACTTCCACAAGGGGTTCACTAAATTTTATGTGCACGTTTGCATGGCCCTCCACCCGTGCGGTGGTCCTGTCCGTTCCCTGATGGCTGGTTGCTCTGAAGACGATCGGGTGCCCCCGGGTACCCTACGTATTCTCAGCTGGAACGTGTGCGGGGTCTTAGATAAAATCCAAAGGGGGGCGGTTTTGCGCCAGGCAAAGAGGGCTAGAGCTGCCGTGCTACAAGGAACCCACCTACTGGGTACAAAGACCCTGTGTTTGCAGCGTTATGGATACCAGCTAGTCTTCCACGCCGGATTCACAAGGGATTTGATGGGGTGGCCATTCTAGTGCATCGTAGAATCCCATACGTTCACTCCAAACAGTGGGCTGACGCCCAGGGGCCAACCTGTTTATCCGAGGCATGGTCAGGGAGGATCCTTTGGTACTGGGTTGCGTCTACGCCACCCCCCCCTACAGTGGTTGCTGGTTGAGAAAGTGTTTACTGTGTGGGCGGACATACCCAACACACTGTCAGTGGTGGGAGAGGATTGAAACGATGCTCTGGATGTGGTCAGGGATAGGCACACGATTGGGTGGGGTCCGGGCGGTGGCCACTCCACAAAACCGCATGATATGGTAGTGGGCTTAGATTGGGTGAACACGTGGTGGCGCCTACATGGGGACAAGCAGGAATACACATATCTTTCAGCAGTCCACAAATCCTTTTCCAGATTAGACTACATTTTTGTTCCCCGTGCAATGGCTGGAAGGGTGGAGTCGGCGGAGATCCTCCCTCACGGGCTCTCGGATCACTCCCCAGTGTCCGTTGATTTCCGTATGGGCAGGGGGCGGCAGCCATTCCGTTGGCACCTCTCGGTGTGGCACCTGCAGCAGGAGGACTACGGGAAGCACATGAGTGAGGTTATTGCTAACTACCTCGTCAGGAATGTGGGATCTGTCTACAGCGCCGGGACACTGTGGGAAGCTTTGAAGCCCACCCTGCGGGCGCTGGACACTGCCTGGTGTGCCGCGGCTCATAAGCGATGTAGGGCAGAGTTAGTGCGGGCCGAGGCAGAAATAGAGGCGCTTGAACGCCAGAGTCGGGTGGCGGGTGAGGGTCAGGCGTTGGGGCAGTTGCTATGCAGCTCTTCTGTTGGATGAGGCACGGCAGGTCTGGCTGGTGACGCACAGCAGAATATGTCAGTGGGGGGACAATTCAGGCAAAATGCTACATCGGCTCTGTCAAGGCGCTTTCCATGCTCAGACCCTTCTGGGGATACTGGACGAGGCGGGAGCTCCGATTACGGACCCGAGGGTACGGCAGAGAGCTTCGCTGCATACTATGCCGACCTCTATGCCTCACAGGAGTGCCTGTCGGAATATGTGGTGGACAAGTTCATAGCTGACTTGCCGCCTAAAACAGTGTCCCATGAGGTGCGCGATCGGTTGGAGCTCCCACTGACTGACGAGGAACTAGGCACGGCCCCTGGGCGAGCTCAACTCTGGGAAGGCCCCCGGTCAGAATGGGTTCCTGAGTGAATTCTTCAAACGGTATAACTTGCAGCTAGCCCCTCACTACCGGGCGGCCCTGGAGGAGGCCAGGGAACAGGGTAGGCTCCCCCCGGAATTAAAGGCATGCGGAAGTGGTGGTATTTCATAAGCTGGGTCGGCTCCCGGAGCACCATGCCTCCTACCGTTCGATTTCTCTCCTGCACGTGGAGGCCAAAGTTCTGACCAAAGCGTTGGCTAACTGGCTCCTACCTCATATCTCAGCGCTTGTACACCCAGATTAGGCCGGGTTCATGCCCCAGAGGGTGACCAGGCACAACATACGGCAGGCGCAGGTGGCGATGGCGGCTGTCTGACAGACCGAGGAGCAGGCGGCGTTCCTCTTGGCCGACATGGACAGGGCATTCGACACGTTGAGCTGGGTCTATTTGTTCACACTGCTGCCCCAGCTTAATCTGGCCCCTATATCATGTCCTACCTGTTATACACAGATCTGATGGCGTCAGTTCGGGTGGGGGAGCGGTTTCTTCCAGTTTCTCTATCAGGCGCGGCACCAGGCAGGGGTGCCCCCTCTCGCCGTATTTATTCTCCCTGGCTATGGAGCCGTTGGCAGCGTGGGTGCGCAAAAATGCACAGCTAAGGGGCTTTGAATGGGCGCCGGGGGTTTCCGATAGGATTGCATTATCTGCGCATGATGTCCTTTTTTTTCTTACAGATCTGGATAGAACGCGCCTCCTGCGGATAATGCAGATCTTCGGGGAATCTTCGGGGTTATACATGAACCCCCGCAAATCCACGCTGTGGGTGCTGGGGGAGCGGACGAGGGTCGGTGATTGGGCATCTACACTTCAGGTGGTGGTGAGGGGCCTCAAATATTTGGGTGTGTTTCTCCCAGAGGTGCCGCCATCTCCTGGGAGCAGAATCTGGTGCCGGTATGGGAGTGAGTTCGTGCAGATCTCAAGATCTGGTCACGTATGCCTCTGACACTCCAAGGCAGATCAGCAATTTTTAAGATGGTAGCACTCCCTCAGCTGATTTACCAACTCCAGAATCACCCTTATCCCATCCTGCCTAAATGGTTCCGGTGGGTGAACTCTGTGCTAAGGCAGTTTTTGTGGGAGGGTGGAGCTGTGCGTGTAGCACTGCGCACATGCTTCCTCTCCACCTACTGGGCAAGGTTGGCGACCTCGGACATCCTCTCATACTATCAGGCCTCACACCTGCTGGTCCTGAATGAGTGGCGACAGGGGGGACCCGGCTTATGCTTTGGAACGCTATCTCATGGGGTCCCACACATTGCACACTATTCTTTACTCTGCCCTGCTGTTGGGCGCGCTGCCATCAGCCACGCGGGTGGTGTTTCAACTTTGGAGGCAGGCACTACGCCGTATGGGGTGGTGGAATACCCTGATGGGGGAAAACCCCCTGTGGAACAATGGGTGATTGCCCAGCCTTGTGACGCTACAGGGCTTCAGGGGATGGGATGACATTGGAATCTCGACCCTGGGGGATGTTCTGAGGGGCACAACACTCAAGTCCTTTCAAGACCTGCAAAAAGAATTCGGCATGCCTCGTTCCCAGTTCTTTCAGTACCTCCACTTCCGCCATGCACTGTTCCCCAGTCTAGAGGGACTTGAGTCTCTCCCCGAGTTTGGTCCACTAGAAGCAAAAGTGTTTATGGGGGACCTGGAGACAAAGAAAATATCCCAAATCTATCAGTCCCTGGTTACGCATTGCTCCTCTACGCTGCAGAGGCTCCGGGAGGCATGGGAGGAGCACGTGGGCGTGCTTGAGGAGGATGATTGGAGGGAGGCTTTGGCCGCCCCCAGGCGAGCAGCCATAGCAATGCGTCATCGTCTCATTCAATTTAAATACCTGCACAGGGTCTACTTCACCAGGGTTCGGCTGTGGCGGGCGGGACTGATTGCCTCACCGGAGTGCCTCCGATGTGGCCGGGAGGAGGGCACGTTTCTGCATACCGTCTGGTGCTGTGGTTCCCTGGATCGGTTCTGAAGGGGGGTCTTGGCCTGTCTATCGGAGGTTTTGGAGTGGGAGCTCCCACATACGCCACAGTTCGCCGTGCTACACATAATGGAGGGGTTAGGGGGCAATGTGTATAAAACAAATCTGATGCAGCTTGGCCTCACTTTGGCAAAAAGGCACATAGCCAGGACGTGGAAATATCCACGGGCCCCTTCTGTAATGGTGTGGAAAAATGGTCTGGACTTTTGTATGGGATTGGAACAGCAGATCTTCATTGCCAGGGGGTGCCCGCGAAAACAGTATAAAATATGGAAACGCTGGGCAGACTACCGGGGCATGTGGCTAGAGCCTCCTGTTGTGACAGAAGATCTTCCGGGGGAGTGACCGACGAGTCGTGTGGCATTGGCTTGGTGTGGGGTGGGGGACTCGGGGGGCAGGTGTACATATGCAGCTATTCTTCTGTGTAATAGTGGTTGTCCATAGGTTGGACTCTCTGGAACTTGTGCGACTCTGGAGGGAGGGTGTGGGGGAGGGGGGAGTTGTGGGGTGGGGGGCTGTTTGGGAGGGGAACGATAGTTTCACATGCATAGCCCTGTCATTTATTTGCTCCTTTTTGTTTCTAATGAAAAGTCGATTGCCTTCCGGCTGATGTAATGTTTGATACTGTAGTTGTCTCTGGAGTGCAGAGCCCTGCAACATATGTGCAGTCTGACAATAAAATATGTTTAAAAAGAAAAATAGCAAAACTGTTAACTGACTGTGTATTTATAATAAGCCTTTGATCATGTTGCCTGACAGGCAGGATTTACTTAATAGATACATTCATTGAACATGGGTACTTCAGAGTAAAGCTTTCTAAATGTCCTATGTTCCCAATGCTAATGGCTCAAAAAGAACTACTTCTCATGGCATGACACTTTTCACATCTTAGAAGGTGTATCAGAAAGGAAAGAAATTACACACGTAGTTTATCTGTTTTTTTCATTATCATCATATCAATTGTACCTGGTGTTGTTGGGATCGTTGTACGCTTTCTCAATATCTTCCATACAGGGGAGGTCCTCCCAGACTCCTGGCACCTTTTCGATCTGCCATCGATAGGGTAAGTGGTAGTGCATCAGTGGGCATTCACCTATGTAGAAAAAAGAAGGATTTGAGGACAAAAGCAACGAGGGCTGAGTTTGCATGATCTCTTTGGAGATTACAAAAAACACAATGCCAATAGACGCAGCTTTTTAATAGTCAAATCCATGCCTGGTGAAGATAAGAGTATAAATATAGCTTGTTTCCCGGTTAGGTCCTTGCACTCTTGATAATCTCAGCAGACAAGCAAGGACTGAGTTTGGATTCTGCACTTCTGCTGAGCAGGAACGAGAACAAACCAAGGTCTTGGGAAAAGTTACTAGTGCTTCTGGGGACTATACCTTTAATAGACATATAGCAGCACTTCTCAACACATTTATTTAGACAGTTCCAGTACTTAGTGGAACAGATCCATACTTCTGAATGGGGCACTTCTCAGAACTGTTGTGCTTTTAATAGTATAAAACGGGCACTGGATGGCAGCCTCAATAGAGAAATGAATCATAGAATGCTGGAGGAAGGGCACCTCTTAGCAGAACCTGCACTTCTTAGCACAGTACTGGACAGTGCAAAAACTTCTCACCAGTGTGTCATAAATTAAATCAGACATACCAGTGCCTCTTCTTAGGATTCCAATATCCGCACTAGCATAGTGTTAGGTCTTCTCGGCAAAATAGCTATACTTGGCGCCACTGGAGTTATGCAATTGTGGGGCCACAGAGTTTTTCACATAATTATGGATTCGTCACATTTTCCACATAATATATCATCAGCAAAAAAAATCTTTGTTTCTATCGCAAAAGGTTTAAACGTTTGTGTAGTCACTTTTATGTTGCTTTTAACTGATTTTGAGTGTTAAACTGCTACACATGACAACCAAACTATGCCCAGACAATGTTAACAAGTGTACAACAGACAATATCGAAGTAATACTATCAGAAAATTTACAACATTAGGCTCCATAATTTGCCTCTTTCGTGCTGCATAATTTAGTCAACCCTGCATCATAATTTTGCCATCCTCTGCTGCATAATTCCAGGGCCCTGGCTATACTCAAGATAGAACAGTATTAGCACTTCTCAGCATGTTTAGCATATTTGTAATAGTTTTATTTAGACGTTCCAATCCTTTCTATCTGGTCTATTATATTATTAGTGGCAGTGCACTACAATCACATCCAAATAAGATACATTGGTGCACATGCATCAATATAGGCAATTGTGATTTCTTAATATGGAATCACATTTGCCTATACATGTAGGAATCGCAAAAAAAATTGTGATTCCTACACATTCCTTAATTGCAAATCGCAACTTAAGAGTCGCAATTAAGGAATGGCTTCCCATTTAGTCCTATGGGCCGAGAGGCCCATAGTAATGAATGGGAATTGCATGCGCAATTACCATCAACATGAAATTGATGGTAATGTGTGATTCTTATTTGCAAAATCGCAATTTTGTTTTGGATGATGCACTGCATTTAAGGAATCACAATTTGCGATTCCTTAAATGCAATCACAATTTAAGTAATCGCAAATTTAGCAAGGGACAGATTCTGCAAATCTGCCCGTTTGCGGCCGGCATTTTCGTTGATGCATGTGGCCCTATATCTATTCTGGCACTAACCTACCAATTGCAAAATTTGAACCTTCCACGGTCTACTATAAGCCCCAAATGTTGGGGATTCTAATGATACCCAGACTTTGTGGTACCACTGGAGGGAACCAAGAAAATAGCCAAACATTTAGCGATTTTCTTTTTAATTGGAAACAAATGCTGTGCAAGAAAGCATACATATTTTTTCTAAAGCTGGCATCAACAAAAAGTTTGCTGTGCTAAAATTGCTCCCCTCTTGCCAGCTTGCAGAATCAGAAAGACTTGTAAAAGAATACCAATTTTTACAACACTTTTTGCATTTTTCTAAGTGATAGTCAATCTTTTCTATTTTCTGTTGTTTCTCTCTACTTGCAGTTTGTGGAAACAGTTGTAAAATTCATTGGTGAAACCAGATAACGATACATTTAGGAAACATTGACAAAATTCAGAATTCATCAATATAGGGGTAATATCATTAGATTGCTCATGGTTTTCCCAAATAAACTAATCATTGAAATAGAAAATAATGAAAATAAGTAGTGAAAACTAGAATAGGTGACATTTTATTGTAATCTTTTTCACTGATGGCAGATTTACAAAAGTAACATACCATGACATCTGTCAGACCCTTCTATTCGCAGAGATGTACCCAAAGCCAACAACTGAACAACAGATAACAATGATTTTTTCATTGTGTACCAGCCATGTATCAGTTCATATGGACATAGCTGCCAAGGTTTAAGATTGCTTAAGTGTGATATTTTCATTTTTTCAGTGTTGTTATGTTTGAAATTCAATGGCAATGAGTAAAACTTTCTTGTGAGCCATAGCAAGCAATGAAGGCCAGGGAAACATATAAACATCAGAAATTACACCTATTTGAGCAACCAAAAACACTAGGAAGTTCTTTAAACTGCTGCAAAGCACCAGAAATGAAAGGACACTAACATAGTGCCCTTGTAACCTGATCATACGGAGCTTTTGATAAGAGATTGTGTGCTTTCGGTTTGCAGCTTGTCTCCCCTGACAGGCGGGCCTGTCGCTACTGCCTTTTCCTCTAAAAATACTTCTTTTATTTGCACTTGGGTGGTTTGAAATGGCATGTTTTATTGTTTCAAGTAATTACAGCCCCAACCTCAAGCAATATAAAAAAAATGGCCCAGACTGAACTGGAGGGGCACCGGGCACTGAGGCAGGGCCTAGTCAAGTCCATTCAATTACAATTACAGAAGCCAAGCAGTGAGCAGAGCTGTGACAGGCTCAGCACAGTGATGATAAAAATAATCTAAATGTAAGAGGGAACATTTAAAGGTGTGAATGAGCCACAGAAAGGTGCAGGCCCGGCTCCAGGAATTTATGTTTGGGTCGGCCAAGGGTGCTTTTGGGTGGGCCTCTACTGGCCCAATTTGTCACTTCTGGAGGTAGTCTACAAGCCATCGATTACATCATATCTACTTGCAAACAGTCACCAAGATACAAGGATTGCTTCTGCGTGTATACAGAGCATGTGGAGAGTTATTTATTGGTGCCTCACCACTAACCTCTTTCTCTGTAGATACCTTTACTACCATCCTCCAACAGTGCACTCCTTCTCTCTGTAGCCCCTCCCCCTCATGACCTCCTCCTCAGACTCCCTCACTGCTACCCTCCAACAGTGCCCTTCATCTCCCCAAAGCCCCTCCTCCTCATGACTTCGTCCTCGAATCCCCTCAGTAGCACCCTCCTCTCTCCAAAGGCCCTCCTCCTCATGACCTCCTCCTTGGATTCCCTCATTGTCTCCCTCCACCAGTGCCCCTCATCGCCCCATAGCCTCTCCCCCTATTGACCTCCTCCGCGATTCCCTCATTGCGACCCTCCAACAGTGCCCCTCATCCCTCTGTAGCCCCTCCCCCTTATGACCTCCTCCTCCCATCCCCTCATTGATTGTCACTTCATCTCTCCGTAGCCCCCCACGACATACTCCTTGGATTCCCTCACTGCCACCCTCCACCAGTGCCCCTTATCGCTCCATAGCCTCTCCCCCTCATCACCTCCTCAGACTCCCTCACTAACACCCTCCAACAGTTCACTTCATCTCTCCGTAGCCGGCCCCATGACATACTCCTTGGATTCCCTCACTGCCACCCTCCACCAGTGACCCCCATCGCTCCATAGCCTATCCCCTTTTTAACCTCCTCCTCGGATTCCTTAATTGCCACCCCCACCAGTACCCCTCATCGCTCCATAGCCTCTCCCCTTCATCACCTCCTCCTCAGACTCCCTCACAACCACCCTCCAACAGTTCACTTCATCTCTCCGTAGCCCCTCCATGACATACTCCTTGGATTCCCTCAGTGCCACCCTCCATCAGTGCCCCTCATCGCTCCATAGCCTCTCCCCCATGACAGCCTCCTCGGATTCCTAATCCCCACCCTCCACCAGTGCCCCCATCGCTCCATAGCCTCTCCCCTTTTTGACCTCCTCCTTGGATTCCTTAATTGCCACCCTCCACCAGTGCCCCTCATTGCTCCATAGCCTCTCCCCCTCCTCACCTCCTCCTCATACTCCCTCAGTACTGCCCTCCAACAGTTCACTTCCTCTCTCCGTAGCCCCCATGACATACTCCTTGGATTCCCTCACTGCCACCGTCCACCAGTGCCCCTCATAGCTCCATAGCCTCTCCCCATCATCACCTCCTCCTCAGACTTCCTCACTACAACCCTCCAACAGTGCACTTCATCTTTCCGTAGCCCCCCATGACCTCCTCCTCGGATTCCCTAATTGTCACCCTCCAACAGTGTCGTTCATCTCTCTGTAGCCCCTCTCTCATATTCGATTTCAATTGTTGTATAGCGCTACTCATAGTGTAGGGTGTCACAGTACTTACATCATGCAGAGACAATGAATCATACAAGTGTGTAAATCAGTCTATAGGGAATGTCACATAAGCCAATGAGGATTGCAAGGTGTAGGTATCACATGTCATCCATACTGGTGGGCAGCATGTTTTAAGAGGGTTTGGTCTGGAGAAGCACACACACAGGACTTAAAGCATACCCCAGTGGTTGCGGAGTTGGCTTTACTGATTTAAATGTATATCTGCCAAAACTAACTCTTTATGGCAAAATTAGAGTAATGAAAGAAAGGGTAAATTCTAACTATATCGCAACACTAAAAAAAATAAGTTCCAATTATACCATTCCGGTTTGTATGCAGCTCTTTGATGAGGTCACTGTCCTATTTTAGGATTGTAACTTCTGTACTGCAAGTAACCCACTGAGCTATTCAGATAAATACAGTTTATCTGCGTTTAAAAATTAGGAACAGACAAAATATTGCTCTCCAGCAGGATCATTAATCACTAGAGTTATCTGGACATTTTAGTAGCTGTGTCTTGCATCCGTCATGATAAGGATACAACGATATAAAATATACACAGCATACACGAAGTATGTGTCCTGCTGGGACCTCATAGATTTAAAAAAAAAAAACTAATATATACACATCCTCGAAGCATACATCTAGCTGGGCCTTTGCAGATTTAAAAAGAAATGGAACAATAGCCACACATTCTCTTAACTGCTCCGTTCAAACTCTGTGGCACAGCCCGATCTCATAAACAGCTGAAGGGGTCAGGAAAGGTGAATCTGGAGCAACAAACTCCTTTTCTCCAGCGCTGAAATATCCACGCAGTAGGACAGTGCGCACACATTACCCGGTGCCAAAGAGGATTTCTCCCCTTCGCCATGCCCCTGTACCTGCACAAGTGGGCGGGGACACTACCCACCTTCCTAAAAGGAGATGCGTGATTGGGGGTGCCTGTGAGAAAAAGCCCAGGCCCAATCACGCAACTCCTAGAAAAATAAGAAAAATAACGTTCAGATTAACGTTTTAATTGCAGTGGCCATTTGCTGTTGCCCCCCTGATGTTAGGGCCACGGTTCATGTTTGGGTGGGCCAGGCTTATGTTTGGGTGGGCCTGGCCCACCCGCTAGAACCGGGCCTGAATGGGTGACAAGTAAGCCAAAGAGACAATGAACGGAACCTGCCCAGCTCCAGCCAGAGCGGCGCCAGTGATCATACGGCGTAGGCAGCTAGACTGTCACGGAGATAGGACAGCCGCCGGCGACTCTGCTGGAATGAGGGCAGGTGCTCGGGTCAGTGCTGCAATCAAGGAAGTAAATTTCAGTGGCAGAGGGCACTATACAGCCAGCAATGGCTCACCCAACCCATAACCGAGTTAGTGCTGTACCACTCTGGACTCACCATGGCTAACACACTGAAAACGGTTGAGCAGACAGACGTGGTGGCATGAATGAGCATGACCGGGCATGCCTGCTGTAATAAATGCTTTTAGTTAAGTGTCTGTTTTTCTTAGTGCTGAGTGTGTGATACTGTAAAGAACAAAATTGGTTTACTGTTACCACGGTGTCCCTGATCCCTTCTCCAAAGATTGTTAGTAACGCAAAAGTAACGGACTACAATAACCTGTCTTTCAAATTTAGCACTGGTGCATTGAACTAAGTTAACATGTGGCACCTATGAGTGGGTTTGCAAACCTCGTAGAACTACGCCAGAGGCATAGTTTAGTCAACACAGTAGTGAGAAGCTATGTAAACAAAAATAGTCACCAGCCCCCTGGTTCCCTAGTGAGATAGTTGAAGAAAATGTAATACTAAGACACCATAAGAGTCAATGGCGTAAGAAGTACGATGACTTAAGTAAATCTATGTTCAATCTGGGCATGACTGAATATAGGAAATGGCTTATACAGAGTAAAAGTACATACTATTCAATTAAGATTTGTAAGCACAAAATCCTCAAAAAGATATGTATAAAATCATGTGTGACTTTTCGGCTATTGACAGAGTTACTCAACCTTCTAAATTTTCACAAAAACGGTGCAAAAAACGAAATGTCTTTTTTATTGGCAAAACATATATAATTAAGGGTACCACCTAGGCCACCCCAACTTCCGGTAGGCTAGCGGGGCGGCGGCGGGAGTTTGCCTGACTACTTAAAAGACATGAATCACCGGACGCGCAGCGGGCGCACCAGCCATGCTGCCAGTTTCCTGCCAGGCGACCTACTGTCGCCCACATTTCTAAGGATACTGAACACCTATGGTGAATGTGATTTTCATTTAAAAGTTGATAAAGTAGCAGAACCTATTACCTGTATTAAATGTCGCCTTGAGATACTCTTTATTGACCCAGAGCACACAGTGACCAGAAAAGAAAAAGATCCCACCCCTGGTAGTCTTACGATTAAAGGGGGACTGATGCCCGTTCTTTGGTTAAACACGCATTGGATATTAGAGAGTTAATTGTAGGAAAGAAATTAGACTATATGTGTATAACTGAAACCTGGCTAAATGGCAAGTGCAACCCATATATTGTGGCTGCACTCCCCCCCAACTACACAATCTGTAGGAAGGATAGAGGAGCACATAGGGGAGGGGGGTTGGGCATCCTTTACAGGGACACACTGCAACGTAAAAACTTCGATCTACACTCCCTCAAGGAAGCAGAAAGCCTTGGCTTCTGTCTCACAATAAATCCTTCTCTCTCTTTTTCCGGAGCATTTATCTATAGCCCACCCGGTTTGAATACCACCTTCCTAGACACCCTAGGGGAAACGCTTAGCCACTACCTGCTCAGATACGCTAATTTCACCATTCTTTCATCTTCATTTGGAAAATGGGAGCGAACCAGGGGTGGCTACCTTCAGGGAAATAATCAAACGATTTGGATTACGTCAATTAGTAGGATCGTCGACACATCGGGCAGGGCATACACTGGATGGGGTTTGCACTACTTTTTCCCCTCCTCCTAAATGACCCTCCTATGACCCAGATATGGTCTGACCACGACTTCATTCAGATGAGAATCATAATACCTAATACCACACATATGGCCAAGAAGGCGTTACTGATACAGCCCAGGAGAAAACGGTCTCAATTAGCCTCCAACCCCATGTTGGCCAAAATTGCACAAGACCGGACTCCAGCCCTCATCAGGGATTACACAGAGGATTCCCATCACTTTCACACCTGGATGACAGTAATAAATGACGAACTAATACCCCTTTAACCTTCCAGGAAGATAAGCAAAGCCAAATCTCACAAAGACCCCTGGTTCACTACAGATCTAGCTAAACAACGTCTCTAATGCAAGCAGTCAGAACGCAGATGGAGAAGAGTTTATAACCCAGTAGACCGACAAGATTTCAAAATAAAGAGGAAAATATATCAGACATCCATCAAATTAGAAAAAAGGAATTACTTTCAGAACAAAATAGTGGAGGCTAATAACGACCCAAAATAGATTTTTGCGATTGTAAAATCCTTCACTGATCCTAAAGTATTGCACAAAGAAATTCCCCCCTCACAGACCCTATGCAATGAAATCGCAAAATATTTTGATGACAAAATAAAGATCATTCAAAAGGATTTTGGAACAGTCATGCTACCAGAATCCAACATAGATCAGGAAACGGGCCCGGTGACTTGGCCTAATATGCAAGATTTCCAACCAGTCACATTGGAGGCCACATGGTCAGCAATCGCAGCCTGTAAATCAGGCTCACCATAGGACGCCTGTCCCCCAAGGATTTTACATCAAATGTTACACTTCGTCATCCCAGTGATTAACCACATCGTAAATTCATCACTCCTCACTGGCACTGTCCCTGACGAATGGAAACTTGCTTTACTGAAACTATTGGAGAAAAAGCAGAATGTAGACATCTCCAACCTATCGAATCTCCGTCCCATATCCCTGCTACAAATTTTGGGGAAGATTACAGAAAGATTTGTCAACAAAGAGCTTTCAAAATTCTGCAAAACCTCTATGCTATTCCATCCACGCCAATCAGGATTTCACCCAAACCACTCCACAGAGTCCACCCTATTAGAAATATCAGACACACTGAAGTTTATCGCAGACAAAGGCAGGAAAGCAGTGCTGATCCTGCTCGTTTGTCTGCGGCATTTGATACCATCTCCCATGAGATACTTCTGGCTCAAATAAAATCCAGCGGCATTTCAAACACCGTCCCGACCTGGATCAAGTCCTTCTTGACCAACCGCAGGCAAGTGGTCTCACTGGGCACCTTCCTTTCACCTGAACGGTCTATCACAGCTGGAGTGCCCCAGGGCTCATCCCTCAGCCCGCTCCTATTTAATATATACATGTCCCCCCTTATCTCTCTCATCTCATTCTTTGGGATTGAAGTTACATCTAATGCCGATGATACCCAGTTGATTCTATCTCTGGACAAAGATTCTTCATCGGTGGAAGCAAACTTCAAGCTCTGCTTCTCAGCAGTCATCCAATGGATGAAAGATAACCATCTCCGGTGCATTGCAGACAAGACAGAGATTTTTCCAATGGGGAAAGACAACCCTTTTCAACCCGGGGCCTGGTGGCCGGATGATGTCATAGCTCCCCCAGCCACAGTTAAAGTTGCAAAAAATCTGGGAGTAGTATTTGATGCTCCCCTTTCTTTTACCCCTCATGTACTAAAAATGGCAGGAACATGTTTTGGCCTAATCAAAACGCAAAAAAAATTATTCGATTTGATCCCCCTAACGGCTAGGAAAACAGTGTCAGTGGCGTTCATTCTCTCACGCCTGGACTACTGTAATAGCCTTCTGGCAGGGATCAACAAATCTGCACTGAAGAGATCACATGTGGTCTAGCTCGTGGCAGCTCACCTGGCCCTGAAACTCCCTCTGCATCAGCTACCCTAAAAGCTTTCCATTGGCTCCCAGTTTATAAAATAATTGTATTCAAAATCCTCTTGATTACTTTTAGAGCAGCATACAAACAGGGTCCAACTTACTTGTCAGCAAGATTCATCCCCTATACCACAACCAGGACCCTCAGATCCTCCTCAGCACATCTTCTTAAATCCCCCAATTACAGATGTAAAATTAGGGTAGGAAAATCAGTCACGGTCTTAGGCACAAGAGCATGGAACTTTCTGCCAGACGAACTGGGACACCTTGAAACAGAAAAACAGTTCAGGAAGGCTTTAACACCTTCCATGCTGGTGACGGAACCACTCCGTCACCAGCCTCGGACGCACTGTGCTGGTGACGGAGTGGTTCCGTCACGGCCCGGCCGCCGCGCCTGTGCAGAGCTGATTTCGCGCCTGCGCGGCGCGTTCTATTGAGCGGGCGGGGCCGTGATGGAACCACTCCGTCACAAGCACAGCGCGCCCGAGGCTCGTGATGGAGCGGTTCCGTCACGAGCATGGGAGCGCCGCGTGGCCCTCCTCCCCCCTAGCGCTGCGGCGGAATTACCGCCGCAGCCAAGGGGTTAAAAACCTGGATCTTTGGAATGCCACACGAAGTCTGTCACTCTCTCATACAAGCTCCTTCTTTTTCAGAATGCTTGATCTTAGCCGGATAGCGCCAGGATGCTCCTTTCGGAGTGACAGTTCGCTCTTTATAAGTTCCCCTATTCATTTCAATTCAATTCAATAGCAAAGAGTCCCAGGTTAACATCTGACTTGATAGAGGGAAGACAAAATCAGACCCAGTTGTCGGGTTTTCAATCCTCCGGCCATGGAGCTCTTACAGAAACTTATAACAAAAGTTACATTGGGTTCTCCTTCTGAACCATGTCCACCAAAGTTAATTCAATGGATTGCTTGAATTTTTAAGGAGCCACTACTAGAAATCTTAAATGTATCTCTCACTGTGGGTGAGGTGCCTGAGAACCACAAAAAAGCATGCCAGAAATATTGAATAAGTATTGTCTGTTTTCGTTGTTGCCGTACGGTGCTAAATTATTGGAGGCAAATGTGGCACAAGAAATTAGTACTCATCTGCAAATTTCCAACTTCTTGGATCCCCAACAGACTGGGTTCCATCCCAGACACAATACGGAAATGGTAATATTTTCCATTATTGGTGTTCTTAGAACGGATCTTGACAAGGGTTTTACCTCAGCCTTGATACTACTTGACTTATCCGCATCCTTCGACAAGGTAGACCACAAAATCTCACTACAACGTGTCCAACTTTTCCATGCTGTGGGTATTATTGAGACTCCATATAAATGGTTAACATCATATTTGAAGAACAGATCCCAGGCAGTGAACCTATCCTTTTCAGGCAAAAGCGATTAGAGTATTTAATACATATATTGGACCTCAGTCAGTTAGTAAATTACTTTATTAGATACTTATAATATAAGATAATAAAAGTACAGATGAATACATTTTAAAAACAGCAAAAGACAAATGAACACAATTTTTAAAAAAAGTCAGTCAATCAGTGTAAATACAGAGTGCTGTAAATATCAGTTTGAGTAAAAATAGCACAGCAAAATAATAACAACAGTAAATAAAAACTATTTAAAATTCATTTAGTGATGTTGCCTGATTTTCCATGATTGCGTTAAAAAAGACGCTACTGACAAACAAACCATGTGGTTATGAAGAACTAGAAACCTTCTAAGGGAGTCACTGATACACCTGGTCCTTTAAACCAACAAAGAAGAAATTGGCACGGAAGCTGGAATATAAAAGCAATGCATTTATTAACCTCACATGAGGGAGACTGCGTAATACGGTACCTTCAGGCCACTGCAGGAGACAGTCTAAGGAGTACAGAGAACAGGGGCCTTATAGATGCATTTGTTGCCTAGTCAGCATACAACGAAGAGGAGGTCCTG
This sequence comes from Lissotriton helveticus, assembly GCF_964261635.1. Taxonomy (NCBI): domain Eukaryota; kingdom Metazoa; phylum Chordata; class Amphibia; order Caudata; family Salamandridae; genus Lissotriton; species Lissotriton helveticus. Next base: position 342,934,414 of record NC_136057.1, on the reverse strand, counting down.
ACACTTACAAGCATGCTTATTGACTAATATGGGTATACAAAATTTGCTTGCTCAACAAAGTGGGAGGAGAGACATCTCTCCTTACATCAGCAAGAATAGCCTGACAGTTCTACACTAGGAGCAGGTGCATTCTGACAGCTAGGCCTTTCTCAGCATGTGCAAAGCTCTGGAAGAGGGAGAAGCAAAAGGTGAGCACATGGCTAACTAAAATGGCTGCCAAGTACAAAATGGCTATCAGCTCATGTTAACAGCGATTCCTGCAATCTTTAACAGTTAGGCAGGGGTTGTAGAAAGAACATTGCTACGCAACATTGTTTGAAACAAAATTTGCACATCAAGGGGACAATAAATATTTTACGGGGGTCCCTGTAAAATTTACAGAAGATAAAAATGTGTAAATTTGATTGTACAGATAAATTGTCACAGGGACAGCAGGGTAAGTCATTTATGGAGTAAACGCCTGCAGGATTGGCCAGCATGCACGGAATACGTTTTAATTGGAATCTGATTAAAAGGAATCTAAGACGTGCATTTGATACAGTGCATAGGTATGACATTATCCCTTCCTGAGGCTTCGGACCTTCAAGATATAGTTTCACCAAAACCTTTGTACAGTTTGTTTGTAGTCTGGCACCTGATCTTTGCTTTAGAAAGCTGGTTTTTACCTCCCGCCTTGAGATGCTCATGCAATCCCTGGGGTTAGTAAATAGGCGTTCCAAACCTAAAGCGGAGAAGGCCGATTTAATATATGAAATCCATGGAATTCTATGTACATTTTTCATGGATATACAATCTTCAATTAGGTTTTGGGTAGTCTGAATAGACTCCCTTCTCCAGATGGAATGCCACAAAATTATTGGTGCCACAGAGATTGTGTCAGACAGATATGGGACCTCCAATTCTATATGGGTATTAAAGTTGGAGCAGCTTACGGGAAGGCCCATTAGCTTTTTCCAAAAAATGTCCTCTATTACTTGTAGGGGAGATGAATTAGTATGGCCCCATATGCCTGCCCCATAAGATGCTACCAGCACTGATTTAGCTGCGTATATCTTTCTTACCATGTCGATAGGCTTTGCCCCCAATTTTTTGATGAAAGAATGGAGAGCAATAATGCTTCTCTTTTAGCCCCCTAGTAGCGTGCATATGGGACCATGATAGCTGCCTATCAAATGTTACACCTAGGTATGAAAAGGTATCGGTGTGGGCTATTTTTTTTCTGGAAACATATAAACTTGGAACCTTCCTATCCTTCCTTCCAGGGATTAAAATGAAAGATTTTGCCTCATTAGTTTTTAGCCCTAATTTTTGCATGTATGTTACATAGGTGTTTAGTAACTTTTGTAGGGCCACACCCGTACAGGCAATTAACATTGCATCGTCAGCATGTAGGAGGATTGGTGTGCGAACGTTGTTAATTTTTGGGACGTCTAGTGTAGAATCCGTCTGGGGTGCTTCTACCCCATTAGTGTAGACAGAAAAAAGAAATGGGCAAGTACGCAACCCTGGCGGACTCCTCTGTTAATTGGGAACACCCTGGTGCACTCCCCATCTCTCCCATATCTGACGCAGGCCATAGCTGATGAATAAATCTGCCTGATAAACCATATAATCGCCCCATCTATGCACATTTCCTCCATTATTCTCCATAGGTATTCATGTGCCACACAGTCAAAGGCTGTGGACAGATCCATGAACGCCAGGTATAATCTGCCAGACTTTGCTTGGGTGTACTTAGCGATTAGCAGACTGAGATTAAGGCACTGGTCTTGGGTACCCATACCCCTTTTAAAACCGTATTGGACCAGAATTAAAACATTACTTTTAGCTGCCCATACCTCTAAGCGTTTCAGCAAAACCGTTCCCATGAGTTTGGCTATACTGTCCAGCAATGATATGGGTCTATAACATTTAGATTCAGATTTGTCCCCCTTCTTATAAATTGGTATCAAAATTGATTACCTCCATGAATCTGGTGGGCCCAATTTTCCAACTGCATTAAAAACATGTCAGCACCGGACCCCACAGATCTGGATGATCAACAAAGAAATCTATGGGAGTTCAATCCGGTCCTGGCACTTTGTTAATGGAGCACCGGGTTAGGGCTTCCCTAACTTCATGATATTCAAAGACCATTGGTGGATCATTGAGAGGGGTCGCGGGTACTTTCTGTTGGGATCGAATATACGGAAAAAATACCCGACCCAAGATTCCTCATCAACATGACAGTCCAATGCAGGGACTGATGGTGATTTAAGGAAGGGGGCGTTAACGATACTCCAGAAATCCTTCGAATTTTTTGTAACAGCTGCTTGGTAAAGTTGTTCCCATGATTCCTCCTTCAAGATTTTAATTCTTTTTTTTTCTGGCCTCATTATATTGGAAACGGAGTTGCCTCATTAGAGTTTTGTCTCTAGGAGTCACTCCCAGGGCCTGGTGCAAAGTAGTTAGTGATTTCTTACACACATGATCAATCCATCTAGGTCCCTACTGTTATGGTCATCGATTTCTTCCTAGATAGATGGTGTCTAACCTCAGCTAATATGGCCTCAAATGCCGCTGTCATTTGAGATGGGTTAGAGGCGGGTTCTAAGCATGTTAAAATGTCTCTCTGTCTTTTTTTAAATTATCTGTGGGACAAGTGATGCTTTATCTGCTAGGGCCAATTGTAGTGTTATCACATTAGCTTTTGCAATCACGGGCTTAATGTGCCTTATTTGCTCTGTATGAATACCTGCCCATTTCAGTTTGCCTGTAATCGCAGCGTGATCACTAAAATTTAAATAATTAATCCTGCAGTAGCAGCGGTGCGTCCATTGGGGCGTAGGGGCATAGCCCCACCAGCCACCATGGACGCATCGCGGCCGCCGGCCGCAATAAAATACATTGAATACTAGCAATCAGCCGCCGGCGGGAATTGTGTAGGGGGGTGGCCTGCTGCAGCTTGAGTGACAGTCCACACTCAGGCTGCAGCAGACCGTAGGGCACAGTTTCGTTGGGGAACTTATAGTGCGCATGCTTGGGAAAGTTGAAAACTTTCACAAGCATGTGCACTGTAAGTTCCCCAGCGGGACCCAGGGGTGCTTGTTTGGTGCCACAGCCCAGGTTTTCTAAGGGCGACAGGGCGAGCAGCAAATGTGCCTCGCTAGCCAATCCTGGCGCTGCATGCAGCGCCAGGATTGGCTGGTGGCACACTGGCTCAGGCTCAGCACTGCATGGCCAATCACTGTGTGACTTCACTGTGAAGCCATGCAGTGATTGGTCATTCTGGACGTGCGCTGTGACGTTTGCCTGGCTGGTTGTTGCACAGCACTCACGGGATCTCGCCAGACCTGACTGCGGGGATAAGTGTGGTGAGTAGCAATTGTCCTACGGGTTCCAACATTAATGTGGCCTCTACAAACATAGATTGTGTGATTTGGCTTGAGCTATTGTTGAATATAACTAGAGATAAGCGCACTGCATCTTGATAAATATTTGTTTTATGGGCGCTAACAGTGTGGCTTCTCCTAAGTTGTGATGACGTCGTTTGGCTCGGGCCTTTGGGAATTATGCACCCGTTTTCGGAATGGGTGGATGTTGCTGAATTTACCAGGACAGTACCTTGAAAAACATAATTGGAGTGTATGCCATGACGGGCGGCAGCTTCCTTTTTCATTGCCGGCCTGCCGCCTGTCAAATATAGTCGAGTCCTGAGAGGTAGCTGTGCAGGTCAGTGTGCCAACTGATTTATTTTACCTAGGCTGTTTGTATGCCTGTTTGGTCTGGAGCTCCGGTTTTTGCTGGTGATGTACACATAAAACAAAAACCGTGCCTGAAGTAATTCCTAATAAATGCTGTCGCCTGCACCTTGCTAAACACAGTATAGTGCAGTGCCCGAGGCGAGGTGGAGTGACCCCTCACAGTGTACTGCGTGGAGGTGGTCGAGCAGGCCGCATGGTGTCGGATACTTTTATGGCGCACAACTGGGAGAGCTTTCACATGGCTCTCCCCTCCCAGCAGCTGTAAGGAAGGCAGTGGGGGTGGTGCCCAAGTGAGACAGTGGGGATCACAAACTCAGCTTATATATTAGCGAAAAAGGCAGGAGCAGAAGACTCAAAGGGGAGCAGTCATTAAAAGAAGGAACACCAGGAAAGGAGCATTCACCACATTGGAGCACTGTTTTCTATCTGCATGACGTGTTTTCTACTGACTGTTTGCTGAGAGGTAAGTCAGTTCTCACTTGTAACCTATAGGCAAACTAGATTCCCGTTATAGTCCATTAAATTAAACACGAAACATGGCAGAGCATGTGGTGTTTCCGTCAGAGCTGCAGACTTTGGAACTCGGGAACCAGGTTCAAGTCTGGGCATTGGCTCAATATCCTGTGAATATGGGCAAATTACTTAACCTTACTGTTCTTAAAAAACAAATCTGACCATCTATAATATAACTGGTACTTATGTAAAGTGCTCCAAAGCACACTATAAAACTGCAACAAAAAGCAAAGAACAGGATTCCAATTTGCACCTCTCAAACCAATTGATGACATCTTTGTTGTGCAGAGGTCATTTACTTGCAGCATTTTAGCAATGGTGTTATTTAGAAAATATTTAGTAACCCCAGAAGGCATGCCTTCCTCTGATTCAGTTGTACAATATCTGTGACGTATTATACATGTGCAGAGTACAGTTAAACTCTAAGATATGAAGGAATTTTTTTCACAATTAGTTGGTACCATTACGATTTACACAAACATGTTTTAATTTGTATGACACGCATATTTGAAGGCACTTTCATATGTAATAATGAACATAAAGAAGGCTCTGTGAAATAAACACTTTGTCTAGGATAACACAATTTAGTGATACAGAGAAGCTGGGATTTGTCACAGCTTTACCAGGTTCTCACTGAACAATTTGATCACTAGATGGGTATCTCATTCTGATATTGCATATTAATGCTTTGTCTTTAATTCTCGGAGGATGAGATTAGAGCATAGGTAATACTGCCTGCTGCTCAACCATGCTCAATGCTACTTTGGGTGTATGAAGCTTTCCCACACACCCCTGATTCCCTCACAATCCCTGAATCTGGGGCCTGGCTGCAGGGACACACAGCATCCAGGCAGCACCCTCATGTATGTAGCTTTCTCACCCCCCCGCTTCCATTAAAAAAAACCTGAACCTGGGGCTTGACTGCAGTGACGCACTGCTTCCAGGCAACACGTTTATTTAAGGGCAGTAGGTTAGTTTTGCAGCAGTTTTAAGATCTTCTTAGAGTTTCTAGTTGCTCAAAGGGGTGTAATATCTGATATTTACATATGTTTCCCTCTTCTTCATTGCTTGATTTTGCAAGCAAGAAAGTGTTACTCATAGTTGTTGAATGCCACTCATTATAACATTGAAATTCTGAAAATGTCACACATAAGCAATCTTAAACCTTGGCAGCTATGAATTCTATTTTCTGCGTCTGCCCACTTCTCCAGCTCTCTTTTCCAGATCTCTGTTCTTGGTCCCCTTGTAGTCCTCCAATTATTCGTCATTTCTCTCTTCGCTATTAATACACGTGCTAAGTCTTGAAACCTCCCGGCAAAACTTTGTCTTGGCCGTGTGTTTATCAACCAGCGTAGTATGCAGTGTCCCAGCATATGTGGTAGCCTATGCCTCTCCCCATGTTCTATTAGACCTTGAGTTTCCCGTTTCGACAAAGGTGTGACATTCTGGTGCTAGATGTGGGACACCACCATGTCGTCATTTCAATCTAGAGAGAATATATTGGATGTTAGTCTCTTTCCTTTAATGAACTTGTGTAAGGGGGGGCTTTAAAGCCGTTGCAATGATAGAGCGCGCGAGGCCACCCGACCAATAGTTTTCGCCGTTTTCCGGCTTCAGGGCCCATATACTTTCAAATCACCATATACATCGATCAGGTGACTTCACGAGCTCTACCAATTAGTGTGTGTTCTCCCTACTAATAATTTTCAATGCACCCGACTTACCATCCACCGATGCGGGTACCTAATGACCACAATGAATCAGGGAGCTAGCTGTAAAAGAAAAGGCAGCAAAATACAAACCCAACCAATAACATTCAAAATACTGTTGAAATGACCACGGACAACTGGAAGTTTTAAAATGTTTATCTAAAGTTCATTATTTTCTTGCATGAGGTACAGTAAAGTAAGGCAATCAATGACCAAGATAACGTAAATTATATAGGCATAAAGAAATAATGACAGAGTAATCATTGAAGTACTGATAAAATGTAACGGGAAGATACTATGCTATTCAATAATATTTAAGCATGGACAGTTTTTATGCAAAGATAACTATAGGAGGGCCTATAAAGAGTAACACGCTTCACTTAAGGTGAATGGGCCTTTGAACAATCTAGGCAATGAAGTTCTAGACCATATCAGAAAATGACAAACTGCAATGCAAAATATAATTTCTAACAAGTGAGAAGACATAGGAACAAACTTATGGAAAAATATGTAATTGACTTTCAATAGTTGCGGAAAGGCATGGAAAATATAACATATGCAATGATGAACTTTATTAAAGCAAAAGTTAGAAATTCAGAAGGTGCAAGATTTTAAGAGTTTCAGAGCAATATTTACCTAGAAAGGTGTGATAACCAAACCCTGGCCACGGGTCAGTTAAGGACAGGAAACCCTCAAGGAAGGATACCCCTCAAAGGACAGCAGGTGCAGAATGGACACCCAGGACAGGACAGGATACCCTCGGAATAGGAATCAGGACAGGACCCTCAGGACAGGACAGCAAACCCTCAGGACAGGACCGCTCAGGACAGGACCGCTCAGGACAGGACCGCACCCGCAGTTAGGAAGCAACGCCTGCGCTCCACCCGCTCTGCAGTTATCGATCAAGACCCCGATTGGGTCAGCGAACTCCCAGTAAAGTGCTTCACCAGCACTTTAAGGTTCAGTCGAACCTCAGTCTATGGTCAAATTCAGACAGAGTGCTTCGCAGCGCTCTGTATCTTCAGTCACCTATTGAGTGCGTTGGGTCAGTGACAGGTCAGCTAAACCAGACAAGTCGGACGGTTCACTAGGTGAACCCAGGGTAGATATACAGTTTGGGGACAGCGTACCACCCCCCAATGTTGCAAAGTGTCAGAATCCCTTAATTTCGATTGGCCCTAAGGTAGGATTTGGGTAACACACCAATCACGACATAGCGCTTCAAGCCTACATTTACATAATAGGGTACCGCCTAACTAGATTGGGGTTCTCATGAGAACTGGTGCAGAAATACAATGGCAACTTTAACATTGTTGCTCTGTGAGCACATTTGATTGGTTCAGCCGAGTTTTCGGGTCGTTCTCAGGAGCATCTTGCTCATCACTGCCAACTGGCTGCGTTCCATCAGTCAAGGTCTGTTCAGGCCTCGGCAAGTCGCGCAGGCGCAGAAGAGACCTCCAAGATGGTTCCCGGCACAGACAAACCCCATTCCCCGCGGTACATAAAAAGTAAGCGAAAAACAAATTAATACATAATAATGTCATTATGAAAACACATCACGGGATTTGTACTTTTGACTCATCATCAAGAAATAAAAACTATAGCATTTAAATGTTAGCTACATTGACACAGTCACAAGAGCAGTGGCACGAGCAGTACCACATGATAAGCACAGCTACGAATTACGCATGCGCATAACTTTCCCTCCACTTCTGCAGACGCGTCAGGACACGTGAGTGTGGCTGACGCATGCGCAGTAACTAAATACAAGCGGCGGCCATTTTTAGATGACTCGAGTAAATTATTTTAGTAAAACACATGTGCAAGCTTCACGATCCTTATCTAAACTAAACATATATGTTAGTAGAACATACACTTGTTACCTTATTACACATAAACGAGGTTCTTGACTTCGGCAAGCCGCAAAATATGCGAAGCTTTGCTTCATCAATCCCCTCTTTGATGATATTTACTATCATCACAAATTATAATGGAACCAGATGCCAACTTTCTTTCACACTTTATAAAGTTCTATTTCTTCCAGCAACCGTTCTAACTTTTCTCTCTCAGTTTTAGTAGGGTGAGAAGTCTTCACCTTTTTGTATATCTGATCATTCACTTCCTCTAATTCAATCTCATCCACACTTCGTTTCACTCCTCTTGCATTTACCTCGTGCTTTTTGGTGCGCTTGCGGTATTTACAGCATAAGAAAATGGAAAGTATAATAAGACCTATAATACCAATTGGCATCAGAATTTTGAACAATAAGCTTTTACCGATGCTAGCAAGCCAATGACCTACATTTGAGAGACCATCTACCAGTCTCTTCCAGGCACTATCAACCTCGAGTGGTTTGAGTTCCTTTGCCAAATTAGTAATGTTTTTCACATATCTTTTGATCTGTACACTTTTATCCGGAATATAAGTGCAACAATGTTGCGCCTTCAACATCCGGCAGACTCCGCCCTCTTTCGCTAATAAGGTGTCAAGAGCAAGTCGATTCTGCAAAACCATTGATCTGATCGCAACCATTTCAGTATTGACCAGCAGAAATCCATGAGCTGTTTCAGTAGACAGCACATCCACTATAGTAGACAATTTGCAAATTCTGTGAGTGTTCAGAACCACTCCCACTCCAGGTATCAGTGCACTGAAAATACTACCCATAATTTCACCTATACTTTCTCTTTTACTACGCACTAAGCCATTAGTATCTTCATTGCTTCCAGCTTTCCCATTCACATGGTATATTTTCGGGAAGACAATGCCAAAGTAGCAGCTTCCATACCAGTGATCCGGCAATTTGAAATAAGCCTTGTCTCCACAAATATAATAAATTCCAGGAAACACAGGCTCTGACCCATTTTTGAAACCCCAACCTCCAATTACCTTGTAATTATGTTCGCATTCACTGGAACCAATGAAAACATTATTATAATAGCTAGTTTTCTCGCGGTGAAGACATAGCTTGCCTTTCTTTTCAAAATCCAGCAACAGAGCAGGACCCGCTCCACCAGATGAGGTGCCTTCCATGTTCTCTGCCCACTTTGGCTTTTTCTGACTTTCGTCATTAGCCTTCTTTTGAATTTTAATTCTTCTTTTCTCTGCCATGTTCAGGAACATTTTTTCCTGCTCACGCAAAGAACAAGTCAAGTTATCTCTGTGTGCGTCTGCTATGTCAATGTTACCTATAGTCAGAAAGTAGTCTCCCATATATCTTATGGTGTCACTTTTGGTATGTACAGGATTCAAGTTCCCACGTATAGGAAGTTCAGAAAAGATCACGTCATTGTTAGAGTAATAGTACTGTAACGGTCCCCTTTTGTAAAATAAACTAGCTAAAATGCTACAGGAGATTCCATATGTCAATGGCAGGTGATGGTATGTCACGCCTTCAGCCACAGAAGTAGGTAGCTTCATGCAGACATAGCAATCTTCAATTTCCATAGTCTCTACATAGTGTATTAACAAGTTTGCGAAAACATTTAAGTGTGTCTTGTTCTTAACTCCATGATAATGTAGTCCTCCCTCATCTGATGCTTCTAAGTTTTGTTTTGTTTGTCTCAGGGCTCTTTCATGTCTTGCTACACTCTGTGTTGTTAGCTCCTCACTGTCAGTATTTACAACTTCAGTAGGGACAATGTTAGTATCTTTACTTACAGCAAAGGGAATGAAAATTGTTAGTCCTATCCAGATAACTATCAGTACTACTACACTACATATACACACCTTGCAACACGTCTTAAAACGGCTGCAACTAGGTCTACCATTCATTGTTGAATCAGACATTTTGGCTCAGAAGGAGTTTCTCGACCCCTCTTTTTGGCTTACACAACTAGCTTACTTTGTGCAAATTCACGGTGGTTCGTCTTCTTCTTCAGCTGAGTACTCAGGGACGGGCTCTCCGTCGCTCACGTCAGTTATATCAAGATCTTCAAGTTCTTCCAAAACCAGTGTCCATTCAGGAGACTTGTACTTTTTGTTTTGTCTTTTTATTCGTTCACTCCTTCTTTTGGAAGAGTCTTCTTCTTGCTCTGCTATCCGAGCACTTCTTCTTGCTTCTGCACGTTTTTCTTCCACTGTCTTTATCCTTAGTCTCAATCTTTTTACAAACCTAGGCTCAAGGTTGTTTCTTTTCTTTAGTCTCTTAGTCGGTACTTGGACTTCACTTTCTTCTCTTATTCTCTTGTTCTCTTTATCTTGTGGTAATTCTTCTCCACTTTCTTCTTCTACTTCCCCTATCTGGCTAGTTCCAGGGCTAGCATCAAATTCTTCTGCCTGGTTGCTAATCTGGCCTTGTTCAGGAATATTTTGTTTTTGGCTTTCGATTGTCTTTGTTTCTGTTTCTGTTTCCTGAACCCGTTCTTCTAACCCTCTCTGATCCTGTTCAAGCACTTCGATCTCTTGATTTTCTTCTGCTCGAACTATCACTCTATTTCTAGTCTCTCCTTTATCTGCATCAGGTGTTAGCGGTGGTGTATCGAACACCTGCTCTGTCCCTGTCTGACCTTCTCCTTCCTCAGTTTTGATGTGAATCTCAAGCGGCTGAGGTTCTTCGCCTGTGCCTTGCTTTTCCTGACTAGTCCACTCTCTACCTTCACTAAGTCGCTCTCTTGTTCTGATAGGATCTTCGGTCAGATCAATCATCGGTATCCATTCTTCTGGCCATATGCTTGGCAGCTCGTCTTCAGCTACTCCTGGCTCAGTTTCCTGGACCTCTTCAGCAGGCTGGATTCTTGGCAGTTCGTAGTCAACTACTCCTGGGCCAACGTCTGCTGTTCCTGCAACCTGACTGGTGCTGGGCTGCTCGTTGTCAGCTGCTTCTGGACTGGCTCCTGCAGGGTCCTCTGCTGGTTGCCCTTCTTCTGCAAATTCTTTGTCTGGTAATACCTTCTGGGTGTGTCCAGCGTGGATCCACTGGGGAACACCTGCGACCTTCACTGCAGTGGTTGTTACCAGGATTACTTGGCGTTTCTTTCCCCACCTTGGTGCCAGACAATTGGATCGAGTGTGCTTCTTTATTTTGACCCAGTCTCCTGGAACCAAGTTGTGGAGAGGAGTCGTTGGATTGAGGATGCCGTCGTCTCCAATCTGGCGAGAGATAGAACGCACTTGGTCACCCAATCTTCTGCAGTATTCAAGCACCAAATCATCAGTAATACTCAACAGTTTGCTTCCTGGCACCCATGCTTGTCTCATCACTCTTCCCATAATGATTTCATGGGGACTTAGGCCTGTCTTGCGGTCAGGAACACTTCTCAGTCCCATTAGGACCAGAGGCAGGGCCTTCACCCAGGTCATGCCAGTAGCATCTGTCAGCTTTGCTAGTCTGTTTTTTATAGTTCCATTTACTTGTTCCACTATTCCAGAAGCCTCTGGGTGGTATGCACAATGGAGTTTCTGCCTTATTCCAAAGGCCTTACAGAGTTCAGCCAGTATTTCATTCTGGAAATGTCCACCCTTATCTGATTCAATAATGTATGGTATTCCGAATCTAGGTATCAGTTCTTTTAGTAAACACTTCGCTACTGTCAGTGCGTCACTTTGGGGAGTAGGGTAAGCTTCTACCCATTTTGAAAATACGCAAACAATGACAAGGACATATCGTTTCCCTTCACAACGGGGCATGGTGATGAAATCAATCTGTATCCTTACAAAGGGACCCCCTGATCTCCCAATCTTGCTCAGTTCAACCATTGTCCTCTTGCCTGGGTTCATCTGTTGACATGACAGGCACCTCTGGCAGAGGGACTCTGCTACCTTCCTGAACTTCTTACTGTACCAAGTCTGTTGAAATACCAGAATCATGGCATCCCTACCAATGTGTGATCCTTCATGTATTAATCTTGCCATTGTGCCAAGCAAGTGTCGGGGTAACACAGGCATACCAGTTGGGCCCAAAATCACACCATCCACACGTCTCGGTCTACACCCATCCTCCTTCCATTTCTCTCTTTCTTGCCAAGGAGCCGATTCCTGCCACTCTCTCACTTCATCCCATGTAGGCACTTCTTCAAACACCTGAAGCTGGCAGCTGGTTCCTGGCCCCCCTCGTTTTGGATTTACAATATACCGATCTTTGGCACACCATTGGGCCACTCGATCAGCATAATCGTTTCCCAGTGATACTTTGTCCATGCTCTTTTTATGAGCAGCACATTTTACCACTGCCAGTTCTTTGGGCAACTGGATGGCCTCTAAAAGGTCATGAACAACCTTTGCATTCCGAATGGGAGTACCTGAGGAAGTCATGAATTCCCTCTGCAGCCACAATTGGCCAAAGTCATGCACAACTCCATAACAGTACTGACTGTCAGTATACACTGTTATGCGTAAGTCCTTCCCAATTTTGCAAGCTTTTATCATAGCTATCAATTCGGCTACTTGTGCAGACTTGATGTTATATAGGTAACCTGCTTCTTCAATTTTTGTGAAAGAGACTACTGCATAAGCAGCACTCAGGCCTCCTAGTTCATGTCTTAGACAGGAACCATCCACAAATAGTTCTTTATCATGTTCAGGCAATGGCACTTCTTTTATGTCTGGGCGTGGTTTAGTACTGAACTCTGTCAGGTCAATACAATCATGTTCATCATCATCCCCACCTTCTATTTCCAAGGGGTCGGGGAGTAAAGTGGCAGGGTTCAGAATACCGCACCTAACAATGCTTACATTTGCTGCACCCACAAGAATCCTCTCGTATTTAGTCAGCCGACTAGGGGTGAGATACTGTGTTTTAGTTCTGGTCAATAGAATTACCACTCCATGTGAAACATACACGGTCACAGGATGTCCCATGACAATGGACTCACTCTGTTCCAAACTTGCACAGGTAGCAGCTACTGCTTTCAGACAGCCTGGTAACCCAGCAGCTACTGGGTCCAAAGTGGCAGAGAAATAGGCCACAGGCCTTCTGGTCGTGCCGTGTTCTTGAGTCAGGACTGACAACGCGCAATTATCGCGAGTGTCACAGAATAAGGCAAATTCTTTGGAATAATCAGGCATTCCCAGCGCAGGGGCTGTACACAGACAGTTTTTCAGTCTTGTGAAAGCCATTAGGCTTTCATCGTCCCACTCTACAATATCTGGCATTCCTCTCGTGGTCATTTTTATCAAAGGCCTGGCTAAGGCTGCAAATCCCAGAATCCACTGCCTACAGTAGCCTAGTACACCCAGGAACATTCTGACATCTTTTTGAGTACGGGGCAACTGCATCTTTTGAATTATTCTCACTCTTTCTGATGTGACTTTTCTGACACCCTTTTCTATTTGGTGTCCTAGATATTTCACTGATTTCGCACAGAACTGTAGTTTGTCTGGGGCCACTTTATGCCCTTTCTCACACAGATGATTTAGGAGGGCAATGGTGTCAACTACACAGTCCCTATGACTTTTAGACGCCAGTAGAAGGTCGTCTATGTACTGCACTAACACAGAGTTCCCAGGTAAGATCAAAGTCTCTAGACATTTTTTCAAGATCTGATTAAAGATAGAGGGGCTCTCTGTATACCCTTGAGGGACCCGGTTCCAACAATACACGTGACCCTCGAAGGCAAAAGAGAAAAGAAATTTGCTGTCGGGGTGCAGGGGTATCGAAAAGAATGCATGACATAAATCAATCACAGTGAACCATTCAGCATCCCAAGGAATCTGGTACAATATCACTGCAGGGTTCGGGACAATAGGGCAGCAAGGAACTACAATTTTGTTAACCTTTCTCAGGTCTTGCACTACCCTATACTTGCCACTAGGCTTTTTGATGCCCATAATCGGTGAGTTGCATGGGCTGCTCATCACTTCCTGTATGATGTCTCCTTCTAATAATTTTTGTATTTCCAGAGTGACACCTGCTTTCACTTCAGCATTCATTCGGTAGGGCCTAGTGTTAGGATATACTGCATTGTCCTTGATGGCTATCTGTATGGGGTCCACATCTTTCATCAACCCCACATCTTTTCCAGTGAAATCCCACACCTCTGGCTTTACGGCTTCCTGGAGTTCTTGGGGCAAATCCTGCAGGGTCAATCTTTTAATTTCTGAGTCAGGTCTAAGTAACAATAATTTATAAATGCCATCTTCATCTGGGGTCTGTATTTCAACACCTTTTGGTGTGCAAAAGATGGTACAGTTCATTTTGCACAGCAAATCACGACCCAGTAAATTCACTGGACTGGTGTCACAGACGACAAATCTATGCATCTGTTTAAAATTTCCAATTGAAATCTCCATTGGTTCGGTAACAGGAGTACTAATCAATTGATTAGATACACCCACTACTTGGATATTTTCTCCCGAGAGGGGTAGGTTTGGAACGTCCACTGTTCTTACAGTAGAACGGGTAGCGCCAGTGTCCAACAGAAAGGTGACATCATTTCCGTCTACCTTTCCTTCAATGTATGGTCCAGACTGGTCTACCGGCAAGGAAGCGCCAAGTACGCACTCCTCGTCCTCCCCTCTCAGGCCCCGTCAGTCCTGATCATTACAAAGGAAGGTATCATTTAGCAGATACTGCGAAGTTGCTGTATTTCTGTTCTCCCCGCTTTCCCAAACCTCTATCTCTTCATCTTCTGCCTGTCTTCCCCTGTATACCTGCTTGGGTGCTCGAGGCACCTGGACTGTTTTTACCTGGGGTTGAGTCTTTCTTGGTCTTTCTTTCTGCGTCTGTGGAGTTAAATCAGGAGTTTTTTCATTAACATCTACTAATTGGGGACACTCGTTTCGCCAGTGTCCAATTTCGCCGCACTGATGGCAGGGAAATTTCTTCATAGCCTCTTCCCTGCTAAATTTGGGCCGGGGCTTTCCTCCACCCCCTCCCCCAGGACTTTTGTTCTCAGCATTCTTAACCATGTTACTCAATTGTTTTTCCTGCTGTTCTGCGAGCTTCACCTGAGCCCACATCACCTTTTCCTTAAGGGCCTTTTTCTTTTCTGCCATCTCGTCCTCGCAGTACTTAGCGTACCGCAGGACCTCATCCATTTTCTTAGTATGCCAACAGATTTTATTATCTTTTATCCACTGACAAATTTCAGGTCTTAAACCATTTACAAACCTGTAAATAAAGTGCGTCATGTCCTTCAAATCGATGTTATCAATACCACTGTATGTTTTAAATACCTGCAATAACCTCTCATAGAAGGAGTGCACTGTCTCGTCCCTTTCCTGTGTTGTTCTATCTATTTTTGTCCAATCCGTCTCCTTTGCGGGCACCTTTTCTTTCAAATGCTGAATTACCTGCTCATATTTTCGCATGACATCCTTTGATGGCTCCCCTGTTTCCTTATTTCTTGGGTACTCCTCACTGGGCCAGTCTATGGCTATTTTACACTGGGTCCATAAATCTACTGAAACCACAATGTCGAAAAACCCATCCAGGTCTTTCCACAGACATTTCTGTACCTTCACGAACCTCTCCACCTGCCTGTACCAGTCAACTGGTTTCTCTCGTAATTTTGGTAAATCGTTCGTGAAGGACACAATATCCTGCCTAGACCAGGGGACATGCACATATTTCCCTCCTGGAACTTCGCGCATGGGGCATAACTGCTCAGGTTTTTCTACCTCCCTTAAAGCAAATTCAGGAGTCACTTGTCGGGAGCGAACCTCTTCTCTCTTTTTCGCCCACCTGCTTCTCCATCTTTCCACATCTCCCCATTTCTGCAGTACCCCCATTAATTCTTTAATCTGCAGCTTTTTTCCCGCCACATTCAGGTGCTCTATATCCTTGTCTGAGAAGTCTGCTCTGTACGGTTTCTGTAAGGGCTTGGATTTTGAGATATCTACCCCCATACTAACTGCTGTTTCGGTCAGTTTTTCGTGGAGCACTCTGGTGTTCCTTGTAAAGCTTTTACATATGAACGACAATTCTTCTTCAGAGTAGGTATTCAATCGATCCAACCCCACATTTCCTGCCATTAATTCTTCTATTTCGACCCTCAGCTTGTAGAGGTCTAAAGGTTTCGTTTGCGGAGTCTGTTTCTCTAATTCACGACTCCAACTCTCAATTTCATCCGGAGTTACCAGAGAGACATTCCTAGTACCTGTTGCTGACTCTAATTTAATTTCTTTTGTATTAAAAGGGTTATGCCTCTGCTGTATTCCCTTTCCAGTCTGTTTGTTTGGCAATTCCAAGAACGCAACTTCAGACTCGCACTCACTGGACTGATCATCTATGATGATCGGTTCCTGTCTCGGGGTTGCCATGACTGGGGTCATAACTGGAGTAATCGGATTTCCCTGACCATTTCCGTATAACGGGACCACCGGTCCAATAGTTACTGGAATAGTCAATGCCTCAGGACTGGTATTTAACTGGGAGATTTTCTGAATTATTTCTGTCCTTTGTCTAGCTAGAGCCTCTTGCTCCTTTTCCACTAGTACCCTTCTTAAAGTTGTGTCATGTAATATCTGTGGGGTCAATGGAGGAGTAAAACTCGGGGCAGTAGGATGCGTTTCACTTGGTCCTCCCCCATAATTTGGTTTCGGGAATAAAGTTCCAGTATTAAAGGACCTGCGCTCTTCCCCATATGGAGGTTGAACAAAAGGCAGTCCTGAATTCGATGGTTTCTCTTCGCTTTCATACAAGGGTCTGGGAAAAAAGATTTTCGTACGTGAATATTTTTCTTCCTGGCTCGCGGGCACTTTGGGATATATATCCCTTGTTTCCGCCGGTTCGGGTTTTTCAGGATAGGGCAATACTTGACCACCCCCTCCCAGTCCCAGGGACCTGTCTTCTTCCTTTAGGAAGTGGCGTCGGGGAGCATCTCCTACACTGGAAGGTCGGGTTCCCTCATTGTAAGGTGGCGGACTTCTGGTACAGATGTCATCTATTAGTTCATCATCTGATTCCCCCAGGGCCCCCCAATGCTTACATTTTTCAGTACTTTTCTCACCTGCTCCAATGTTATGACATGCCGGCATCATGGGAAACAGACCCTCAACAATCATGCTCTGCCTCCCCTGTTTCATCCTTTTATCCCTTGACTCCTGTTTCTGCCTGGGGTACCACTTGGTCAAACCCTTGTCCATTCGGGGTCTTTCTCTTTCAAAAGCCTCAATCTCCCATTCCTCTAATGCCTCATACTGCGTTAGTCTCGGTCTGGGATGCAATTCGTTCATCCGAGTCCTTAAATTAAATAGGATCCTACCATTGAAAGTACCATCTAACGGAAAAGCCAATACTCCGTCATCTTTTGTGTATTTCACCCAATTCTCCAACCACACACAGGTATTGTACCCTCGGTCAAACATCATGAATGAGGCAGGAGTATTAGGTGGTGGGACAAGAACACCTTCTCTAGATTTAATCGGTTTGTCCGTTTTAAAATAATTTTTCACTTTACTTACAAGGGACATTTTTCTCTTGGTTCCGTACATAATATCGTATCTATTAGTCTTCCACTGATCCCTTTCAAACCCTAGGTGCCTTGGATCAGGTCGAGTTCCTGTAGTCTGCGAGTGCCACATACGACTTCTGCGCTAAACTTTGTTTACAAACTACCTCCAATCAGAACGCGCTTCAGAAATTCGTGCAACCAATGGGTGCGCGACACTAAATAAGCTCGGCCAATGGGTGCGCGGCCCCTTCGTGAGATAGTTCCCACGCTCCGGCGCTCACCCCTCCTTTACAATTCCAGCTCCGCTACCCGCCCGCTGCTTCTACCAATCCCAGCGCGGCACAGAGTGACGTCAGAGGCGCTTCGCGACTGACTCCCTCCCTTCACAAGGTAACGGAAACTTTCTTTCTTTTAAAGTGCTCAGTGCTTGGTTATTTTACAACAAATACACATTCGCCACAGTGCTCAAGTGTCTAGACAGAGAAAGAATTGTTTTACTGCAAGTAAACTACTTCCATTTACTTTTCACTCGCTGCGGGCAGATCTCTTCCGCCTACCCTTCACTCTAGCATCGGTGAACCTGTTATTCCCCTAAACTCATCCACTTCTTTCCGGGATATATTCCGAGTTTAAGGTTTCTCAGCGGACCCCTCTGCTTTCACGTTAGCTCCGAGGAACCTGCTACTCTTCCGATGTGACCCTTACTAGGTTACGCCACTATGGGAATTTTGCCAATGAACCCCGTTACTGTCATTTATTCACACATGTATTCAGAAAAACCCTAGTTAGTGCTTCCCGGTTATCCTAACCTGCACCTAACTTTCCTCGAGCCTGTGACCTCAGGACATTGGATTCTATTCACCACTTGCCCTTTCAATTCCCCGGGGAGTTCGGACAACAAGAAACGATACGGTTTACAAATGCATGGATTAGTACATATAGCAATATAAGAACAAGAATAATAACAATGCAAAAATTCATGAGTTTCAGCAGCGTATTCACAAGAGAATGATCAGGTCTCTTAGAACAGCCGCTCTTCTAGCAGCATCAATATACTAGCAGCTTCCGACTCAACTAGTCCAACTAATCCCTGCCTTACTCTCAACTAGTCCCTAACCATCCTCTAGCTACCAGAAAAACTGATAGAGCGCGCGAGGCCACCCGACCAATAGTTTTCGCCGTTTTCCGGCTTCAGGGCCCATATACTTTCAAATCACCATATACATCGATCAGGTGACTTCACGAGCTCTACCAATTTGTGTGTGTTCTCCCTACTAATAATTTTCAATGCACCCGACTTACCATCCACCGATGCGGGTACCTAATGACCACAATGAATCAGGGAGCTAGCTGTAAAAGAAAAGGCAGCAAAATACAAACCCAACCAATAACATTCAAAATACTGTTGAAATGACCACGGACAACTGGAAGTTTTAAAATGTTTATCTAAAGTTCATTATTTTCTTGCATGAGGTACAGTAAAGTAAGGCAATCAATGACCAAGATAACGTAAATTATATAGGCATAAAGAAATAATGACAGAGTAATCATTGAAGTACTGATAAAATGTAACGGGAAGATACTATGCTATTCAATAATATTTAAGCATGGACAGTTTTTATGCAAAGATAACTATAGGAGGGCCTATAAAGAGTAACACGCTTCACTTAAGGTGAATGGGCCTTTGAACAATCTAGGCAATGAAGTTCTAGACCATATCAGAAAATGACAAACTGCAATGCAAAATATAATTTCTAACAAGTGAGAAGACATAGGAACAAACTTATGGAAAAATATGTAATTGACTTTCAATAGTTGCGGAAAGGCATGGAAAATATAACATATGCAATGATGAACTTTATTAAAGCAAAAGTTAGAAATTCAGAAGGTGCAAGATTTTAAGAGTTTCAGAGCAATATTTACCTAGAAAGGTGTGATAACCAAACCCTGGCCACGGGTCAGTTAAGGACAGGAAACCCTCAAGGAAGGATACCCCTCAAAGGACAGCAGGTGCAGAATGGACACCCAGGACAGGACAGGATACCCTCGGAATAGGAATCAGGACAGGACCTTCAGGACAGGACAGCAAACCCTCAGGACAGGACCGCTCAGGACAGGACCGCTCAGGACAGGACCGCACCCGCAGTTAGGAAGCAACGCCTGCGCTCCACCCGCTCTGCAGTTATCGATCAAGACCCCGATTGGGTCAGCGAACTCCCAGTAAAGTGCTTCACCAGCACTTTAAGGTTCAGTCGAACCTCAGTCTATGGTCAAATTCAGACAGAGTGCTTCGCAGCGCTCTGTATCTTCAGTCACCTATTGAGTGCGTTGGGTCAGTGACAGGTCAGCTAAACCAGACAAGTCGGACGGTTCACTAGGTGAACCCAGGGTAGATATACAGTTTGGGGACAGCGTACCACCCCCCAATGTTGCAAAGTGTCAGAATCCCTTAATTTCGATTGGTCCTAAGGTAGGATTTGGGTAACACACCAATCACGACATAGCGCTTCAAGCCTACATTTGCATAATAGGGTACCGCCTAACTAGATTGGGGTTCTCATGAGAACTGGTGCAGAAATACAATGGCAACTTTAACATTGTTGCTCTGTGAGCACATTTGATTGGTTCAGCCGAGTTTTCGGGTCGTTCTCAGGAGCATCTTGCTCATCACTGCCAACTGGCTGCGTTCCATCAGTCAAGGTCTGTTTAGGCCTCGGCAAGTCGCGCAGGCGCAGAAGAGACCTCCAAGATGGTTCCCGGCACAGACAAACCCCATTCCCCGCGGTACATAAAAAGTAAGCGAAAAACAAATTAATACATAATAATGTCATTATGAAAACACATCACGGGATTTGTACTTTTGACTCATCATCAAGAAATAAAAACTATAGCATTTAAATGTTAGCTACATTGACACAGTCACAAGAGCAGTGGCACGAGCAGTACCACATGATAAGCACAGCTATGAATTACGCATGCGCATAACTTTCCCTCCACTTCTGCAGACGCGTCAGGACACGTGAGTGTGGCTGACGCATGCGCAGTAACTAAATACAAGCGGCGGCCATTTTTAGATGACTCGAGTAAATTATTTTAGTAAAACACATGTGCAAGCTTCACGATCCTTATCTAAACTAAACATAAATGTTAGTAGAACATACACTTGTTACCTTATTACACATAAACGAGGTTCTTGACTTCGGCAAGCCGCAAAATATGCGAAGCTTTGCTTCATCAGCAACACATCCGGAGTACTGATGCAAATGATAACATTGATAATGCTCGGAGGGAGAACAGATAACCTCAGTGCAGCACAGTCGGTGTATACAGGCTGGGAAAGTTAGAATTAATGAGTGCACATATATTTCAGAGCTGCAAAGTGCAACACTTGAATCCAGCAGGTCATAGACAGGAGAATGTATAGCCTAAACTGGGAGAATTTCTTGTTTCACACCCTGACACTTGGCACAGGGACAGTCCATAAATCGTCTGATCATAAAGTACCAGAAGTGGTACTTCCTTTACCATGATACCACTATGGAGAAGAAAATTCCACCAACAGATTCCCCTCTCCAATTAACATTTCGAACGTGTATCTGATGATTATCCATTACCACCCAACGCAAAATCTAGCCCTTAGGCTGCTAGATAACAATGGAAATAAAGTAGTATGTGTGAGGTACGGTACATGAAACTCTTGCCACCTGTCTCCCTCCTTTATTCTTTCCACCCTTTGCTTTGAAAATCTTTCTCTTCTCTCTGTTCACCCGCGCTATTCTTTTGCACATGGCGAACCTGCATGCCTTGGAGAATTGTGCGTTAATGGGGTATCTGGGAATCAGAGTATTCATAAAGAGCGGGGGGGAGGGGCTTGTTTTGCTGGCAAAAGTCCGGGATCGAAGGTGGCACGCTGGCATAGCCATTGGAAGACTCCCTCCATGTATGCTGTTATGTCTTTGTAGGGTCTGGTTGAGGGTAGATAAGGGGGCATTCGGGGTCAGTGTGTGCTGCAGGTACACTTGAGTCCCCGGTGGCATACTGTGGCTGTCTACAGAACTGGGGGGAGGAGGGTGCGGAGACAGAGAGAGAGAGATGGTGAGCAGCCATTGAGAGAAAGGGGTCTGTGTGTACACCCTGGGAAATATGAGTTGTATATTTGAAGTAATCCGATCTGGACTATCATCTCTGCTAAACCTTCCAAAACCAAGGCCTAACTCGAACCAAGGGGAAGAGACTTCACCTCTAACCCCTTCCAAATCTTATAGCTACATCCACATCTTTCTTCAAGTCTGATCCTAAACCCATGTACTTACATCTTAACACATAAATACCTCCCACCCAACCCCTTCAGCCCAAATCTAAACTCCTAACCATAAATCATTTCAACTAAACCTAAACCCACACACTTAAACAAGGAAAGCAGGTGGGTCTGCGTGTTTGTGTGTGATTAGAGTTCAGTGTGTGTGCGTGTGTGCATCCCATAATGTGTAGAACAGGGGTAGTGTGTGTGGAGGGAGCACAAAGGCATAGTGCGAATGTCAATATAAGTGGTTTGTGTGTGTGTGTGCGTGAGAGATGGGAGAATAAAGGTAAAGGGAGACTGCATGCATTTGTGCTAGCTGCAGGCAACGTGTGTGACAATATCAGGGAAAATACACAATAAAAACCCTCCCAGCAGGTAATAAAACAAGCCAAAAACTTTCTTACACTCTGACCTGTCAGATTAGCCCCTCGGGCACTGCCTGATTGCCCCTTAGGCCAGTCCAACCCTGGGCAGCAGGGAAAGTGTGAACATGGACAGTGTGGGTGAGGACACACTAGGGCATCGTATATCTGTATAGAGGAGAGTGTAGATGCGGGCAGACAGGCGTGGCCTACACGTCCCTGCGGGAAGCATGTTCTAGTGTGGCCTCACACGAAGCATGTGTGCATTCAAGGGTAGTGACTGAGTGCATACAGCGAGTGTGTTTGTACAAGGAAAGTGAGTCTGTGCATATATTAAGCGTGGGTGCCTATATGCAATAAAAGTCAGTGTGCACGTGCAGAGTTTGTCTACCTACATTAAAGAGTGTGCTGCTTACTGCCATAGTGTGTGGCTGTGTGCGGGCACATAAAGGGAGCTTGGCATGGGCATGATCTTCGTGGTATTGTTTTAACAATCAGCCCAGTCTTATCAGATTGGTGTCAGACCGCACATTTACACATTTAGTTAAGATTGGTTTGAAAGATAGTGCAGCTCTTTGTCGCCCTGACTTCTCTCTATTATCCAGCAATGTTGATAGATGCTGAGCTGTCTTCATTAACATCATTTCACTCTCACCCCTACCTTCTCTCTATCAGCACTCCCTTTAAAATTGAGTTGAATGTCATTATCACACTTCTGTAAAGCCATCTTTGTTCCTTTCTGCCACACTGTATATCAGCAGTCACTGAGTTGGCTTTTAATCATATCACATTACTTCATTGGGGTTTCTTCTCGTTCACTGTTGGGTTGGCTTTTGATAGTCTTATACCGCCCTCTTTCCCCCCTCTTTTCTCTGGTGTGGTCCATTGGCAACTGTTGGGTCAGCCTTTGATCGTGTCTTGTGTGGTCCTCCGTGCTCCCACTCTTCTCTGGATTGGTTCATTGACCGCTGTTGGGTAGGGTGTGTTGATTGAAAGACGGTGCAGAGCTCACTGGACTTTAAGGGCAGACACTGTACCCTCATTTTGCACTCGCAAGTGTTTTTCTGCACATAGCGGCCACCCACATACAGCCACCCACCCATACACAGAGCCACCTACACAGCCACCTACACACACACAGAGCCACCTACACATACACACAGAGCCACCCACACAACCACAGAGCCACGCACACAACCACAGAGCCACCCACACAACCACAGAGCCACACACACAGCCAGACAGAGCCACACACACAGAGCCCAACACACACAGAGCCCAACACACACAGAGCCCAACACACACTGGGCCCAACACACACAGAGCCCCCACACACACAGAGCCCCACACACACACAGAGCCCCACACACACACAGACCCACACACACAGAGCCCCCCACACACACAGAGCCCCCCACACACACAGAGCCCCCCACACACACAGCGCCCCCCACACACACAGAGCCCCCCACACACACAGAGCTGTACACACACATAGAGCCCCCCCACACACACAGAGCCCCCCCCCCACACACACGCAGAGCCCCACACACACAGAGAGCCACACACAGGGAACAGGGGGCAGGAAAGCAAGCACAACGAGGGAACATGGGGCAGGAAAGCAAGCACAACGAGGGAACAGGGGGCAGGAAAGCAAGCACAACGAGGGGGCCGTATTTTTGGGACAAGGCCACGACATATGAAGTAGATCACCTATGTTAACGTATCACAATCTCGCCAGCGTAGCGAGGCACACTAGCACTAGGGTATTATTTGTAGAGTTTCGCCAGATGTATATACCAGTCCTACAGTAATTTAAAATGTGTTTCTTTGCCAGAAAAGTGTGGAGTGCCTCGTTTGCTCCCACCTTAGGTGTGAATATTGTTGATCTGAGATTTTCATGAAAGTCTTATAGTCTGAATTCAGCACCTGAGCGTAATAGGACAGAATGTATGAAGCTCTGTGGTTATACTGAATAAGCAGCTACCTATGTTAAGCCATCTATTAATGTAATAACTGCACTTCCACAATTGCTTTATTAACCTTCCTGCTTTCTCAAATTTGCTTGAAAATGCACGATTTTTCTTCCTTTTTTTCAAAATTTTCTTGGGGGGGTTATCCCCCCAAACCTCCCTTTTGGGGTTCGGGATCGCTCGCTACGCTCGCTCGCTACGGTGCAGTATGCAAATGACTTTGCGCCCCACCACTTTCAAATGTCACCCACCGCCCCTGTCAGAGATTAGTTCTCTAAGAGGTTCCGCTACGATTATGTAGTCGATTGTGCTACCTTGGGAGGGCGTACCGAACGAATTATGCAACATACCAGAACAAGTGTCAATCGGATTACAGAGCTCTAGGTTATTAATCACCAGAAGTCTATTCAGGGATTCTCCATACTGATTATGGTTACACTGATATAGGGGGTCCCCTCCAACGTCATTAAAACCGCATACTGCTGACTTTGACAGCTGATAACAATGCGCATTAAAATCTCCCATCCAAAGTATTTTTGGGGTGATTTTTAAAGTCTAATTGTTAGTGTCTATCTCCACCTGGCCCACAACTTCTTTCATGTCACCTGAAAAGATATTATTATAAAAATTAACTAAAACAATGATATCTTCATCTGGATCTTTTAAGAATAATAAGTGAAAAAAGGGAAACATTGTAAAATGAGACAACTTCTACCCGTATTGCGTTTCGTAACAGGGTTAAGATCCCTCCCCTAGCTCTACCTGAGGTTGATGGGAAGGCAGGAGTATAGAATGAGCGATAGCCATCCAGGTCCATCTGCTCGACCTCACAAATTTCTTGAAGGCAGATCAGGTCATATGTAGTTATGATGTTTATCCAATCTGGGTCCTGAATTTTTCTGCCTAGTCCAGCAATTTTCCATGACATAAATGTGATTCCTTTAAATTGCTCTAATATTTCAGTTACGGGCAATTGAGGGTCAGAAACCCGTAAAGGTGGGTTTCGAACAGGAGTAAAGACCTGCTCGGCTTATGTCAATCGCAACCCTCCAAATCTGTAAGTGCATGAAATCTGTTATATGTAAGAAGAGGGTCAGAAAACGGGTCTAAGGATATTGGGGTGAGGTAAACGAAGGAATAGCCAAATCCAATAATGGAGATTTATTGCCTCATAGCCCCAATAGGTTGGGTTTATAAAAATATCCCAATGGTAAGGCAAGAATTTGAGTAAGCGATGTTGTTGCAGTAGGTAATATTTGAAATAGTTGGCGTACCAATTGGGGCAAATTAAAATTAACCACCACACAGTCACCTTCAATATCTTTCTCTGAGTCTCTCACCCAACCCAGTATTGTGGCCATTTAGATATTTGGCAGCATTGCTTTATGACCCCCTACAAATTGTTTGAACCAAAAACTTGCTTTAGACATCAATTGTTCAGTTGTCTCCACTTGTGCGTTGTTTAATTTCTGGACATTTGTTAATATTACAACATATGGGCAAGCTGCCGGGGGGAGTGCCAGTGTTGTGTGATTAACATTTGGGTGACTTTTGGCCAGTCCAGTCCTTTGGTGTGATCTTATCTCAAGTCTTTTAGGGGGTCGGGTGGTATACTTAACTGTTCTTTGCGGTGAGTTGCCAGTGTTATTGATGGTGGTTACTTTCGGGGCCGTAGATTTAGTCTTTAGAGGAACATGTTGCGGCTGGATGGGGTCTATTAAGTATTTCCCTGGGCTAGTGGCACCGTGGATCGTATTTCTGCCCTATATCTGTATATCCACGCAACAACCAATATGGTCTTCGTTACGATTTCCCTCTGCAAATGGGCTGGATTCTATTTTTGTCTCAATTCTAGTCAATCTGTCTATCAATGGTTGCAGTAAAACAGTAATTGACAGCTCTATCTTTAAAATTAATACATCCCTAGAAAATGGGTGGGAAACATTTAATTCTTGTCGTGTAGCGATTGTTTCTTCTGTTGGTCTCCCCCTGCCTTTCTTCTTCTTCAGGGGTGGTTCAGATGTGTCCGGAGGGAAGGGTGAGGCGGTGGTTATGTGGGAGATCATGCGTTTGGGCCGGTTAGTAGGATTCTCTGGGTTTATAACTTGCACATCTGTTATTAACATATGTTCCTCCCTATTTGTGGGCTCAGACCTGGCAATCAACTAGCCTGCCCTCCCCCCAATAGATGGCCTTCGTTCAACAGATGAAATCTCCTTTTCAAGTGCATCATTAGCTCTAACAAGAAAGGAGTCTAAAGTATTCATGGGCTCGCCTTCGTTACTTGTAGTTGTCGTTTTCCGTTTCCCCATCTTATGAATCGAACCCGGGTCTCTTGTTCCACCAAGCCCTACACGTTAGGGAGGGGGCCCAGCCCAACCTCTTCCTGGCTCTGAAGGGTGCCCTTGTTTGCTGCTTTTGGCATTTCCTGTGGTTTCGAAGTGCTTTGCTTTCACATTCCTCCGTCTTTCATACTTTGATGACCTGTAATTCTGTACTTGTTCACAGCCTCACCCGTCTCACTACTACCACCACCTTCAATCTGCCTGGCTGGCAGTGGAAGGAAGGAAGTGGAAGGAATTGATGGGATGATGCAAAGACGAGCGAAGACCACATCGAGCCGGAGGCTGAGCCCGAACCTAGAAAGGCCGCCTCCTCGGTCTACCAGGGTCACCAACTACTGGTAGGCGCGCTCGTTACTAAGCCACCCTTCACCAACGACCGTTAATGCCAATTGATGCTGTTTGGTGCTGTTTTATAACTTTGATGACTTTTGGTGCCTTTGAGACTGGCAATGGTGGCGGGCTAACCCCTCTTGCCGAGCTAGCACAGAAGCGAATCTGCCCCGGTGAGTGCAGGGAGGTTCGAGCGGGGGCAGAAGCGCCTCACTGCCTTCATGAGGTCCGGAAAAGTGCGGCAGGAGACAAATGACGAGACAAAAGGAAATAATGAAGATAAAGACCAGGGCCCACTAAAGACCGGGAAAAAAAAGAAAAAGATCGTACAGCAAAGAGAGAGACTTGTGTCTGCCCCCGAACTATCGACAACTAGTCCGAAAAAAAAGTTTGGAATTCAAAAAATGTTTTACTTGAAGGACCCCATGGCGGTCATTTATGGCCAAACGCATGAACAAGCGCACCTGCCAAGTCCAATTGCACCGGCATCAAGGACAAACAACAGTGAACAGCCGCAAGTAAAGAGCAAGATAGAGGAAAAGGAAGCACAAAAAAGCACGCTTGACAACAACTCGCCAACTAAACCAACAAATCAGTCACAAACTTCTCAAATTCCTGCCAATTCAAAAGGCAACATTGAAGATCGTAACTCAATGGTGGTGCTAGCCCAAATACATAATAACAGCTCCTCAACTCAGGAAAAACCTGTGAAAATAGTAACCAGGAATACGGACAAAGACAATAGCCCTACTGTAAAGGAAAACAAAACTGGGGTCGAGCACATCATCGTAAAAGATGACATATGGTCAACCTCCTTCTCCTTACCCAATGAGACAAGCTTGGACAGACTAATGGAATCTAATACTCAAACAGGAAAGCTCATCCAATCCCAACACAATGAAGAAACCAAGAATCAGCAAAGCCCGCAAGGTGGACACAGGCCGGCACAAGATCCGGAAAAGGGACTGGGTGGAGAAGAAAGGTTAGAATCAACACCACTAAATCCAGACAAAAACCACGACAAAGGGGACAAAGGGCAAGGAAAAAAAATGGATGGCCAAAAACAATAAACCTGACGTCTCCTCTGTGAGTGGGTCAGAAGAAGTGTCAGAGGTTTTGGGAGTTCAGGCTGGAGAGGTCAATAAGGCCCCATGGAGCGAAACATTATTAATAACCTTGGACCATGCAATTAGGGCACCGAATTTTCAGTCCGATAAAATGGATGTACAAATTGATTTAATAAATCTAATCACTGGTCACATTTCAGGCATAAATACCAGGCTGGACCATATTGCATCGCTCCTACCTAGGAGGGTAGATACGGTATACCACACAGATACCGCCCAGCCAAGCTGTGTATGTGGCAAATTGGTGGATAAATTGTCAAACCTACCTGACATCCTAAAAGATATCCTAGGGGCAGTTCAGTCTTCAATAGGAATTAAAAAAAACAGGAGCCCCAGAGGGATAAAGGAGTTTGAAGAGGAAAATGGGAGCCTATACGAAGACAAGGAACAAAACACAAACAATGCCCAGGAACAAGAGAAAAAAAAGACAAACAAGGAGCGTTTAGAACAGAGAGCCCGTCGAATTGATGATACACAAAGCGTAAGCGACAATCAAAAAACAAAGTTAACAAAAAGACAAAGGAAACGCACCAGGAAGGGGAGGACCAAGCCTAAGGAGCTCCCTCTGATAAATGATCATACTTATCTAATCTTCAATCAAACAACTTCAAAGAAAGAGAAACTATTAACGGAAAAAAACGCTTCAAACCTCACAGATAAGACCTTGGATCAATCAAACCAGTCAAGAGAAGAGAATGGATACAACTCGCTAATTGAATCAGTGACCTCTCCCATGTTGATCAAGTCAAATCACATACAAGGAGAAAAAAATGTGTCTACAAAAAAACATAAAACTACTCAGCTACAAAACAAAGACCGGATCCAAGTCGAAGGTGATGAAAAACGATCATGCGAAGAGGACAACGGAGACCAGGTAGTAATGACACAGCGGATAAACAAAACCCCAACACATGCCGGTAGAAAAGTAAAACAAGACAAGTGGACCCAAAACTCTCCGAAGAACGTGGAAAAACAACCAATCAAAGGCAATAAAATCCACCAAAGGCAAATTATAAAAACAGATATGGAAGACGGAAGTGCCAGAACGCCGATTAAAATAAAGACAAACGGGTACGGGCGATCTTGCAACCTCCAACAAAAAGATCAGTACCTAGCGCATACACAGACATCTAAACAAACAAAGTACGACAAACTGCACGGCATAAAAAACAAAGGGAACAAGTTGAATACAGGTAGGCCAATCGCACCCATCTTTCAGCCAGATAGAACAACTACCGCAACTGGAGAAACAACAAAAAACACCCTAGGAGTAGGTAGAACAATAAACATGAAAGGAGAACCAATAAAAAACACACAACAGCAAGAAGAAAAGGAAGAAAAACCAGTAGTCCAGAGAATAATCCCCTGAAAAACTGACATTCGTACCAGAATATCAGACAACTGGAGGACAAGACTCCTTGAACAGAGGAAATATAATGCGGCTGCTCAAAGAAATTCCAGAATTAGATGAAATATCATCGCAAGAACTCCTGTCTGTAGAATTCAAAACCAATGTAAACAATCCGGACGTAGAGGAGTCCTTAACAACTTGGTCGTCAAGAAATGTTGTAGACAGGATACTCGCTATGAGCCTGACCTTTGAAGCATGGGGCATTGGGCTGAGGCGAAATCAACGGAAAAAATACCCATTCCCCCTTTTAAAAAACACCCAAAAAGAAATTCCAGAAAAGGAAGCCGGAAACCCTCAGAAATCATGCTTAAGGAGTGCATGCTCAGTAACCCCACAAAAAATACCACAACGAGCAATAATCCAGGCAAACTCAGACGAACAAGAAACCATGCTGGAAAAGAGCACAGACTGGTCTTGGGTTGCAAAGGCGTTGAGCAATAAGAGTTCCTAGCCATTCTAAAAAGCCAAATGAGAATAAAAAAACACAGCTGCGGATAACACCTTATGATCAAAACGAACCGGGTGAAACTCAAAGAACTCGGGACGAATCCATCTTGTTGAACACACACACGATTAGCATTTGTTCTTGGAACGTCCATGGCTTCAACAGTATGGGGCAAGATCATGAAACCATAAAATTCTTGGAACAACACGATCTAATATTACTCCAAGAAACTTGGAATTTGAGCCCAGTATCCATCCCCGGTTACATAGAGTCTCATGTCCTAGCAGAAAAACTCTCAAAATTTGGGCACCCTAGAGGAGGCCTATCAATATACATCACACAGCTGTACGGATGGCAAGTGGAAGAAGTAGATACTGGGGTAAATTGGCTGAAAGCAATAAAACTCACAGAGTGGACTAACTCGAATCTACACAACCATAACTTATTAATGCTCAATGTCTATGTTCACCCAGAAAAGAAACAGAAGAAGGAGAGATTAACAACACTATGGTCCTTGATTCAAGCACTACAAATCTCACACGGTTCACATTTCCTGATCATTTCAGGAGATTTTAATAGTAACCTAAAAAAGGACAATTGTATAACTCAGGAGCTCGGAGACCTGGGCCTATCAATTTTGAATGGGAACGTAAAAGGGGACAGACCCACATCAATAACTTTCTTAATCTGTAATCGGAAATCAACAATAGACTTTACGATAATGAGCAATAACCTGGTGTCGAAAGTAAGCACTTTCTTGGTCGAGCAACGTACAGAAAGTGATCACTTCCCATTAATTACTAAAATCGATACGCTGGTCAACAAATCCCAAAAAATCAATACTGTTGCTCAACACACTGAAAAATTCAACCTTCGGAAAGTGATATGGGGAGGGAAAGACATAAAACCAACAATACAAAAATTCAAAAAACAATTGTCGGAAATGACAAGTAAAGAAAAAGAAAACCCAATAAAAACATGGGAATATTTATGTAGTGCCCTAACGAGAGACCCTCCACCCACGAAACCGAATAAAGGACGAATGGATACAGGGAAGAAGCCTTGGTTCAACCTCTCCCTCAGGGAGGAAAAAAGGAAAATTTCACATGAAGTCCGGAATCAGGTAGTAATAGTGAAAAACGGAAAGAAACCGGATAAGGCGAAATTAAAGGCCATGCGGAAAAAATATAAGACCCTGCTGAGTAAAGCAAAAAAACTATACCAAGAAGAAATCTGGACAAAATTACTAGTTGCAAGTAAAAATAAAAACGGTTGGTCATTTTTGGGTATTATTAACAAATTGACAAAGGGCAACCTACTCAGACAAGAGGCAGGAATTGGAGAAAATAAATGGATCCAGCATGTTAAAAACATGTTTTCTGGCAGGGAGAACGGACAAAATCGACAGTGTAAAAAAGAGTGTGGAATATGCACCAAAAATTTAGAGCACGCAGAAGCTCTTTTTAGATCACAAGAAATCCAGCAGAAAGATATCAGCATGTCAACCGTGGCCAACGAGAATCGGCCCAAAAATAAAACGGGCAAGGAGCCTACAATACCATCAAAAACACCAGAAGAAATAATACCAGTCCTAGACACCCTGGTAACAACCAAACAGCTAAAAGGTATAATAAAACGTCTAAAAACAGAGGGTGCAGCAGGTCCTAACGGGCTCCCAAATGCGCTTTTTAAACACTCCCCGGAGTTCTGGGCAGAATATTTAGCACCACTCTTTAATTGGATCTATAGCCAGAACAAAATGCCCAAGTCCTGGAAAGGGAATATAATACACCCTATTTTCAAGCAGGGCGATCACAACGACCCAGGGAATTACAGGCTAATATCGCTGATCGACGTGGAAGCGAAACTATATGGATCATGCTTGCTGCAGCATCTCCAAGACTGGATGGAGGACACAAATATAATACCCATGTTTCAAACGGGTTTTAGGCCAAGAACGGGCACTTTAACAAATTTGACAACCTTGGCCCTTCTAAAGGAAAAAGCAGAAGCAAAGAAGACCAGACTGTTTGCTTGTTTTATAGACCTGCGATCCGCCTTCGATAGGGTGAACCGGAATAGACTATGGGAAAAATTAAGATCATGGGGGTTACTGAAGAACCTATTGGAGGCTATAATAAGCCTGTACAGTGACACCTGGGCTAGAGTCAAACTGGGAGACAATAGCAGCATTACTGCCGAAATACGCACGCAACAGGGCCTAAAACAAGGGTACTGGCCCCAAGCTTATTTAATCTCTACATGGCGGACATTACCAAACACATACAGATGGGGGAAGGTCACCCACCGAACTTGGCAAACACCCCAATTCCCTTTCTTCAATATGCAGATGACATAGTCGTGTTGAGTCAAACCCCAATAGGGCTGCAAAGAATGATAAACAGCCTTGTAATTTATTTGGAGCATGAAAGCTTGGAATTAAACAAAGAAAAGACCAAAGTAGTCCGCTTAGTAGATCCGAAGAAACCAACATTCAAATGGTACGCAAACAGTACCCAAATAAAGGAGGAAGTATCCTATAAATATCTAGGATTAAAATTGGGGCGAGGCCCGACCAACAAAGAACATAAAATAGACCTAAAGGCGAAAACACACTCCATGATCTATGTACATCGGTTATTGTGGAAATAATTGAGCTGTCCAAATTACACACACTTGCTAAACGTGATGAAATCACAGACCTTACCCACCTTGTCATACGCATTGGCCACCTGGTGTGGCAAAGAAGCGGGGCTGCTAAATAACCTACAAACAAAGGTATATAAAGCGGCTCTAAATCTTCCAAAATCAGCCTCACCAGCACAGGTATGCCTAGAATTTGGCCTGCTGAATCCGAAATTTCGCAGTATGGGTACTTTTGCGAAACTTTGCCACAAATTACATTTGTCAGAGGAAGGCTCACTGGACAGCCTGTGTTGGAATGAAATCGAAAACCAGCAGAAACAGTCTACACTAGGCAGCTGGGGAGACTTCTTGTTGCAATCCTTGAGGGGTTTAAAAATCCAATCAACATGGGATTCAATCCCGGACAGAACCAGCTTTGATAAGACAACAAACAACGCTGTCAAATGGGAATCCTTTCTTGAAGACAAATCGATATTTTCGAAACGACGACACGGGTGGTCAGTGATAAACTCATATTCTGGGACAAAGCCACAGCCTTATTTAGAAAGTCATTTTAATGAGAATCTAAAACAGAGATATATAGAACACCGGCTGGGCTTACAGCCTTCTAAGGACTTGCTACCATCCTGGAAGGGCAGTTATACAGACCCTCATTGTCGCCTATGTGGGTACCAAAATGAAACATTACCCCACCTGCTATGTGTTTGCCCGGCACTTATGGACTTAAGGAGACGACTTTTAAAAAACATTTTTAATAAAATGAACATTCGTACATGCAGGCAAGCTGTAATTTAATGGTTGGAGGGATCGTCTCCCGTGTTGGCTTGTAGGGGGGGTCAAATACATGAGAAAAGTAGAATCGCTCCTACAACAAGCGGAACATGAGGAGACAAGAGATGTTTTTTTAACATGTACAAAATAAGCACATTTTTACCGAATTTCAACGATTATCTAATGCACTGTAATTTTGTAATAATTTTTAATAATTGGAAACAATACATTTTTGACTTTGACTTTGACACTGCTCGCATTACTCGCTCAACCCGGCCACCTGGCTCCGGCGCCAGCTCCTCGCGCAACTCCACTCCGCTCCTTCAGCCGGTAGAGGTGATGTTTGCCTCGGCTGTGGTGTGAAAAGGGCGGGGGGGGGGGGGGGGGGAAGTGAGCAGCTGCTTACTCACTTTGCTCCGGCTCGATCACAACATCACGCCGGCTGCGCTCCGCTCTGACCTCTAATAAATGAGCTGCTTAACATAGGCTGTCAAATATATAACAATGTAGATGATTTCCAGATTCTGCTTCGTCTAGATGACAATGCCCCTTCACAGCAAAAATGTCAGGACTTCTTGCGTTTTACTTAGAGAAACAACCACTTAAAACTAAACTCAGACAATACTGAAACTAGAAGCAAATGTGTCAAGCCTTTAGCGAATCACATCACAGCTGGTTACTTGAACAAGAACGATTGGTCTGGTCTGCACAGAAAAGCGGAAAGGGCCAATAAGTAATCTTTCACTGCTCTGTACCCTCTGCATGGACTTGCGGGGCTAAGGAGAGAACAAACAAAAAACCTCAGAAAGTTTGGCTTATAAGGGGTCAGTGTCTCGTGTAGCACACCAGGCAACAGATTTCTTCTAGAGCCCAATGTAGATGGACTTTAAGGGAGGGCGCCTGGCAGCAAGAATAACATCCACCAGTTTGCTCAACAACTCATACGCATTCAACTGCCACTGTTCAATCTCCACGCATGGAGGTGTAAGTTTTGGAGATTCGAATGCCGAAACCTAAATTGCTTCGGAGACAGGAGGTTCTTCCGACGCAGAAGACTGATCAAGGGCAAATGATGGTGCTCATAAGCTCTGGGTACCACACTTTTCTGACTTAGTCCAGGCAATCAAGATGACTTGGGCCTAATCTTTCCAGGTATTCTTCAGAGGTAGGAGAGATATTGGGTAGGAGGTCATACAGGAGTTCTTAGTTCAACTTCAGCCAGAAAGCATCTACTGATGAGCACCTTGGAGGAAACACCAGAACAGAAACTTTTAGTCCCTGTGCATTGCTTACAGTGGCGAATAGGTCTAGCCAGGGCTCCACCAATGTTCGAAGTTGCCCTGCACTACCTAGGGCTGGGAATGCCATTCATTATCTGCCAGAAGACACCTGCTCACTTCCTCCACTCATTCATTCAGAACCCTGCAAGATGGTTGGCGACCGGGAAGGTGTTTTGCTGTTCCAGCCTGCTTTAAATGCACAGAGGTTCCTGGACCAGGGCCCATGACACACTCTGCCATGCTGCGGCACCACATGGCAGTAATTTCATGCATAAGAGCCTGCAAGCTTTAAGGGCCAAATGGATCGTCAGAAACTCCAGCAGGTTGATGTGGAGCAGGTTCTCCACCTGAGACCATAGGCCTCTGCTCTTCACCTCCACCAGCTGATCCCACAAACCAGTAGTGACGCATCTGTCATAGCTGTGAGCTCTGGAAGGGAGAGTGTCCTACTGCAGATGAAGTTTGCACCTGCCAACCACTACTGCAGATCCTAAGCAGTCTTCTTAAGACCCGAATTGAGTCAGAGAGGCAGTCCTTATGGTGAGCCCACTGGCATTTGAGGTCCCCATACAGGACTCACTTGTACTATCTGTTGTTGTAGCCTAAGGAGGTTGATTGCGTTCAAGAGGCCACAAAGGCTCAGAGCCATCATCACTGAGACCCATGACTGACCTTGAAACATTAGGATGATTCGCTGAATGGCCTGGATTTGCAGCAGCAGAGGACAGGCCTTGAACACCGCTGTGCCCAGAATTGCTGCAATGAATGGAAGTTCTTGTGTGGGCCTCAGGTGGGACTTCAGCATATTCATGGTAAAACCCAACAATGCGAAGATCTTGGCTGTCATCCAAAGGTGGTCCACAAATAATTCTAGGGAGCTCATTTTAACAGCAAGTGGTCAGGATACAGGAATACATGTACTCCTGAAATAGTGTAAAAACTGTTCGTCTTTTGCACAACATTAAAAAATAAAGAGATCAAAAACATACACAAGAAATTAAATGTGCACCTTGCACACGCATTTTGAAAACAACTGTTTCGGATAGAGAGTATAATATATGCATCGCAAAAGCGTGCTATTGAATTTAGGAATAGAGAATTCATATATATATTTAAAATTGTTGTGCACTGATATATGTGAGATCTATGAACTGAAATGCATTTTCTAGAATAACCATCATATACAATGATGCAATTATATAGGATATTAAGTTAATTACGACTAAACAAATCATATCTTGTGTATTTAGAGACGAGCATAATGGTGATATTGCTTTTAAAATCATTTAATTAAGTCTATTGAAATGCATTACTGAAGATAGAAAATCTGGTGCAATTATTATACGCAATCACTTAGAAGGCTGAAAGTTACTTGACAAATTTATTATATATGTATAGTCTCAAATATCTTAAAACGACATTGAATATTTGTATTCACTAAAGACAGAGGGGCAGATTTACAAGCCCCTTGCCCCTCTTTTATGCTGCTGCTGCGTCATTTTAGTGATGCAGCGGCGGCGCAAAACGAGCGCCATGCTGCGGGGTATTTACAACGTGACGTATCTGGAAGATGCGTCACGTTGTAAAGCCCTGCTCCAGAAGTAGGCGTTCCTGCGCAGGGGGGGGGGAGGCGATCCGCCACAGGAACGCCTCCTAAAAGTGGCTGAGTGAAATATACAAAATTTCACTCAGTCACTTTTGAGCCCATGCTGCGTCAAAACCCTGCGCCTGCTTGAAGCAGGCGTAAGCAGTGACCCAGCATTGTACAGATAGGGCCCCCAGAGCATTGCTGGAGCTGCGTCACGCCTGGGATGCAACTCCAGCAATGCGCCGCCTTTACGGCACAGATGCGTCACACTTCTGAGCCGTTTTTGCCCCATGGTGCACTGCATCCATGGTGGCGGAGCTGTGGCGCACAATAACTGGCGCATCCCTGCTGATATGAAATAATGTGTGTATGAAGAATCAAATAATTATCTATAAAAGCTAATATGACATTATAGTAAGTATGTAGAATTGACAATGTTTTTCTCTACGCCTGTACTTTCTCATAGCGTCAGATTGAAACAATTTCCTTGCAGAGTGCTTGTGTTGCAAGAAATGTATTAGCTCTGATACTCTTGTGAGAAAAAGAATGCAAGTAACCAGTTTACTGAATTGTCACATTAATTGAATGAGCCATTGTGGCCTGATACACAGTGGCAGCTGGTGAAATTTGAAACTGGTAGGGCGTATGCAAAACGAATCAACGTATGCGAGCGAGCGCAGCGAGCAAGCCCGACGGCAATCAGAGGGGTTCGGGGGGGCCAATCATAACTCCTTCAGACTTCAATACCATCATTTCACTTAATGCCAAACATTACAAAGGGCCCTAATGGCTCTCCCTGTTCCCCGTCGGTCACCTACCTCCGCTCTCTGCTACTCTTTCCCACTGAGAAATGGCAAACAACCTCAAGCACACAAACACCGGGGTACATATACTATATCAGTTCACTAGAGGAATCTCTTCCCTTGTAGAACCACCAATATTGGGGATGTTTCCTCCTCGTTTTGAATCTGAAAACGGACCTACTTATGGGTCTGGCAAGAGTAATGTGCTGACCGGTGGGACGATGCCATACAAAAGGTTTCTAAATACCCACTAGTTTGATATTTGCAAATGTTCACCTATTTTGGGAATCTTCCCAACTCTAGAATAGCAATAACGCACCCCTCGGTTTCCAGTATGCCTGGTATAGGGCCACTTGGAAAGGGACTGGAGATGCTACATTCGTCTCCTCGGCCACATGGGGTTGGAAAGGGGTGGGGTGTAACCAGTAATGTAAAAATTGAGCTTGTGCACAGAATGCGTAGAGCTGTGTATCTGGAGCTCTTAGTCCACCCTGTGTGAGGGGAAGTGTTAGCAGATCCCAGGAAACACACAGTTGTTTCCCCGCCCAGACCAATGATATTAATAAGGATCACATGGTTTTGAAAAATGCTTGGGTGAGCAGTAGTGGAATATTTATAAATAAATATAAAAACTTGGGCAAGACGACCATTTTGGCAATAGCCACCCTGCCTGCTAGGGATATAGGCAGCCTAGCCAACATCTTTATCTTCCCTTCAAGCCAGGAGATAGCGTGGCCATAGTTCCAACTCCAGATATCGTGTTCATGCAGACTAAGCCAGATGCCCAAATATTTCACTGGGCCATCTGCCCATTTCAATGGATACTCTAGGTCAAAGGGCCGGTTGCCGTGGTGAGCGGGAATAATGTGGATTTGGACCAGTTCGTATGAATACCAGAGAGACCGCCGAATTTTATGAGTTCTCTGAGGATTGTGCCCAAGTTAACCTCCGGGTCCAATATGTATAATGTCATGTCATCTGCATATAATGAAATCAAAAGGCCTCTGGAGCGACAGCGAAGAGGAGGGGGGAGAGGGGCATCCCTGACGGGTCCCATGGGCTATGCTGAAGGGCTCGAGGTCATACCATTGATGCTCAGTCTGGCCGTACGTGCCGTGTAAAGTAATTTCATTTGAGCTAGGAAGTACGGACTAAACCCAATTTGTTCAAGAATAGTCAATAAATATGGCCATTCTAACGTGTCAAATGCTTTAGTTGCATCAAGGAATGCGACCAACGCCCTAAATTCGGGATACTAATAATGCAGCCCCGTAAAAAAGGTGCGGATGTTATGTGCAGTGGACCTACCTGGGATGAACCCCGACTGGTCGGGCCTGGCTATTAGAGGGAGTAGAGGTTGCATCCTATTCGGAAGCAGCATCGATATTTATCGATGATAATGGCCGATAGGAATCTAATTCCTGGTTTGGTTTCCCAGGTTTCAGCAACATTTGGATTATCACTTCACGCATTGATGGGGGAGTATACCAGTGGTCTGGGCCTCCTCGAAAACTGCAAGAAAGTGGGGCGCAGTAGATCAGCATATGCCTTGTAGAAAACGGCTGTTAAGCCGTCGGACCCCGGGGTTTTATCCCGAGGCAGACTACTGATTACCTGCATAATGATGGACATAAATGACACAACAGCCCTCCCAAGCCAAACAATTCAATGGAATCGAGGAAGGGTTGGAGTTCCTCAGGTGGCGACTAGTGGGTAGCGGTGTATAGATTGGTGTAAAAATGTGTAAAGTGGTCCAAGACTTCCTGGGGGCCTCTTACCAACGTTTGATCCTCTCCCATAATCTCAGAAATGTACGTGGCAGTGCGTAGCGTTTTGAAGCGCATTGGCCAGAGTCTTACCTGGCCTGTCCCCCTCCCTGTAACGTCTAGCTTGGGTGTATTTGCACATGAACTTCACCTCTCAAAGTGTCTCCTCCTCAAATTCCATGATGTGCTCTTTAATAGAAACTAACAGCTTTGGGTCTTCAGTAGGATAATACTGTGATTCCTGTTCTTTAATACAGGCCTCCAGGGTGGCCAGAGAGCCCCTGATGGCTTTAAGCACCCCAGCATGGTGAGATATACATTTCCTTTGTGTTACTACTTTGAACGCCTCCCATAGTGAAGCATATGTGGACACAGAGCCTGTATTGGTGGTAAAGTGGACTTCCATGTCCCTGTATATTTCCTCTCGGAAAGCAGCGTCCAGTAGCGCGTTTGGAGGGAGTCTCCAGCTAAACATTTTTTACGGTGTCCCTGGAATATTCAGCCTTAGCAGGCAGGGGGCATGGTCTGAAAGTGTTCTGGGCAATAGTGTGGTGTCCCCAGACTACAATAACCTGAGATACCAGCCAATAGTTCAATCTGGACCAGGCACCATGGTGTGCTGATATACACAAGCCTTCCTCCACCCCTGAATGCCTCTACCTCCAAATATCGGTTAAAGTGCCATCTGCTATTATAGAATTTAGTGCATCACTGGAATTAGGGTGCAGGGTGCGGGAGATGCCTTTTCTGTCAATGGAATCGTTTAAAACAGCATTAAAATCCTCTCCCCACACTATAGTGTCACAGCCCAGGAGTAGAATCTTAGCCCAGATGTCGTGGAAGATGTCAGGACAGTCAACATTCGCTTCATACACTGCCGCAAGTGTCATCCTCACCCCCCAGCATTCCATTTAGTACTACAAAACACCCCTCTGGGTCTAGGTGAGAGTCAATCCAGCCACTACCTAATGAGAATATCAACCCCTTGTGCGTAGTTATATTGATAGAGGAGAAGGTGTGTCCCCAGTTTTTTTTTCTGCAACCAAAGATGGGACGTGCTGTTTAAGTCGGTCTCTTGAAGGAAACAAATATCGATATGGTGCCTGGCTAGGTAAGAGTGGACCAGCCAAGTTTTCCTGCAGTTATTTAGCCCACGAATGTTACAGGTTAAAAACGTATAGTCAGTCACGACCATCTAATTTGTGTGAGATGTCAGATTAATGTGCGTAAGTGGGTGTGGATTGTTTGTTAAGAGTCTCCTATGTCATTCTGTGTGGTGTAGCCTCCATCTGCGGGACTTGCGTCGGAGTGATTAGAACGTATTGGGTGAAGTCAGTGAACATGCTTATGTATGGTGCGGCCTTAGCTAACTTCCCAACTACTGCAAATCCCAACATCCACCCATCCACACCAACCCCCCAATTAGGTGGTGCAATAAACACCCCCCTGAAAAACAAACTGAACAATGCTCTCCAGGACCAAGCCTGGGAGCGAAACATGGGAGCTCTCCCCGGAGGCATGGGTCCACCAGCACACAGACGTGCCTTTAGGCGGGATGGCTGAGACCAATGATGTGAACCCTCGGCCCATAAGCCAAAGCTTGTCTGAGCTGCAGCAGCCATGTGGTTACTAGGCACACCGGGACGGATCAGTTGTCGCCACTGCATGGTCAGCACAGCACATTGGGAGTGTCCTAGCACTTCGAGGAAAAGTTCCTTATTTAGTTCGTGCAGAATTAGTCATTGTCACTGAGGTTCGTCTCAGGATTCTTGGATTTAGTGAATTTCACTGCTTTTTCTGCCCACTTATATGTCTGGCAAATTTCACTGCTGACTTCGCGCCTGTGAAGAAATGGGCAGTGCCGTTGTACATAACCTTCAGTTTGGCGGGGGAGAGAAATGCATACAGGACCTCTGCCTGTAGCAATAGTCGTTTCGCTGGTATAAACTCATGGTGCGCCGCCTGCACCGATGGAGTGAAGTCAGGGAAGAGTGAGATGGTGTTGCCTTGATGCTGGATAGTCCCACCGCTCCCTGGCTAGGCGCAGCACGGCATTACGGTCCCGGTAATTTAAGAGCTGAACCAAGATTGGTCGGGGGTGGACCCCACAGGCAGCTTTGGCCCCAGAGTGCGATGAGCCCTCTCCACGGTGAACACCGCAGACAGGTCCAAACCAAACAGTGCACAAAGCAGTTCCCCCAAGTACACTTCCACTTTGAAGATGCCTGTCATTTCATGGATGACAGTGATGCGTAAATTATTACGCCTTGACGGAGCTTCCAAATCGTCATTCTTGGCTCTGCTCAGGGTCAAAACCTTGTCGTTTTGCAACAACTGTTCTTTGGTCTCAACCTGGAAGTCGTTAGCATCCGATAAACGGTTTTCGAGTTGGTCCAGTCGTGTTTCGTGCGAGTCCACTTGCTTCCTGACTTGGTCTAGATGTGAGGTAATGACATCCAACTTAGTATCAATGGTCTTCAAACTGGACTTCACCTCTAATAGGAGGGTTCGGAGGTCCTACCCACGGTCTTCCTTGGCAGCCACCGGGGGCCCATCTCCCAACCCCTCGGCCCCAGAATCCATGTTTCTCGTGAGCCTTTCATTTTTAAAGGAGATTTTTTGCTGTTTTGTTGTCGTGTTTGCCCATGGCTGTGAGCTGACTATTTTCTTGTTGCCGGTAGGGCAGGCAGATTTCAGGCCATTTTTAAAGTTCCTGCTGAGCACTCAGATTGAAGATGTATAAATTCCGGGTCCAGTAAAAAGTCTTCAAACACTAGCAATTTTCTTCATGAAAGTTCTGTCCGTATTCGGGAGTGTCAATGATGCATAAAAGTAGTATCAATCTTATGACAAATCAAAACGTGAATAAACGTGAGGTTGGTTCTTTTTATTTCCAAATATCAGCCAGTTCTGCAGCCAACACGTGTTTCGTTAGGCATCAGTCATATGCCACACAACTTCCTCAGGGCTGCATGCCAGAAAAATATATAATACAAAATTTGTATCACAATGCTTGCCCAATTATAATAATAACACTTATCAGGAAATAATTTTTAACTTATAAACTAATCACCTCTTAAGTGAAAGAGTAAGGCAAAGATCCGTAAGTGCGCACCAAATACAAGAACTCCTGTGACTCCCAATGTGAAATTTACAACCTACACAAAACATTCCGGTTTTGTAGCCAAATCCATAAGTATAGGAATAATATTTACCTATATTAAACAATTCGATTTCAGTGATATCAGAGTTAACAAATGAAAGAACTAAACGCAGAAATTGAGTCTGGAATGACATAAGGGCACCCTTAGTCCAGACGCCAAGATTTTAGCCCACCTTGACAATAAAATCTCTAGAGTCATCAACATAAGTCAGGTGGCATATTACCTTTTATCGTTTTCTCATTCAATAAATCATGGTCTCACTCCAGTCAGGTCGACATCACAAATTTTAATTCTGGATGTAAAATAAAATACTACATCAGTCTATTCCTCATCTTGTATTACCTCGGTATAAACTATCTTTTTAATAATATTTTACCTTATATCGTTTTTCACTTTCAAAAGGTAATTATCTTGCTCCAATCAGATCCTCATCATAACTCCAGGTTTCTAAATATATAAAATATATAACTCCACATGAATCTGTTCCACCGTGGTTTGTATTGCCCAACTATTGGTATCTACAAGCAGATGCATTCTTATTTGTAAATTGTTACCTTCAATCGTTTTTCATAGCATATATCGATGTCTAAATCCATTCAAGTCGACATCACAACTTCAGGTTTCTAAACACATGAAGTAAAGCACCACATCAGTATGATTCCGTGTGACATGTATTACACACTTATTATTAAATTATTACATAGACTTACCCTATGTTTAAATGCTGTCGTCGGCAAGTCCTCACGTCTCAGTCCCA
Source organism: Lissotriton helveticus (assembly GCF_964261635.1). NCBI lineage: Eukaryota > Metazoa > Chordata > Amphibia > Caudata > Salamandridae > Lissotriton > Lissotriton helveticus. The sequence goes on along the minus strand of NC_136057.1, from coordinate 342,892,044 downwards.
CCGGGTGCAGTGGACTGGCGTCTATTACGGCCGCCATGTTTATTTAAATAAAGTTCGATTTGAATATCAAAACAAGACTAGAGTCCGTATTTTGATGCGGACTCGACTCGCGTTATGAAGAATGTTTATAAACAAATACTATTAGTGATTTAATCATATTTATCGTGCTTAACGCGAGTTTTTAATATTTGTATATTTGTCACCCTAAATATCATGTATGGTATAACTTATCTCAAAATAACCTTCGTATACCAAAATTATACTTAAAAGATTCTTTTTTTGGAAAAATAAGCTATTAGTATCTATCACGTCCGCGCCATCTTGGATTGGGTAAGTTAAAGATTACTTGTGAAGTAGTGTTAGAAGCACTCATAAATATTCCGTATTTAGAAGCGGTCCTATTTTGCGTAATTGAGTTAAACTAAACCAATAGTAAATATATTACCTGGTTTATCATATTTATTAGCCCCCACGCGAGTTTTACTGCAATTTTATATATGTGATACTAAATCTATTCTAAGATATAATATGTCCATGATGAGCCTTAATTTACCAGAATGACATTTAAATAATTCATTTTGATGAGATATGCTATTAGTTTTTTTCAATTTTTAAGCGTCAGTACCTTCTTAAGTTGGGCAAACTTGACACGGAGTCATGATCCTATTTAAACGATCTTCATGCGTCTTCGCAGTCTATAAATCCATTGTTTTATAGACTTATTTATAAAGGTCTAATTAACTTGTGGGTCAAAAAATATAAGCGACCAGTCAATTGGGTGCCCCCAGTCACGCCATCAATTTCTACTAAGTTAATACTAATATACATATATATACCTAATAACATCGTGATTTGTGTTATATCAATATTTCCGTGAGCGGCATCACTAATGTAATTATAACATCTTAATTAAGATACTTGGGGACACAGCATAGGCATGAGAGAAATCCACAGGGTAATAGTCAAAATTAAATACTGTACACCTAAACAGAGCATACACTATACATTTCAGCAACAAATTATTACAAAACTAAATTACGGTCCCAGTTATTAACGTTCTCCGAGAAAATACTGCAATTCAGTATCAACATTAAGTCCCTCTTCTACTGCCCGAAGGACCATAATCCATTTTGCTTCTTTACGCCTCAGTTTCAGCAACCTGTTTCCTCCACGTTTATCCATAGTCACTTGTTCTATACCGTGATAGGAAAATTTGTGTTTACTGGAGTCATTCTTGTTTTGAATTAAATGTGAGGCTATAGGATACCTTGTATCTCCATTTTTTAGCGCTCTATAATGTTCCACCATACGCTCTCTCAGTCTCCTCACTGTACTTCCTACATAAATCTTCCCACATGTACAGGCAATCACATAAATTACATATGTCGATTCACAGTTAATAAAAGAATTAATGTAAAAAGTACCAGTCTCATTATACTCAAATTTAAGTATTTTTTTCTCTGCCCACCTGCAAGAGCTACAATTGCCACAGTAGTAAAAACCTTTAACTTTTAACCGTAGCCAGTCACTTTGGCTTGAAGTTATTATAGGTTTAGGATAACTGGGACTCACATAGTTAGCAATAGTCATTCCTTTGCGGTAAGTCACACTTGGTTTATCAGTCAGAAAAGGTTTCAGGTCCTTATCAGAGCTCAGCATATGCCAATATTTTCGCATGATGTTATAGAGTTTTTGGCTTCCTTTAGCAAAATTAGTAATCATTCTTACTTTCAAATTCGATTGACATGCATCACTCTTAATTTTTGGTTTTAATGTAACATCTCTCTTTAGCTTCATAGCTTTATTGGTTGCTTTATTGATCACATTTTTGCTGTATCCTCTGTTTATAAATCTATTTTCCATATCAAGTAAATTCTTATGAAAATCTACATCTTTGGAGCAATTTCTCCTTGCTCTAATCATTTCTCCATATGGGATGGAGTTAATTTGACTTCTGGGGTGGCAGCTATCTGCTCGCAGTAAAGCATTGCAGCTTGTATCTTTCCGAAACATCCGACTGTGTAATTTATTATCCTCAATAAAAAGTTCAATATCTAAAAAGGATAATTTCTTTTTGTCATAATGAGTAGTAAATGACATGTTAAAATTGTTAGCATTAAGATACTCAAAGAAAGATTCCAACTCATCTGATGTCCCTCTCCAAAATAACAAACAATCATCAATAAATCTTCCCCAAAAATAAATGTGATCTATCCATTGCTGGCCTTTTGGGCCCCAAATCCACTCCGCCTCCAGTCTCCCCATAAAGAGGTTCGCGAAGGACGGAGCAAATTTAGAACCCATTGCCGTACCAAGTTTTTGTCTGTACCATGAAGATTCAAACAAAAAATAGTTATTTTCCAAAACTATTTTTGTCATTTCTAACAGCATTGATGTATGATCCAGATACTCAATAGGTCTACTGTTAAAAAAGCTCTCAATTGCTTGGATTCCCAATTCATGGTCAATATTTGAGTAAAGGGATACTACATCTAATGTAGCCATAATCATATCATCATCCCAAACAATATCATTCATAATGTTGAGCACATGTTTTGTATCATCAATGTGTGATGGTAAATTCTGTACATAGGGACTTAAAAATGAATCAATAAATTGTGATAACCTTTCAGTTGGCCCACCTATACCCGATATTATTGGTCTGCCTGGAGGGTTTTGTCGGTTTTTATGTATTTTGGGTTGGCAGTACATACAGGGGGCCCTTGGTGATTGAATTTTGAGGTATAAGTATTCATCTAAATCCAATAGAGAGCTGTCATACCATTCTTTGAGTCTCTTATTAATTTTATTCGTAACCATTTCCATAGGATTAGTGTCTATCTTCTCATAGTATTTACTGTCTGTTAGTTGAGACAGTACTTCATGGTTATAGTCACTTCGATTCATAACAACAATGTTGCCACCCTTGTCCGCATTGCGTATAATAAGTTCAGGATGATCTATCAATTCTCGAAGTGCTTCCCTTTCAGCTATTTTCAAATTGTCAGGTAAAATTTTCTTCTTCTGGTGTATTTCTCTTTTAAGTATGTTGTCAATTTCTAAAGTCACAGATTTATAAAAAGCATCTATAACATTACCAGATGACAACTGTGGTGTCCATTTCGATTTTTCTTTAAATCCACTCTGTTCTGTTAATCCTGGATTAATCTCTAAATCCCTTAAGAGTACACCCACCGTGACAGGATCTTCTTCAGACTCAGTGAGTGACAATAGTAATCTAGTATCATGAATTTCTTGAATAGTTAGGTTGCTCAAAACATGTTTATTCACTGGTTTCACCATAACATTATCTTGTTTAACAAAATATTTTTTCAGTTTAAGTAATCGAACAAATCTGTACAAATCAATTTTAGTGAGATACCAGTCAATATTCGTAGTAGGACAGTACCCAAGACCTTTCTTGAGTACACTATTCATACATTCTGACAATTCAACAGATGAAAGGTTAATCACCTCAATTTCTTTAGTGCCAGTATTTACTTCCTCCACGACCTCAATCTCTCTCTCATCCCTGGGATTGTTTCTCCTGCGTTTGCCACGGCTCCCTCTCCTTGTCTTCCTATTTGGGTGTTCCCATATCTCCCGCCTGTTTCTCGATTCCCCTTCCTTATTCTTTGTACTTCTTCTAAAAAATTTGTGTTATCTCCTGCGGGGACAATGGGGCCCTCAGCATTATCTTCATTCGTAGATAAGCTACTGGATGATGTGTTTACTGCTGAACTCATGGGAGTCGTTGTTCTCTTATTCGCCTGAGTTTTAGTAAATAAGTAATCAAACTTACGGGCAAAAGTAAAAACCCTCCCTACTAAATAATCCTGTTCGTCCCTCTTAAGTTTTCTGGCCTTCCTTCTTTTGATGTCTGCTTGTAAATTTGACAATATCTCATCTAGAACATTATAGTTCTTGATCGTAGCTTCAGGCAAATTAAGCTGTTTGATCTCCTCTTCACAAGTCTGTATCTCTATCAATAATTTCGCTATCTTGCGTTCAGCATTATCAATGAGTATTCTAATCAGATTACTTGAACTAGTACTTAACTCTCGCTCCCATTTGTCTAGCAGATCTGGTTCCAGATCCTCATATGTAGGAATAATTGTGGATCTTAGACCCCTGGGGATGCGGTTTAAGGTCAGGTACTGTTTAAGAGTTACAGCATCCCACCATTTGTTAAGTTCTTTTATTTTAAGTTTTTCTAGTCTCATGAATTTGGCCCTAAGACCTTCCTGTTTTGTCTGTATATTGGAGGCTACTGCTACATTAACAGAAGAGCCAGTACTAAGGTTTTTAAACAATTCTAGAGCTTCTTGTTCTCGGTTCATTTTCAGAACTCCTTAACAGGCCTGCTGCGGCAGCCCTACCTTCTAAACAATTAATTCAAAGTTAGGTAACAGGTTGAAAGGGCGCTCTGCAAAAAGTAAGGCCACGGTACACTTGAAACAATTTACGTTCGGTGCTCAGATTTCAGGCCACGTGGTGCAGTGCTCCAGACGGCTCCACAATGTGGGCCGCAGATCATGCGATTACAGCAAGTACCTCGCCTCCCCCAGAGTCCCGGGGAGTCACGCCTGCCGATGTCGTGGGAGGAGAGGGGGGCCACACAGCTTCCAAGATCACTTACACATTAGTCGTTCTTCAGGTCTGACAGTGCGTACATGCGGTCTCAAGTATAGCCCACACGTGCCCCTGTAGGTCAGTCTCAGCCTGATTTGATGCAGGTCACCCAGTGTAAGTTGCTGCAGCAGCACGGCAGCGGCACGACCTGCCTGCCCCCAGACATATGCTGGTTGTGTCTACTTGGCCTGAGAGCGCCCTGCGTTTCCCAGTGACTTCCGCGGCCTGAGATGGGTTTAATTGAGGAGGCAGGTGCACTCTCCTCTAAATGTCCTCTTCATTTTGTCTCCAATTTGTCAGCTGCAGGGCCATGGTGTGGGTGCCATGCACGGCGTGCCGCTATCCTCGGGCGAGACGCGTATGACTGCTGTGGCCTCCTCCCATTACCTCAAACAGCTGAGCGTCTCAGGCCGCACTTCGGAGCCAGTCTCCATGCGCGACGATCGCAGCCCAGTCTGCCCAGGAGCACCGTATGTACAGCTGGATCCCTGCTGTCGTTCCGGCCACTGTGAGACGCCGCCTCATCTCCGATCCCAAAATGGCGGTCCTGGCCCCACGGGCCTCTGGACAGGAATCTCCACACAGCTGCCAGATCGCAACGCACAGGTGATCGGCCGTGAGCTGCAAAGGGGGCCGGCACGTCCACCAACACCCCACCTCGGTCCACCTCTAGGTGGGTTCTCCCTCATGCAGCGCAGGCAGCGACCCCATCCCCCCGCTCCGAAGGCATTCGGCCGGGTGTATCCTCCCTCGTGGCTGGAAGGCTGCTTGCAGCTCGTCCGTGTCCTCAACCACCACTATGATGTGCCCAACGCCACCAGGAATAAATTGTTAGTGCGTTATGGCACTGTTTGTCCCACAGTTGCGCGGATTATGAACGGATTATGTCTTGGCCGGCAGAGCACACTTAAAGAGTGGCCATTCTGCTGCTCGGCGAGACCACGTCCGAGATAATGGGGTTATTAATGTATCGCAGTGTAGGGTTTTTTCTGAACAACAGGTTTTGGCTCTGCTGTTTTGTATTGCTTCAGCATAGCTGCTGGTGTGCATAATTCTAACCCATTTGAACTTCTTCAGGAGGTTAGGACTTCCTGTTGCCATTTTATACCTTCATACTATGGTACTAAGGGTGACATACCTGAAACGAATTGGTTACCAATTCCTGGTCCTAATTGGGTAAGCAGTAGTCGACACCATAGAGTCTTACCCCTCAATGCGATGAGCAAGGTCCATCACAGGACTAAGTCGGATTGGGTTAGAAGAAAAATAAAATGACAGAGAAAAATAGGGCCCAGTGATAGAAAATAGCTTCAGTGCTAACAAAACTTGGTAGCATGTTGGATGGTTTTGTCCATTGGCGTAAGAAATTGTCCCAGCCCAGTCTAAGCCCAAATGTTCTATGGTTAGGCAGAAGCAGTAAAGGAGTACCAGGTTTTCGCCATCGGAAGCAACTTGTAGCAGCAGAAAGAATGTGAGTATTAATAGGGATGTGAGTTGTCTTTGTAATGCTTAGATTGCAGTGTTTTGAAATGGCTGTGTTTTGTTAAGTGGAGAGAAGGAAAGGTTAAAGTCCATGTATGAGTGTGGAGCTTAATGCAAAAAGACACTTAAGTTGGAGTAGTTATCTGGTCAGTAAAGTCCTAAGATCCTGGGATATATACACACCTATGAGGTGATCTCAGTGTTTAAGAAAGACGCTAATTAAATTTATCTGCTGCATTGAGATGCTGGTCGTGAGACCTTGTCGGCAGTCACATTAAAGTAAGGGACGTATCTTTCTGTGTTAATTAGAAGTGATTGGTAGGGTTGATCTCAGTGCACAGGGATTCATTGACTACTCCAACTGAGACTCCGCTGGTCGAAGTTTTGCTTGAAGTGAATGTTAGAAATAGGTAAAGTTAAAAATACCTCTTGAGTACAAGAAAAATCTTTAAATCTTTCAGTAGAGCAGACAGATTTTGTTGTTGTTGAAATCGCTTGCATCTGTTTTGAATATTTTGTGTCGAAAAAAAGAGCTGAGAAAATTGGAAAGGGGATGCTGTGAAGAGTGAAGTTGATGTCAAAGTGTGCTGCGCTGATATTTATTAGTTGGTGTAAAGCCAGGCTAAGATTTGTTAACTACGTCATGAGTCGCGGTGGTATTAGTTGAGATTACTGAACAAAAGAATTGTGGGAAAAAAGTATTTCCTGGTTTCATGGAGCGTCATTTGTCAATACTGCACACAATAAGGAAAAAATGAAATTCTTTAAAACACTACGAACTATGATAAGGGGAGATGTGACAATACCTGTCAGAGAGGAAGAACCGATGCCACCTCAGAGTAAGCAAAGTCACTATATGGCATTGAATAAAGGATATCCTATGTTTCTTTGGCTTGGGCAATGGAATAAAATCACTGAAAAAATTGTCCTTTAGCTTTTCCACGCTATGGTGCATACAATGTTAGGGTCATTGAATACTTAAGGAGGACGTTATATGAGATGAAACCATCTCCTGGACCTGCTCAAATTGAGGCGCTAAATGAATAGGAACACATGGTACACCAGAAGGAAAAGAAAAAATATCAGGGAAGATATAGAAAAACCTTAAATAGATATGCAGAAGATAAATGGGACACACACCAGAAGGCATGGAGAGTTGACATAGTTGAGGGGACTAGAATGTACCCTGTTCTGACAGTAGCAGATGAAATTAAGGGCAAACAAATAGAGAAGAAAAAGAATGCAGAGACAGCCACAACTGACAATAGAATCAATGAAAAGGATAGTGACTTAGATGATGAATTTTTAAATGAGCTATTCTCAAATCGTCCACTACTATACAATGAATTACAAATGGGGGAGCTGATTAATACATGTTCAGAAGGGATTCCAATTACACCTGCTCAATGGTACATAATCCTTTTACTCCTCCACAAGGAGAGATGACTACCGAATCTGTAAACCCTATTGCTTTAAATGCACCAACTGCTTTAACCATTTCTGTAACTATTGGTCCTGTTGTACTTCTCTATACATGTGGAGTGCGGGGAAATTCAGGTCACACTTTGGCCATTCCTGCTGGAATTAATGCTGTAGCTAGTAGGTCCATAAACCTGACAGTGAAACAAGTCCCACAGACTCCTATGGTTCCGACTCAGGTGACTGTCTCTCAAACCGTAAGTGCAGATTCCGCATAAAGTCAGATAAGAGATGATCTTGCCTTAAGGATAACTCAGAAGTCACCACCATTTTTCTTGCCCAGAACAGATGACCCTCCACAAGTACGTTATAGCACTTCGGGAACAACTATACCTGTTGATACACCAAATTCCAACTGGTACTTACATTCACCAATTGTTGCCTAACCGAGTACGCGCAACTGAGAGATGCATTTGAACACATCGTCAGAACAACCAGGTTTTACCCCAAGAGAATTAGATGACTGGCTTAGAGTAATAGATAGCCCAGTTGCTAATAGAAAGGCTTAAACAACCAGAACAGATACTCAAAACCCACAGAAGGAAAAGGTCCTGGATGTAGCGAAGCTAAGATAGCTTTAGAAGAAATCATCATTGGAAGTCTTAGTTTATCCCAATTAAATGCATACCAAGATAAAGAATTACTGTTTCTGAGCAAATACATTATGAGGTGAGCTAGACAAACTCATGAGAAGCTGACAGAATTAGCATAAAAATACAAAATTGATGTGCAAAAAATCAAAAGTGCTACAGAAGACTTCCCGCTTAACTTTAGTGACAGAGATCTTGCTAACATGAGTACAGCTGGAATGAAATTGCAGATCAAAGAACCAATACCAATCCTCAATGAATGGAGTTAACTAGACAAATGGGAAGGGAGATGGTCAAAGAAGAAGGAAGCAAACAAAGTGTGAGTACAGATGCCTCCAGTTCTGATAGATAGGAGAGATAGATGTAAATGCTTACTAGAAGACAAGTACCAAGAGGAGGGTATGTTCATGTGCCCTGGACTAGAGCAGACATTTTGTCTTTCAGAAATGATTTCCCAAAACTAAGACATAATCCAGTGGAATGGTACAGATAAGTTGAATGAACGAGCTGTGAAAATTTCAAAGGTTTTGTGGAAATATTTGGATACCTTATTTGAAATTGTGGCCCCAGGTGATTTATAGATTGAATGCAAAACTTTTGTGGATTGGCCAGATGTTGAACCAAAAAGACATCCTCAATCAGATGTACCATCTCCAGTAGTAATGAAGAAATACAATCAGGCGATTACCCTTCTGAAAGGCAAAATCTCTCCTAAAGAGATGAACTGGGTACAGATTGGTAGAACGACTCAGGAAATTAAAGAATCAGTCCATGCTTATTACAAAAGAATGTTGCAGGCCTTCAGTCAGTTCAGTCGAATGGAGAATGTTGCAGAAAAATAACTTTTGAACTTCTTCAGGAGGTTAGGAGTTCCTGTTGCCATTCTATACCTTTATAGTGTGTTAGTAAGAGTGATATACCTGACTCTGATTACAAATTTTGAATTGATTACCAATTCCTGGTCCTCATTGGGTAATCAATAGTCAACATCCTAGTATCTCCCCCCTCAATGCAACGTGCAAGGTCCACCTGAGTATCAAGTCAGATTCTGTTAAAAGAAAAACAAAATGACAGAAACAAATAGGGCAGAGTGAGAGAAAATAGCTTCCAAGCTAACACTCCTAATCTTCAAAGATGGGCTGTGATTATTGCTGTCAAGTTTGTGAACACTGAGTGGCCAAGATAATACTGAAGAGGTCACAGCAAACTGAAAGTGTTCCTGGCTTACCCTGAACCGCTGGTAAAACCTATGGGAATGCAGGCCAGGTATAGGTAAATAGGCAGCATTCAGGTCCACGGACACCATCCAGTCTCCTGGGATTAGGGGATTAGATCTGTACCAGTGTGAGAATTTTGAATGTGTCCCTCCGCAGAAAGGAATTTAACTGGTGATGGTCCAGAAAAGGCATGAGGCCCCCAGTCTTCTTTGGGACAAAGAAGTAGTGTGAATAGCATCACACATTTTTACCAATTCAATGGCACCCTTGAAGAGTACAAGATTTTCACCCTGTATAGGTATTGTCAAGTGCTACTCTGAAATTCGTTCTGGTGTGGGAGGATGATGAAAGGAAATGAAGGGCAGGGTTCAGTCCCTTTGGATAATCTATAAACCCTATCTGTCTGATGTGATGGCTCTCTGTGGAGTATAAGCTAAAAAAGCTTGGTAGCCACTGCAGCACGGAGAGGAATTGGAGAACCCCCATTCATTTAGAAAATCATTGAAATTGAACTCCTAGATCACATTAATGCTAACCATCTCCTGCACAACTACCAGTGTGGCTTCACATCACACTGAGGCATGGAGACAGCTACCTTACACATCGTAGATGATGCCATCCTGACCACAGAGGGATACTCCTACCTCCTGATACTGCTGGGCCTCTCTGCTGCCTTCAACTATCCCACCCTCATATGCAACCTTGAGTATCAAACGGGTTCATTGGCAATGCCCTTTGTTCTCCTACATTTGCAGCCATAATCAATTTGTTCACATGGTGACCTCTATGTCCCAAAAGATCTCTATCCCATGCTGGGTCACCCAGGATTCCATACTGTCCCATATCATCTACAACCTCTATATGGAGTTGATCTTCACACAGATAACAGCGTCAAGGTTCATCAAAATGCCAATGATACACAACTCTACTTGAAAGTCGCCTCTGCTTCAGACACCCAATGCTTCAAACACTGCCAGAAGATGTCCAGCGCTTAAGTGAAGCTAAACCAACGAAGACAGAATCCCTGTTATTTGCCAAGAACATCAAACAAGAAACAGTACAAACCTGGCTCAATGACATGAACCTTGATGGCTTTGAATCCCAGCTTTCACTAAATTCCAAGTCACTTGGATTCACTCTGGACACCAACCTCACACTCAAGGAAAGCAGTGATAAAAATCAACGGGATGGGCTGGTACCAGGTCTCTCCTCAAAGGAAAGTAAAACAATGTATTTTTACAGAAAGCGACTATAAACAGGCTATTTAAACCCTCCTTCTCTTTTATTTGGATGGAGGTATCGCCTCCCAGACTCCACATTGGCACCCCTTAAGAGGATCGTGCATATCACAGCATGTCTCATCCAGGGCCTGAAGAAATATGATCACATTAGCCCCATCCTGATGGAACACCATTGACGCCCCTTGCCAGCGTTATCTCCAAAACAGGTTGATTATTTACAAAGCCAAACCATCATTCCCAACACACTGCTTATTGGCACACCCGCAGACATGACACCATCAGACTGTAAAGTAAGAAATGTCAAAAGTTAAAAATAACTCAGGATCTATAACAACATCCCAGTATCCTTCAAGACCGCCCTAGTACTGATTCAGTTCAGGAAAGAAAAGAGTTGAAGATGCACCTTTTTAAAGAACACTACGTCACAAGTTATCAGTCCATTAACTAGCTACCTCTGCTATCTCTCATTGACCTTATGCTTGTCTTTGACTCTGTACAGCACTCTGCTGCCTTTTGGCCAGGTCGGTAATTCTAAATCCTAACTGAATTGGCGCACGAAAAATGAATCAATGCAGCCTACTACTCAATAATATTTATTTAAACTACATCAATTTTTTCATAGTTCACTTTTTGAAAAAGCACAATTTTGTGTACCACTAACAATTTTTGAGGGAAGACTCCAAAACACCACAACAATACTACTCGTGTATTGTCTATCAGTAGTGGCACTTGTGTTGTTTGTATAGCTTAAAGGGCTCAGCCTTACTGTTAGAGCCACACCCATCATTGTTTGATAGTTTTGGCCAGGTCAGAACTATAGAAATACCACATAAGTACTTTTGTCGTTGCTTCCCCGTGCGCTGTCCAAATGGATTAGACTGCCTGCTGTGCCACTGGTTGGGAAGGGTGAGGCTGCCTACAGTCCAGCACCTTGGAATAGTCTTTGAAATTTCTAAATTGAAATGGAAATCATTTCGCCAATGCCACTACAAGCAGCATGTAGTGGCGTGGCTGTCTTTCTCTCAATCTAGCACAGAGACTGCTTTTTCTCCAAAGAGTCTGGGCCCAGAGAAGGACATATCTGTTAGGGATGCCTGGACCTATCCAGAAAATCTGGTCAGCTCATTCATGTATTCCTTCTGAGCATGGCACTGCCAAGGCAATCAGTAGTATCCAGACCTAAACAGATTACATACTTTTCTGAATCCCGGCCAGCATGTATATTTTGAGCCAGACACTCTCTGAGGTCCTGCGGGACCACCAGCAAGATCTCAATGGCTGGATCCAAAAGATCCTGCATGGACATACCCAGTAAACAGGATGCATTTATGGACCTAAAAGTCAGGCTAGCAGAAACATTATTTTCGCAAAAGCATCAACCCTTTTGGATTCCTTGGCCAAAGGGGCTGTCTGGAAGGTATTCAGACTGACTGTTCTAGATCAGGCCTGCACAAAGGTTCTCAAGATTGGGATGCTTAGTCAGGAAGTGAGGATCACCAGATGCAGGCCTATATCGCCGGGCTATTGGCCGGCTGAGAGGTGGGCATGAACAAGGTTTCGACTATGTAGCCATCAAGGCATCAGCAAGAGCATCATTAAATGCTAGAAAGGGCACTGCTGATGTTGGCCTTTGTTGAACAATTTCAATCAGTACGTTTGCTTTTGTTTCAATGAAAGGCAACTTAAGATCTAGGGCCTGAGCCATCATCTCTGTCTCTATTGTGGCAGTCTGTGGCATTCCTGTGTCTATGGTACTGCCTCTGCAGGCAGTCTAATTCTCCTAGATTTTGAGAGGGACAGGCCCTAGCTTCATATACAGCCCACTCTCTACTCATGCACCACTTGAGTCCCCAACGCCATTCCTACAGCATGAGGGTTTACCATCCTTCCTTTTGCGGGCTATGTCCCTTTTGGCCATGGTCATTCCCAGTTTGAGCAGTGAGCGCTTATATGATCGGTTGAGTTCGGGCCAAGATCAGTTTGGGAACCGGCAAGGGCACCAGGCCATTCATGGGCACTGGTGTGATAGGACATACCCTGGATCTTGGGCCAGTAAGGAAGTCTGTATGGTAGTACGTATGGGCCGGGTAACAGGTCCCAAGGCTCAAGGCATTCTGTGGGCTGGAAGACTCCCGAGATGGAGCCAGAATCGCACCAAAGATCTGCAGCATATCAAGCTTGAATGCTGATACCTGCTACGGAGTCGATGTCAGGCTGGGAAGCTGGGGCGCGTCAAGAGCAGCTGAGGAATCTGTTTCTAAACTTGGGTCTTCGCAGGGATGTGATGTTTAACTTGATGCCCTTGCGCTTTCTCTTTCAAGCTAGAGTGACCAGATAGGTTTGAGACCCACTTCATCTTTTTATATTTTCGTTTGGATTTCAACTTCAACTGGAAAGTGGATCATGGATCGAGACTGGGCCTGCAACTTGGAACAAGAGAACGACCCAAACTTCAGCCGCGCCCTCTTCTTGTGTTTGGCGATATAGAGATTCACCTCCCAGTGTGTTTGAATGCAGGAGGCTACACATCTCACATTACTTTGAGTCGTGACTGACACCCAGATACCGAAGGCACATCTTGTGTGGATTCACTTTTATTCTTCAGGACATGGGGACACAATCCCCAGTACAGTATTGGCAGCCATAATGAACAGTTTTCTTTTGCGGCAACCTAATCAGAGGTTTGGGATCCGCGGACACCTAATGGAAGCATGGAGAAAATGTTTCCTTGTTAAATAAAATTCAATTGTTTTTTTTAATTTGGGTCACTGGATGGTCTGCAAAATGAGGTTTACTGAGCATCCACAGACAGATGGGCCCACTACCTATAACTTTTCACCCCTTTAAAATCTATTCAACACATTTTTGCACTGCTAATTTCACACACACTGCTGAACAGAAAAATAAGCTAAGGCACTTCCTTGAGTAGAGTTCTATTTTCATGCCAAGTTTGGTGTGATATCCTTCAGCTGTTATTTCTCTAGTGGTGAGCAAAGAAAAAGTAGGGGGTGTCACTTTCTTCACCTCCTTACACTCTAGCTGATCTGCATGAAACTAGCCATGTCGAACCCAAACCAGACAAAAATGCTTTTGAAATGATTTTTGCTCTTTTGAATGTTACCAAAGCTATTAAGAAAACAAAAAATGGCTTTTCAATTGAAACGTTGACTTAGCCATTACTACAAACTGGGTATACATTTTACATGCGTGGATTCTTTTATTGCACAACAATGCAATAGTATCAAACCCTATATTTTGTAGCATACTTTGAAAGACCCAAAATATTCAGCCATTCTCCTTGAAATATGAATTTTATAATGACAGTAACAGTCCACAAATAACTAGAGAGCTTCACCATCATCAGGGCCACTAGGATTAAGGGCCATTGGGGGCTATTTTAAATTACAAGATGCAGCAAAAAGGCAAAGAGGCAAATTATACCTGCACATCATTTGGCAGTATTAGTTTCATCCATTTCATTTCAGCAAAATCGGCACATTATGTGGCACATGTGGTATTTATCATATCATAATTATGCTGTAAAAACTGCTACCTTTGAATCATATAAATCCACTGGCATAAACACTACCCAGACTATGTATTCTAATTTCAGTCACATCCTATTGCACCTGCACTTAAAAGAAAACCACTTTTCAAGCAACCCCAAAGTAATGTAAAATGTAAAAAAGACATAACTTGTAACGGTTGTATGTCGTTACTACGTATTCCGTTGCAACGCATGCCTTTTCCATGCATGCGTTACAACGGAATTCGTTTTCCCCGCATCACCTTTACCACGTCGCTCTTACGTCGTAAAGAGGAAGCGGAAGTTTATTCCAGCTTCCTCTCTAACGACGCTGATTTCTTCGGCACGGCAGGTTTGTTTTTTTATGGGGGGAGACCCCCCCAACCCCCCTTTTTAAATCCTTCGCTTTTTATTTTTATTTTCCCGACCGGAATGATTATTGCGTGGTAAAGACGATCGTGGAAGGCATACGCGTGGAAAAGACATTTACGTGGTAAGTGCCCCGTAGTAAACGTTACGCGTAGTAATGCCTTCGTTGTTAATGATGTTTCCCCTTGTAACGTGTATATTGTTATGATTCTGGTGGCATGTAACAACCACTCAGCCTTCGGCCTCGTGGCTTATATAATCAGAATGGCAAAAATGGACCGTACTACACAGTTACCCATTATGTATTCTGTGTGTGTTTGTCTGTGAGTGCGTGTGTGAGCGTGTGTTTGTGTGTTTGCGTGTGTTTGTGTGTGGGTGTTTGTGCATGTGTATGTGTGCATGCGTATGTGTGTGAAATAGAAAATGTTAGTTAAAATGTAATATTTTAATCTAAAAAATGACAGAAATTCATGAGTTATATAGTTTAC
This sequence comes from Lissotriton helveticus, assembly GCF_964261635.1. Classification (NCBI taxonomy): domain Eukaryota; kingdom Metazoa; phylum Chordata; class Amphibia; order Caudata; family Salamandridae; genus Lissotriton; species Lissotriton helveticus. The sequence goes on along the minus strand of NC_136057.1, from coordinate 342,877,020 downwards.
TGACCTATCTAGAACCTGCGCCCTCACCATGATGTCATCATATGTCATTTGTGAATTTTATCAGTTATATCTTCAATGTTATGTTACATTATGTTATTCAATATTTGTATAGCGCACGTCTTGTCCCCGAGGGGACATCTCGGCGCTCAAAGTAACATAGGGTCAGGAGCTGTTAATCAAAACATCCATGTTGTAAGCTGTTTCTTGAAGCCAGCCAAGTCCGTACACATCATAATGGCCAAGGTGAGTTTGTTCCTATGGAACGGAGCCAGGTAAGAAAAGGCCCGTCCTCCACATTTAGATGTGCGGATGCGTAGAGGGCAGAGAAAGAGCTGATTTTTTAAAATCAGGTTTCTGTCAAGGCAGTATGGGCTCAATATGTCTTGTAAATATGTGGGTCCTGTATCTTCCCAAGCCTTGTGTGTCAAGGAAAAAAGTTAGAAGATTTCTCTCTTTTTTTATAGGGAGCCAGTGCAAGGCTCTAAGCAAAGGAACAGATGGAGTGACCGATGGCTGTTTATTAATCAGTCTGGTTGCGGTGTTTTGAACCACCTGCAGCTCGGCATGGAGAGATGCATTGGATGCTACTACGAGCGCATTACCATAGTCAAGGCGACTAATAATCAGGGCCTGGACGGGGGTCTTGAGAGGGTCAAGTGGCAGTCACAGGAAGATCCTCTTGAGGAGGAACATTATCCCAAAACATGTACCACATGCGGAAGTCACATAGTCCATCATTGAGAGCTTCTTGTCATAGAGGATGCCCAAGTTCCTCACCACGCTTCTAGGAGGGGGGGGCAGGGCCGAGCTCCATCACCCACCAGTCCTCAGCCCAATAGAGATGAGCTAAAGTTTAGTTTGAGATCTATCTTTTAAGAAGTGAGTCAGCCAGTGTAAGGCAGTGCCATGTCCTACAAGCGTTGAATTAGAATAGAGTGTGATATAGTGTCAAATGCAGCTGATAAGTCTAGCAGGACCAGCATAGCTGGCTTCCCGGCATCCAAACTAAGACTGAGAGAGTTTGTCACTGCAACAAGAGTGGTCCCTGTGCTGTGTTGAGGGCGGAATCCTGACTGTGAGGTATCTGACCATAAGTAAGTCTTCAGGTAAGATGTCAGCTGTTTGTTTATATGAGATTCCTGCAGTTATTGAAAGAAGAGATATGGGACGGTAATTAACAGGGTCAGAGGGATCAAGGTAAGTTTTTTTTAGAATGGGTGTAACAAATGCAGCATTCTATTCCCAAGGGATGTTGGCTAAAGACAAAGATAGATTACACAGAGATGCGACTGAAGGTACCAATGAGGAATAGCCAGATTTAATTTTAGTTATTAGATCTGACAATTGGATGTGTGCGATAGGTTCAAATATCTCCAGTGAGGCCTGAGTTATTCTGTGGCAGAAGTTAGCCTGAGCGTTGGAGGATGAAGTAGAGGTGTTCTTCCGAAAGTTGCGGTAGATGTTGTCTAATTTGTTCACGAAATGGGAGGCTAGCTTGTCACAATGGGCCCGATTCACAGAATGAACTTAAGACTCAATCCTAAACTTACTACTATTTTGGTATTCACAGAATGCACTTACTACTTTTGGCATTCACAGAATGAACTTACTACTTTTGGTATTCACAGAAGTTAGGAATTTGTCTTAAGTTTATCTTAAGACAAACTTAAGACAGACTTAAGACAGACTTAAGACAAAAACCTAACTTCTGTGAATACCAAAAGTAGTAAGTTCATTCTGTGAATGCCAAAAGTAGTAAGTGCATTCTGTGAATACAAAATTAGTAGTAAGTTTAGGATTGAGTCTTAAGTTCATTCTGTGAATCGGGCCCAGAGGGTCTGGGTAGCCATTGAATTTACAGTACATGCATGAGGATTGATATGCTCTTTAACCACCTTAAAAAGTTATTTGGCTGAATTATCTGCTCGTGCAATTGTGTTGATGGTGTATGCAATAGGTGGATGTTTGATCATGGTGTGGTCCGTCCCTAGCAATTGCTTATAATGTTGTGTGTCTAGGGCATATTTGGTGCACCTCCATTTACATTCCAATCTCTTGCAGTTTGTTTTGGTGGTTCTCAGGTCAGCAGTATACCAAGGGGCCTTAGGTTGCCTTGGTCTATTGATGGGCGGATTAATTGGAGCCACTTTGTCAATTGCCTCTGTGAGGGAGACAGAGAACACTATCCAGGCAGAATTGATGTCTGTAGTGGTCTTCAATTCAGGAGCCCTAAAGGAAGACTGAAAGCTGCTGGCAGTCACCGGCTTTAAATGTCTTGCAATTCCCAAGTATGACCCAAGGAGACTTTGGTGCAGATGGCATTGATAGGAATTTTAAATTTGAAAAGAAAATCATCAGTCCATGTCAGTTAGTCAGTCAATTACTTTATTCGATATTTATAGTGTAAGATCATAAAAGTACAGATACATGCGATTTAAAAATGAGAAAAGGCAAATGAATACAATATAAAAAACATCAATCAGTGCAGAAACACAGTACTATACATATCAGTGTAAGTAAAAAATGGGAAAATAATAACAATAATAATTAAAAACGATTTAAAATTCAATAAGTGATATTGTACTGCCACCTAATCTTCCATGATGAGTTAAAAAAGAAGCTACTGACAAACAAACCATTGGGTTAGGCAGGGATTGTAAGAAGAACATTGCCACGCGGCATTGTTTAAAATGAAATTTGCACATCAGGGGAAGAATGAATCTTTTACGGGGGTCCCTATAAAATTTACAGGAGAAAAAAATATATGTAAATTTGATTGTACAGATGAACTGTCACAGTGACAGCAGGATAAATCATTTATGGAGTAAACACCCGCAGGATGTGCCAACATGCAAGGAATAAGATTTAGTTGAAATCTGATTAAAAGGAATCAGTGACATGCATTTGATACAGTGCCTAGGTATGACATTATCCCTTCCTCAGGCTTCGGACCTTCAAGATATAGACTCACCAATACCTTTGTACAGTTTGATTGTAATCTGGCATCTGATCTTTGTTTAAAAACAGGGCTTTTACCTCCCGCCTTGAGATGCTCATGCAATCCCTGGGGTTAGTAAATAGGCGTTCCAAACCTAAAGCGGAGAAGGTTGATTAAATATATGAAATCCATGGAATTCTAAGTACATTTTCCATGGATAAACAATCTTCAATTAGGTTTTGAGTAGTCTGAATAGACTCTCTTCTCCAGATAGAATTCCACAGAATTATAGGTGATACCAAAGGGGATGATGGACGGAGCGTTTGAGCAAATCAAACACTCACCCCCAGTCAACTGATCTGGGTTTAATCCATCATTATTCTTTAGCTCACTCCACCACCCCAGTTCAGACAAGGCCATATGCAAATCATTCTGACCCTGTGCCTCATGGGAACAGTCCAGCCCGAACTGTCAAGCCATGTCTTCCCTGGTCCGGAAACTAGCATCCTAGGACCGGTTTCTGGCTAATCAGCCATCATCAGCCAGGCTAGCCTGAATCCAGTGGCAAAGTGAGCAAGGGACCCACGTCTGGGCATACCCTGCCAACTTAGGGCGAACAAAGCGATACCACTTGCTCACTTTGCCACTGGATTCAAGCTAGCCTGGCTGATGACAGCTGAATAGCCAGAAACCGGTCCCAGGATGCTTGTTTCCGGTCCAGGGAAGACATGGCTTGGCAGTTCGGGCTGGGCTGTTCCCATGAGGCACAGGGTCAGACTGATTTGCATATGGCCATGTCTGAACTGGAGTGGTGGAGTGAGCTAAAGAATGATGATGGATTAAACCCAGATCAGTTGACTGGGGGTGATTGTTTGATTTGCTCAAATGCTCCGTCCATCATCCTCTTTGGTATCACAGAACTATAGGTGCCACATAGATTGTGTCAGACAGATATGGAACCTCCAGTTCTGTATGGGTATTAAAATTGGAACAGCTTACGGGAAGACCCATTTGCTTTTTCTAAAAAGTGTCCTCTATTACTTGTAGGGGAGATGGATTAGTATGGCCCCATATACCTGCCCCATAAGATGCTACTGACACTGATTTGGCAGAGTAGACCTTTCTTACCATGTCCAAAGGCTTCGCCCCCAATTTTTTGATGAGAGAATGGAGAGCAATAATTCTTCTGTCTAATGATATCCCCCTAATGGCACGCATACGGGACCACGATAGCTGCCTGAAAAAGTATTGGTGTGGGCTATTTTTTTCCCAGAAATATAAAAACTCAGAGCCTTCCTATCTTTCCTTCCAGGAGTTAAAATAAAAGATTTTGACTCATTGGTTTTTAGCCCTAATTTTTGCATGTAAGTTACATAGGTGTTTAGTAACTTTTGTAGGGACAGACCCGTTCGGGCAATTAACACTGCATCGTCAGAATATAGGAGGATTGGCATGCGAACGTTGTTAATTTTTGGGATGTCTAGTGTAGAATTCGTCAGGGGTGCTTCTACCCCATTAGTATAGACAGAGAAAAGAAATGGGGCCTGTCCATGTCCGTGTCCAGGGTTCAGGGACATCCATTTTTATGGACTGGGAATTGGTGAATAGAAGGTCCAGAGTATGATCTGCTAGGACCTGCTTCAGTCAGATGGAGGTCTAACATTTTTAAATTAGATAGTAAATTAGAGACCTCTAAATCTGATGCTATTTCAGTGTGATAATTGAAATCTCCAATAGGAAGACATTTTGAGTTGATATGGGGCAATGAGTTCTACTAATTTGATACTAAACTCTTTCTTAGAGCTTGGGGGACGATAGATAAGAGCTCCTCTCCGTATGACACCATGAAGGAGATTAATTTTAAATATCGCAATTTCAGCCCAATCAGTGAGCACTGAGTTGAGTAATGTAACTTTCAGTGAATCGTGGAAGACAATGGCTTCTCCCCCACCTGGTCTTAGTTCTCTGTCTGATTTGATTATTTTATAGTTTACCAGGAGCAATACAGGAATGCAAGAAAGAGTTTGAATTTTGAGCCAAGTTTCAGTGATAAAGCATAAGTCCGGTGTTGCTGAGTTATCAGGTCCCAGATTTCTATAGCATGTTTAGGAATGGACCTTGCATTAAAATAGATACTCTTTAATGACAAAGAAGGATTGGACTGGTTGCCCTTGAATGTATCCCTGGCATGGGGGGGGGGGGGTAAGGTTTTGGGAGTAAAAGGTGTGTACCCGAAGAGGTGTGTTTATTATGTTTAAAAGCCCTAAAGGGTAAGTTATGGACAAAGCACAAGAGCTTACAATTGTGACATGAAAAAGAGCCGCTAAGTTAAGTGGCTGTTGTGTGGAGCAATATTGCCCTCTGTACCTAAGATTCTTCAATTTCTGACTTGTATTTTATCTGGACAGTCGGGTTAGGCTCTGGAGATGGAGACTCAGAGTTCCTGGCATTATGCGGCAGTCAGGCGCGGACGGGAGCAGACAAGCTTCCCTTTGGCCTGCCTTGGTTGAGATTTAAGAGGGAGTCCTCTTAACAACTAGACTGCCACTGTTCAATATGGCCGCCGTCTGATGAAGGAACGTGGAACACTCGCTGCCTCCTCAATCAGCACAGGAAGTGTCACGGTGGATCTAGGAGCGAGAGGGAGGCAGGAAAGCAAGCAAGGATAGTGCCACCAAGGATAAAATAAGAGCCAATAGGTGAGAGAGGTAAGAAATTAAAAAGCAAATTCACAAACCATACGTTAAAAGTTTGAAAGTGCCATGGTAGGCAAAGCACGGTCTTCAGGAGTTACTTACACACTGGCAAGTGCTGTGCGTCGATGCCATGGTCGGAATTTAAGAGGGAGTCCTCTTAACAACTTGACTGCTGCCATTCAATATGGCAGCCGTCTGAGGAAGGAACGCAAAACACTCGGCTCCCTCCACTCAATCAGCCCAGGAAGTGCTGCGGTGAACCTAGGAGCGCGAGGGAGACAGGGAAGCAAGCTAGGATAGTGCCAACGAGGATACAACAAGAGCCAACTAGGCGAGAGAGGTAAGAAATTAAAAAGCTAATTCACACACCATACAATAAAAGTTTGAAAGTGTCATCGTAGGTAAAGCAGGATCTTCAGGAGTCACTTACATACTGGCAGCAGCTAGCAAACTATGATGTCATTGAACAGGTCATGAGTAATGCAATCTATGAAGTCATGAACAGAGCATAGTGCATGCTGGAAGCACACGTTCTAGTTACCTTAGGAAACTGTAACTGGTGAATTTGAATGTTTTTTCTGAGTTACAAATGGTACGCTTTTAAATAAGATTTTCACCTAACTAAAACGTCACGTGACCTTTAGTTTTTTCAGTGAATTTTTTAGTATTATTTTAATTGTAATGTAAGATATTAGTAACATACCCAACAATAAAGTCTCCTTAAACTTTGTTTTTTTTCAGTGATCTCTAGTTGGGAGCCTGCAGGTGCTGCAGGGGCTGCAGGATCCAATGGGCTCCTCTAGCAGCCCCCAACAATTAAGTTATGTGGATGTCCCAAGTGGGCAACAAAGCACCCACTATGTAATATTAAGGAAATGAAAACAGGAATAATAAGTGAGTAGCAGGAGCCGTCCATTTACTTTTTCACTACTCTGGTGGAGGTGTGCTCTACAAAGTCTAGAGTATAATACGAGGCAGTCACTATTACTAAATATTGCAATGTATGAATTTATGACATATGCATTTGATTATAGTTATTGATGACTTTTTAACATGACCAATAGGTGGCTTTTGCCCATGCACGGGGAGGGCTTGGACTCCTGTGAGGGGATTGGATACTGTCAGGCCCTGTGCCTCAACGAAGACCAAAGGATTAGATGCCAATGGGAGGTTGGATGGAGAACCTGGATGGAGGACCTGGCCGGAGGCCCCACAAAATAAAATGTGGGGTTAGTGTCTGTCAGGGTTAGCCACCCGCCTGCTGGAAGCTGTCTCCCTACCCTTTAAATCAAATTACTGTAACCTTCCGGACCACGGCCCACCCCAGATATTTTGTTGTAAAATGAGGAAGACCAATTGTTTCTTTTTATCTGACCTATGGATTTGAAAACACTAACAGTTTCTGGCAGAGGGATGGTACCCATGGGTATCTATAACCTGCCCTCTATATGTTTTTTAAAACATTTTCCTAGGACAGGGGATTGAGTCTTCAAGTCCTAAGATGGCTGCCACCACATCTTTCTTGATCTGGTGGCAGGCAATCAGATCTTAACTAGAGATTTGTCTGCTCCTCAGATCCTCCAAGGTGTGAAATATACAAACTTTTGAGCCTTAATTTTTCAAAGACTACTGAACGGATTTACATCAAATTACAAAAAGCATCTTTTTTTAACCAAGGTCTAACTTTGTGCCAAATTTGGTGTAATTCCCCTAAGCTGTTTTGGCTGTAGCTGTGTCTAATTTTCCTATGGAAAATGAATGGGGTAACGTGTTTTGGGACCCCCCTTTTCTCAGCCACGCTTGATGATCATCGCAAAACCTTCCAGGAAGGAGCTGAGATGGATGAGACTTTAAAAAAAAGTTTTATGAAGCTTCGTAAAAAGATGCCAAAGGCATTATAAGCAAACTAAAAAAAAAATTCCTAAGGAAATGTGGCCCTGGATATAACTATCCAGTGGCGACCACCACTAGGACATCTATATGATACATGTGTGTAAATTGTATTATTAGTGATGCTTTCATTTAGCAATAAAATGTGTAGGCCCGCTTGGAAAATATAGTTTGCATCATTAGCATTGTGCCCTAAGATGTGTATAATTCACACACCATGTCCTCACTACCTTATACTTGCAGAATTCACAATCTCTTTAGTAGCAGGAAAAGATTGTTTACACTTTTCGTTTTACTACAGAAATACTATGAAAATATAAAGACCTGTGGATACACTACTTTTTTGTTCTGCCGCTTCTTAGAACAAAGTGGGAGGGTCCACATAGAAATGTATCTGTTAACTCTGTTAAGGTATGTGGCAGATCGGAGCTGTCTCCATGCACATATGTTCCTTTGAAATAGACCTTTGTGGGCCAGTGAGACCCCTGTCCATTTTCTTCACTCTGCAGGCCTACACAATATCTACACTTGTCTGAGGGCCAAACAAAACTACTAAGTGAGAGGGGCAGAAACTCTTTGGGCTCACTTTGTTACAACACCAGTTCTTTTTAATGCGCTCAACCATCTTCATCTATTGAGGGTGTGGCCACTTGCGCAAAGATGGTGGATGTATTCTGCTCCCCCCCCCCCCCGGGCCGGAACACCCTTTCATCTGACAATCCTTGGTGCATCCATCCCCTTCTGCACCCCATCAGCGTGGGGAGAAGTGCCAGGGACTTTTACCGCCTGTCGGCCCCCTGGAACCAGGGTGTGTGGACATGGAGCCGGAGGGGAGCACATAACAACGACTGCGGAGTCTTGTGGCGGGGCATTACGAGAAGCACATCTCAACATTCGGTGCCTGCCGTGACTCCCATACAGATGAGGTGGAGATTGAAGCAGGGACCCCCATGCCTCACAGGGGCCATGGGAAGTACAGCAAGGAGAAGAGGTCTACAACCCGAACCCCGGGCCTGCAAGGGTCTGTGCTTCCTCCTCTGGTCTCCATAGAGGGGAGGGAGGTACCAGGCCTTAATCGACTGTCCGTCCCCTGGAATCAGACCTGAGGACTTTGCCAGGCAGAGGAACTCATTGACGCTGCAGATCCTTGTGCTGGGAGATTACTGGGAGGCTTGGATTAGAGGGTGATGCCCTAGGCTCCATGAAGGAGATGGTAATGGCTCCTTTCTTTCTCCTAAAAAGGAAGGAGCCATTACCATTAGGTGACCAGCGAGGAACAAAGGTTAGTGTATGGGTGTCTATAGGGGTTCCTGAGCCCTCCTCCAAGGGGCACAGATGACTCAGATTTAGAGTACCTAGGAACGTATGGTGGCGACAAAGGTTAGACCACAAACATAGTAGCACGTGTAATGTACATATGCCACCAGAGGTTCCGATGTCCGTCCTGACGAATACCGTGGACTCTGCTGAGCAACTAGGTATAAACATGTTGAGGCTTTACTCGGGCTGGGGTACCAGCTCCCAACGTCTGGTTTTTAATACTAAGTAGCACTCCACGAAGTATAAAGATTAGATTGGCGTAACCACATTAGATTTTAAATTGCATTTTTTTCACAAATCCATATTTAGTTAAAAGTGCATCTGTATATTTTTAAAAACATTTTCCTACACCTAGAACAATGGACTGAGTCTCTGAGTCCTAAGATGGATGCCATCACATCTTTCTTGATCTGGTGGCTCTTCATCAGACCGGGTTTTTGAAGCGTGTGGAGAGTTCTATGATGAAGCATGACAACTGGTGTTGTGTGAGGACATCCCTTTATATTTTTATGTTTAGGAGCAGGCTTGTATGACATGAATATGTTACATAATGCAATAGATTAGAATAATTGAAAATCACTGAGGTGGCCTTTTTGTGTATAACAGGCCCTGTTTGGAGGCCAGCTCACCCTTGAGGCCCCTTAGCCTTTGGCCTCTGGTTCCCTGCTGTGGATATTTTCCAAAGTTATTTTGATTTTATACAAACTAATTTTTCCCTCTTATGGGAGCATAGACACACTTTTTTGGAGGGCGAGTCTCCCGCCCTGGACTGAAAGGCCATGGAGAGGCTACTCTGGTTGCCGCTAACTATTGCATCTTCACACGGTGACTAGGTCCTGGGGCCAGGTCCCTGGACTCTATTGATCTGTCACTTGTCTCGAAACCTTCATTGGTGGCACCCTGCAGACCCCATCTGGCCATATAATGGGCAGAACCAAGACATCTAAAGCAGGAACTCAACACGAGGAGTCTATTGAGATGGCAGCACTGATTAAGGGCCACACATTGGGCACTATCCTAAAAGCAATTGCATCATTGAGGTCCTTTGTTGAAGCAAAACTTGATGCAGTACCTGCAGAAATAGCTTTTCTTAGAGATGATCATAGAAAATTTTAAAATGAGTCAATAGATCTAGAAAGCTCTGTGAGAATTACAAATAACAAAATGCCAATACCCATAACTTATTTGACCTTATTTTTTACCAAGTCACAATGAAACAAAACAAAGTGACCACTACACCTTTTTCATCACAATTTTTTAATCTATCAAAAAACTTGTATCTACAAAATCATTTAAATGGATTATTCAAAATCATTGCAATAGTTCTACATACCAAATCAAATCCAGACATCACAATTTACCACCTCTCTCACCCTCACAATCATAACTTAAAAACACTTGCTGTTGTGATTTATGCACGGTTTCCCAACCTAACCTCATTCACTTCAGCAGCCAAACAACCATTCTTCCTTTCACACCACCACACTCTACAAAACCAGTATTTTATTATACATCAAAAAATTTTTTTAGAAACAAAAGAGACCTAAGGTGCAGGAATTTCACGATAACTACCAGAATCAAGAATAATTCCAGCAATTATAAACTCTCAATAGGTCACAAACAACAGGTCGACGCGTTTCGAACACCCAAATTCAATTAATGGTGTTCTCCTCAGGACCGACAAGCTGCGAAAAAAACAGAAAACAACTCTAAGGGGTAGATTACGATGACGGACGGAAGGACAACCGCCATCCTGGAGTAGGCGGAAAATGCCTTTTTACAGTCCTCCAGCCGCGGCCAGTCCATCCGCCATATTAGGATGGGAAGCACTGTCAAATGTCCGTACGCCTCAGAAGAACATGCACCGCCGCGTAAATACGCCCAACCCCGCGGCGGACGTAACCAATCCAGAGACACCGCCGTACGAAATGACATCTCCGACTGTCCTCTAAATCACAATGGCGGAAAAGACACAGCAAATCGCAGCGGAAAAACCACCAGCCTGAACACGGCGGAGTCACCACAGCGGAGAGACAAAACATTGCAGAGATACCCACCACAGGCAGATCGCCGTCATGGACCCAGCTCTACACGCATTTCCGATACTCTTCGTGCTCCAGCAAGTCATGGACCGTCGCCGACGACGACGCAGGTACGCAAACACACCAATTGCTGTCGGAAGGGGAGTACCTGCCTGGGCCGTGACGTGGGGAGGGGGAGGGGCATGTTGGGGAAACAGCATTTACGATAGCACCAATATATCAACAATGCAAGGAGACAACCAGGAATGACAAAGAGAAACCACTACACACGATTAACTTGCTTTATTGCACATAATAGGTGTTGAATCCTAGAGTAGCCAGGAGCATGGGCACTGGATAGAACAGAGCAGGTACATCTGAGTCAGCACATGAGGGCACAATGCAGCATCCTAACAGCAACAGGGCAGTGTTTACAACATAGCAGTTACATCAGAGACAGCACATGAGAGGGGCTAAGTGCATCAACAGTCCATGGCACAGAGCAGGTACATCTGAGGCAGCACATGAGAGGGGCTAAGTGCATCAACAGTCCATGGCACAGAGCAGGTACATCTGAGGCAGCACGTGAGAGGGGCTAAGTGCATCAACAGTCCATGGCACGGAGCAGGTACATCTGAGGCAGCACATGAGGGCACAATGCAGCATCCTAACAGCAACAGGGCAGTGTTTACAACAGAGCAGGTACATCAGAGGCAGCACATGAGAGGGGCAACGAGCAACAACAGTCCATGGCACAGAGCAGGTACATCAGAGGCAGCACATGAGAGGAGCTAAGTGCATCAACAGTCCACGGTACAGAGCAGGTACATCTGAGGCAGCACATGAGGGCACAATGCAGCATCCTAACAGCAACAGGGCAGTGTTCACAACAGAGCAGGTACATCAGAGGCAGCACATGAGAGGAGCTAAGTGCATCAACAGTCCATGGCACGGAGCAGGTACATCTGAGGCAGCACATGAGGGCACAATGCAGCATCCTAACAGCAACAGGGCAGTGTTTACAACAGAGCAGGTACATCAGAGGCAGCACATGAGAGGGGCAACGAGCATCAACAGTCCATGGCACAGAGCAGGTACATCTGAGGCAGCACATGAGGGCACAATGCAGCATCCTAACAGCAACAGGGCAGTGTTTACAACAGAGCAGGTACATCAGAGGCAGCACATGAGAGGAGCTAAGTGCATCAACAGTCCATGGTACAGAGCAGGTACATCTGAGGCAGCACATGAGGGCACAATGCAGCATCCTAACAGCAACAGGGCAGTGTTCACAACAGAGCAGGTACATCAGAGGCAGCACATGAGAGGGGCTAAGTGCATCAACAGTCCATAGCACAGAGCAGGTACATCAGAGGCAGCACATGAGAGGGGCAATGAGCATCAACAGTCCATGGCACAGAGCAGGTACATCAGAGGCAGCACATGAGAGGGGCAACGAGCATCAACAGTCCATGGCACAGAGCAGGTACATCAGAGGCAGCACATGAGAGGAGCTAAGTGCATCAACAGTCCACGGTACAGAGCAGGTACATCTGAGGCAGCACATGAGGGCACAATGCAGCATCCTAACAGCAACAGGGCAGTGTTCACAACAGAGCAGGTACATCAGAGGCAGCACATGAGAGGAGCTAAGTGCATCAACAGTCCATGGCACGGAGCAGGTACATCTGAGGCAGCACATGAGGGCACAATGCAGCATCCTAACAGCAACAGGGCAGTGTTTACAACAGAGCAGGTACATCAGAGGCAGCACATGAGAGGGGCAACGAGCATCAACAGTCCATGGTACAGAGCAGGTACATCTGAGGCAGCACATGAGGGCACAATGCAGCATCCTAACAGCAACAGGGCAGTGTTCACAACAGAGCAGGTACATCAGAGGCAGCACATGAGAGGGGCTAAGTGCATCAACAGTCCATAGCACAGAGCAGGTGCATCTGAGGCAGCACGTGTGAGGGGCTAAGTGCATCAACAGTCCATGGCACAGAGCAGGTACATCTGAGGCAGCACGTGAAGGGGCTAAGTGCATCAACAGTCCATGGCACAGAACAGGTACATCTGAGGCAGCACGTGAGAGGGGCCAAGTGCATCAACAGTCCATGGCACAGAACAGGTACATCTGAGGCAGCACATGAGAGGGGCTAAGTGCATCAACAGTCCATGGTATAGAGCAGGTACATCTGAGGCAGCACATGAGGGCACAATGCAGCATCCTAACAGCAACAGAGCAGTGTTCACAACAGAGCAGGTGCATCTGAGGCAGCACGTGTGAGGGGCTAAGTGCATCAACAGTCCATGGCACAGAGCAGGTACATCTGAGGTAGCACATGAGAGGGGCTAAGTGCATCAACAGTCCATGGAACAGAGCAGGTACATCAGAGGCAGCACATGAGAGGGGCTAAGTGCATCAACAGTCAATGGCACAGAGGAGGTACATCTGAGGCAGCACATGAGAGGGGCTAAGTGCATCAACAGTCCATGGCACAGAGCAGGTACATCTGAGGCAGCACATGAGAGGGGCTAAGTGCATCAACAGTCCATGGCGCAGAGCAGGTACATCAGAGGCAGCACATGAGAGGGGCTAAGTGCATCAACAGTCCATGGCACATAGCAGGTACATCTGAGGCAGCACATGAGAGGGGCTAAGTGCATCAACAGTCCATGGCACAGAGTAGGTACACCTGAAGCAGCACAAGGACGTGTGTCATGCGCCCCGTCCCATGGACATTAATAATGCAAGGGTGGTTACAATGGACAATCCAGGCACCAAGTACAATGACATGTGAGTGATGGGAACTGCACCTCACAGCACAGAATCAGCTGGACTGACTGACCCAGTAGCTTCGGACACAGTGGCAGTATCTGATACAGGATTGGAAGACACAGCCACAGTACCAGTGACTGACACATGAGCCATAGACCCAGACACACTGCCAGCACCAGAAACAGGAGTGTGAGACACAGCCACAGCTCTAGTGATTGACACATGAGCCATAGACCCAGACACACTGCCAGCACCAGAAACAGGAGTGTGAGACACAGCCACAGCTCTAGTGACTGACACTTGAGCCATAGACCCAGACACCCTGCCAGCACCAGAAACAGGAGTGTGAGACACAGCCACAGCTCTACTGACTGACACATGAGCCATAGACCCAGACACACTGCCAGCTCCAGAAAAAGGAGTGTGAGACACAGCCAGAGCTCTAGTGACTGACACATGAGCCATAGACCCAGACACACTGCCAGCACCAGAAACAGGAGTGTGAGACACAGCCACAGATGTAGTGACTGAAACATGAGCCATAGACCCAGACACACTGCCAGCACCAGATACAGGAGTGTGAGACACAGCCACAGATCTAGTGACTGACACATGAGCCATAGACCCAGACACACTGCCAGGACATGTCCCTGTACAGTGACCAACAAATACCATGCCAGCATCTGAGACATGAGAGTGGCGGACACACACAGTGGCAGTACCTGAAACAGGAGAGGGCACAAATGACACAGTGCTACTACATGAGGCATGACAGCGAACAACAGACACAGCGCCACTATCTGACACATGAGAGTGAACTGCAGCTGACCCACTAGGACCACTGAAATGATGAGCCACAGGGCTTTATGGGCCAGGATGCAGGGTGGCTCTGGGAGCTGGGGACAGCTGTACTGGAGCGACATTGGGGTGGTCAGGTGTCACTGGTGTGTGTCTCCGTTTCTTAGGGATATGTAAGGGCACCCTGGACATGACTGGACTGGTAAGTGGTGCGGGCTCATCTGAAACATCACCCATCAAAGGTGGATCATGTGCGGGTGGGGGTCTGCTCTCTGGGGACGTGCTGGACCCTGCTTGATTCTTGCTCTGGCCCTGCCTGCTGCCCTCTGTATCATGTGTAATGGGGGATGCAACAACAGTGTACTCCTTCCTCTGGTTCACCGTGGTGTGGATGGGAGTAGAGGTATGGGGGCACTCCACCTCTGACACATGTGGTGTACGTTCCTTCACCAACACCAGCTTCAGGGGACGCAGGGGTGATGTATGCCTGTCCTTGGTGGATAGAATATCCTGTGAATGGGAGAAGCCTTGGCCCTGGGAGGTGTCCTGTCTTTGGAATGTGCCTCATCCGTGGGCGGTGCTCAGTCCCTGGGAGTTGCCCTGTCCTTTGTAGTGTTCCTATCCTTGGGAGTGTCCCTGTCCTTGGGAGGTGCCCTGTCCTTGGGAGTGTCCCTGTCCTTGGGAGTGTCCCTGTCCTTTGTAGTGTCCCTGTCCTTGGGAGTGTCCCTGTCCTTTGTAGTGTCCTTGTCCTTGGGAGTGTCCCTGGGCCTTGGGAGGTGCCCTGTCCTTGGGAGTGTCCCTGTCCTTGGGAGGTGCCCGGTCCTTTGTAGTGTCCTTGTCCTTGGGAGTGTCCCTGGCCTTGGGAGGCGCCCTGTCCTTGGGAGTGTCCCTGGCCTTGGGAGGCGCCCTGTCCTTGGGAGTGTCCCTGGCCTTGGGAGGCGCCCTGTCCTTGGGAGTGTCCCTGGCCTTGGGAGGTGCCCTGCCCTTTGCAGTGTCCCTGTCCTTGGGAGGTGCCCTGTCCGATGTAGTGTCCCTGTCCTTGGGAGGTGGGAGTACCTTTTGAGGGGGATGCCTGTGTTCCATGTGAATCCCTATCCCCCAACACCCCTTGAAGATCCTGTGTGTCAACTCCAGGGTAGCTGATGTCGTGTTCTGTGAAAGATTTCCCTGTCCTAGGGGATGGTGTCTCTTGCCTCCGTGCCCTGCCTTGCTGCTTGTGCCTGCTTCTAGTGCAATACCCAGAAAATGAGGCCTGGTCAGAAATGTCACTCTCCCCTGAGACATCAAGTGGTGTGGATGGGGGAACTGAAGTAGAACCTTGTCCATGCGACTGTTGAATGACTGCATACACTGTGTTGGATAATGACTGAACTGTTCTGTGGAGACCAGCAACATCGCCATGCATCCCCTCCATGAATGCTACCACCTGCCCCAACTTTCTATCGTGGTCAAGGAATGCATTGATCATGTTGGTCTGCCCTACACACAGCTGTCACAGCAGATCAACCGCCTCAGCACAAAGGGTACTTTGTGTCACAGGGGCAGGGGCAGCGGTGCCTGCACAGAAGGCCACTCTGCTCCCCCTACTCTGGCGAGCACGAGCAGTACTTGTTGCAGTTGGTGGCAGTGTGGGCCCTGTGTGCTGTGTACCGACTGAAGGTGTAGATTGCCCACTCCCTGTGTCTACCAACAGTGCTGACTCACCACCACTGTCTGAAGATGAGGACGATGGTGTCTCCACATGTGAGTCCTCAGGGACAGTTCTGTCTCTTCAGTCTCAGTCTGCCTGTGTGTGATCTCCGATCCGGATGCATTGGCACCACTGAGCTCCGTCGTTTGTGGGTCAGTGCCCTCGGCCAAAGCTGAAAGAGAGAGAAAAGAGGTATACCTAAGTGCCACACTCACGTACTGCAGATTACAAATTCAACGCTTCCTTGACTGCTGACCAACATGTAGCACCCATCCTGCAGACAAACCACCCCTACCAGACATCCTCATGTCAAAGAACCGGGGGTGCCTGTGAAACATGTACATTAAACAAACAGTGTAAGTGCATGCAGACCACCACACATGTGATGCCATGGGACCACAGACCTCAACTGCATGTCCTGGGACCCTGCACTACAATGCAACTGGTATGTCCACCTGGCTGACATGGATGCTAACGCTCACTCTGCTAATGGCACCAACATGCAATTGCAGCACAACATACACACCACGGATGTCACTACTGTGTCTGAGCAGCAATACATGCATGCACTCACAAGTCACAAACACATTCAGTCTGCTTACCGCTAGTTTGCTGCTGCTCCCCTCTCAACCGGGCGGACAGGTCAGGATGCGTCACAGCTATGATACGGAGCATTAGAGGGGTCATGGTACGTCGTGCAAGCCGGAATGATCTTGGAATCAGCCCCAGTGTCATCTCCGCCACATTCTTGCTGAGCCTGGAGATGTCGTCCCAGCGCTTGTGGCAGTGTGTGTGTCGCCTATTGCACACCCCCACTGTCCGTACATCACGTGCTATGGTCCTCCACACGGCCTTGCGAAGGTGCAGCTTGACCTACCATGATGGGAGACAAGAGGGGGCAAGTCCGTGGACAGTTGGCCATTCACACAGGGAACATCCTTTTCGACGTGGATTTTACTCCGCAGTACTTTTAGAACGCGTCCTTTACAACGCAAGTCGTAACCACAAGTTGCGCTGGAGGGCGCTAGAGGATAAAGAATAGTAAATCTAATATTCTAACACCTTCCCTAGTATCCACGGGGACTGGTGTTGGAATAGTAAATTATATTATTTACTATCCGTGCCCACAACGTAAGTCGTGGTTACGACTTGCGTTGTAAAAGACGCGTTGTAAAAGCACGCGTTGTGACCGTACGCGTCGTACCATCATACATCCATTCACACAGATAGGAGCAACACGTATCTTTCAGCAACCATGCACAGTACAACACATGTGAAGGTCCCACAGCACACCGCCAAGATTGCAGAAGCCAGGAGTCATTGACCACCTCATGCACACCAACATGTCCCCCACTGCACTTACCACCTGTCCGGGGGCACCGTAGAGCCGTTCATAGTGGCGGAGCACACCGTCCACAAGGACCTCCAGCTCCGCTGCGGTGAAGGGACGAGACTGGATCTCTCGAACTCTCTGCATGGCAAGGTCCAGCAGGACTGTGGCACAACAGCAGCAGTTGTTGGAGCGCTCAGCAGCAGCAGGTAGAGGTGATGGGTGCAGGCAGCAGTTGGTGGAGTGCGCAGCAGCAGCAGGTAGAGGTGATGGGTGCAGGCAGCAGTTGGTGGAGTGCTCAGCAGCAGCAGGTAGAGGTGATGGGTGCAGGCAGCAGTGGCTGGAAGAAGTGGATGTGTGCTGCTGAAATTCACACATTTATAGGGCCCTGAGCTGATATCAGTGGCCCACGTCTGCAGCAATTGGTTTTCCGGGGCTGCCTCATTCAAAATGAGCCAATTACTGGCCCTGCTGTGGCGGTGCACGGCTTCCGCTATTTTTGAAATCGCTTACGCGCCCCGCGTTACCTGTTTCTTTGGCTACATGTGCACGGACCATGACGGTCACACCCCGCCAACCACATGTGCGCGCTACCGCAATGGTGCATCTTTTGAAACTCATCACCCACTGGCATTTGCAATGGCGGAGCACGCATTCCGCGGGGGCGGGGCAGGCCAACACATACATTTGAATGTGCAAGTGGAAATGGCGGTTGGTACCCCCCCTTTCAGTCACAAAGCAGCACCAACCGCAGACTGCCGGGTGCGGGCGGTCACCCACCGCCGGGTGCGAGCGGTCACCCACCGCCCGCAGCCGGCGGTGGGTGACCGCCTGCACCTGGCGGTGGGTGACTGGCCATGGCCGGCGGTGGGTGACCGGCCATGGCCAGCGGTGGATGACCGGCCATGGCCGGCGGTGGGTGACCGGCCATGGCCGGCGGTGGGTGACCGGCCATGGCCATCCATGCCAGGGTAACATCAATACACAGGGCGGTCACCCACTGCCCGCATCCGGTGGTGGGTGACCGCCCGCACCCGGCGGTGGGTGACCGGCCATGGCCGGCAGTGGGTGACCGCCCGCACCAGACGGTCTGCGGTGGGTGCTGCTTTGTGAATGAAAGGGGGGATACCAACTGCCATTTCCACTTGCACATTCAAATGTATGTGTTAGCCTGCCCCGCCCCCGCGGAATGCGTGCTCCGCCATTGCGACGCCAGTGAGTGATGATTTTCAAAAGATGCACCATCGCGGTAGTGCGCACATGCGGTTGGCGGTGTGTGACCGTGATGGTCCTTCACCATGCAGCAAATGTTACGCACAATTGCAGTATCAAGGATCATCTTCTGAGTTGGCGGAAGACGTACCCGAATGCCGTGTGTACACACACTGCATGTCTCCCCACTCATGTAATGTTTATAGGTGTACATGTGTGTCAGGCCATGTCCAGAATGCGTCAAGAATCATAATGTCATGTCAATGGCCCGTGTCCACGTGTCTCATTTATGTCCATTAGTTGCATGTGTGGTCATACTATTGACCTTGCCAGTGGTTAACAAAGGCCAGTGATATGAGCCCAAGTTGCGTCAGATGTGCATGGCTATGTGGTGACGTCTTGGTTTTGAGCTCACACGTTTCTAATTGTACACATCTACACAGTACATCAAGCCTGTGTACCCACATTTTGAAGCTGTCGTGAGTGTGTGGTTTGTGTGTGCAAGTAGCAATGATGGGGGTATACATGCATTCTGTGTATGCGTCTGTGTGTCGCCTGTTGTATGCCCATGCCTGTCATGTGAGGATGCACAGCATTGTAGGTGGGGTCATGGGTGCATGAAGACAAGGAGGGTGTGTTCCATGTTCGTGTTGTGTGTGCACGTCCATGTGTGTCTGTGGGGACGCTTGTCCACACATGGGCCCTCAGTCATGTGATGTTGGCTGTTCTTTCAACATGTGTGCACGTACCATTGCACATATTTGCACACAGGATGTTGTTTGTGGGTGAACATTGTGTGTGTAGTTAGCTGTAGTGCCTTATATTTCGGTCACGTCACACATACAATCCGTGTCTGCAACATGTATTATTTGTATTGTGTTGGTCAAGATGTGATAGTGTGGCACAGCTGTGCGGTGTTGGTCAATTGACATCTGCTCTCATCTACTCCCACACAGGAGGGCTCCAAATATGCATCGACCATACACTGTGCTGGAGGACATGGTTGAAGAGGAGGTAATCCGTAAATTCCGGCTTGACCGACGGACATTGCAGGACCTTGTAGCCCAATTGGCACCTCATCTGCAGCCACGCAGGCCATATCCAGGAGCTATTACACCCACAGCAAAGGTGATGGCGGCACTTCACTTCTTCGCGACAGGCACTTTCCAGTACACAGTTGGTCATGCCGGGGGGATGTCCCAATACATGTTTAGCATGGTACTGCGGGATGTGCTGCAAGCCATGATGCGTTACAAGGATGATTACATACATTTCCCACGTCCGGCAGAGCTGGCTGCAGTGAAAGGTGACTTCTATGCCCTGGCCCAGATTCCACACATAGTGGGTGCCATTGATGGCACACATATTGGTCTGATTCCACCCCAGGCACGTGAACCCGTCTATCGCAATCGGAAGCACTACCATTCTATCAATGTGCAAGTGGTGTGCCTGGCTGACAACATCATCTCCCATGTGTGTGCCAGATTTCCCGGGTCCGCACATGACTCCCACATCCTGCGGAGCAGCATTGTCCCCCAACTGATGGCTAATCTGCGTCAAGAACATGCGTGGCTTGTAGGTGAGTGTGCTGTGATGACTACTGTGTTGTATGTGTGCCATGCTGTTCCCATCAATACTGGTAATGTTGTATGTGTCTGTCATCCCCCCACCTAGGCGACTCTGCATACCCAAACCGCCCATGGCTGCTAAGCCCCCTACGGAATCCTACTACCCCTGGGGAAATGCAATATAATGAGGCCCATGGGAAGACACGTCGGGTGATGGAACGTACATTTGGACTGCTGAAGTCTAGGTTTCGTTGCCTGGATAAAACTGGAGGGGCCCTGCCATACTCACCCGGCAAAGTATGCAAAATAGTGATTGCCTGCTACATGCTCCACAACCTAGCCTTATGCGAGAACATTGAACTGATCATGGACCCTGCAGACCAACAGGTTGATCCGCCTCCCATCCCACCCATGTCCAGTGATGAGGATAGTGCGGAGGAAGAAGGTGTGGACCAGAGGCGTCAGCTCATTGCTCGCTACTTTCCTTGAATGTGAGTAACTACCTCTTGTGCTGCTGTTCAATGCGTGATGTATGTTTGCTGGTGATGTGTGGATGTGGTGTGTGAATGCTGCCTGTTCTGGTATGTTCTGTTCGCAAATGGGTGTCTGAGATGGTGTACATGCAATGCTCCCTGATGTGTGTCCTGTGATCCGCTTAATTAGTGATGAGTGTGGTTTGTGGGATGTTGCAGTACGGTGTGGTGTGATGGGTGTGATTCAGTTTCCGGACCTGTGCTTGTTGTTCTCTCATTATCCCTAGGTCACTCCCACAGAGGCATGATTCTGAAGAACATTGATCCCTGCACCTGGTAATGACAACTACTAAGACAAACCTGTGTTTAAAACATGGAGGTCACACAGCCTTGAGTGTTTCCGTGGTGTTTATTTACAGGGTGTGGATAGTTCGCAGAGTGAATGCCAGGCTCAAGGAAGGGTTAAGTCAGTGGCGGCCCCTCTTCGAGCGGGTGGATGGTGCATTGCCACTGCTCTCTGCTGGATCCAGCCTCGGACGGCCCCTCCGTCTTGGAGCAGGAGCGGAGCCAGCTGTGGGGGCAGGTTGTTCAGGGACCACCTCCCTGTCAGTGGCCTCAGGTGATCGTGGCGGTGGTGTTGGTGCCCTGTCCCGCTGGCAACTTGGGGGAGGGGGAGGTGGTGTGGCGCGGGATAACCACTCCCTCCAAAGAGCTGTTTGCTGCCCCATGAGGTCAACAATTTGTCCCATGCGGGTGTCCATGGACCGCAACAGCTGGCAGGTCTGTAGCGAGTCTTGGTGTACCCGATCCGCCTGTGCCTGCGACCGCTCATAGGAGGCTTCCACTCTGGCAATGGCATCCAGGGTCTCGGTCCCAGAATGGGCTGGGTCTTGTTCCCGACCTCGCCTTGCACCTGCACTCCTGTTTGTGAGCTGTGGCCTCACCTGTTTCCTCCCCCGTCCACTCTCCCTGCTAGCCTGAGATGTTGATGGCCCATCATCGGACGATGGGTCAGGCAGGATGGCAATGGCAGGAGTGGTGGTGGTGGTAGTGGTGGTGGTGGTGGTAGCTGCACAGCTCACAATGGCAGGTGTTGGTGTTGTTACACTGGCCAAGGTGGTGGAGGCAGGGATGTCCTGGGAGCCTGGTGGCCCTGGGAGTGTGCTTGGGCCAGCATCGTCCTCTGCACCCGAGGTGTCCATGGAATCTTCATCAGAGAGTCCTGGCTGTGAGGGGGGCGACTGGTGCTGGCGGTTCCTGGTTTCGCCTGTCAAGTTCTGATCACCTGAGGGAAAAGAATTTAAGAATCAATGCTGTGGACATGACAGGTTTGTTGCTGTTACATTACAAATTTCTAGCGAATCAGGACATGGTTGTTGGTGTCATCATGTTTGTGTGGTAGACAGTACTGGGCATTATGGTGGTGTGGAGGTGGGGAGACAATACTTGTATATGTGTGGTCCGGTCTTGCTATTGGATGGCGCCCCTGTGAAGATGGCTAGCTACCTGTAGGTTTTAAGGAGGAGATGCACTGGTCAGTAATGGTGGGCGGACTCCATCTTGCTCTGGGATGGGACATGGGGGCCGGTTGGGAGTTGTAGTGCTGGACCCACCCTCCCTGTGGACATGGGGCCTGTTGGGAGTTGTAGTGCTGGACCCACCCCCACCCTCCCTGTGGACATGGGGGCCTGTTGGGAGTTGTAGTGCTGGACTCTCACCCACCCACCCCCACCCTCCCTGTGGACATGGGGGCCTGTTGGGAGTTGTAGTGCTGGACTCTCACCCACCCACCCCCACCCTCCCTGTGGACATGGGGGCCTGTTGGGAGTTGTAGTGCTGGACCCACCCCCACCCTCCCTGTGGACATGTGGGCCTGTTGGGATTTGTAGTGCTGGAAAGCACCCCCACCCTCCCTGTGGACATGGGGACCTGTTGGGAGTTGTAGTGCTGGACCCACCCCCACCCTCCCTGTGGACATGGGGGCCTGTTGGGAGTTATAGTGCTGGACTCTCACCCACCCACCCCCACCCTCCCTGTGGACATAGGGGCCTGTTGGGAGTTGAAGGGCTGGACTCTCACCCACCCACCCCCACCCTCCCTGTGGACATGGGGGACTGTTGGGAGTTGTGGTGTTGGCTGCTTTGACAACATGCAAGCCTGTGAACGTAGGAGGCAACATTTGTGGTTGGTCATGGTGGGTGCATTTGAGCCCAGGACTTCACATTTGGGTGACTGTGTGGCCCACATGCATGGATTGGAGCCTGGGAGATGTGTCTTGGCAGTTGTGCAAGGCAGACCATGACAGTGTGATAGTGGTCATTGGTTTGTACTTACCAGCCTCAAGTCCCTCTTCGATTCCTTCCAGGCTCTCAGGGTGCAGTATGCCCAGCACCTTCTCCTCCCATTCGGCAAATGGTATAGGCTCTGGGGGAGTGCCGCCGCCAGTGTGTTGTGCCCACAGGTGGTTCTTGGCCCTGATGCCCTTCACCCTTGCATTGAGGTTGTGCCACCGCCTCTGGATCTCGTGCTTGGTGTGTGGCACGGTCCCTGAAGCATTCACTCTAGTCACTATCGTGTCCCACATGGTGGTTTTAGTTGCCAAGGTGGTCTGCTGGACTAGGGTTACGAACAGATGTGGTTCGACACGGATGATTTCATCCACCATGACCTTATTTTATTTATTTATTTATTTGTGTGTTTTATAAAGTGCGCAGCTACCCCAACGGGGTGTCCCGGCGCTGACCTTCAACTCACTCTCTGTGAACTTGGGGTTTTTCTTGGGTCCCATGGTGTGGGATGTGCAAGGTGTTGGTGGGGTGGGGTGGGGTGTGCAGGTGTGTGGTATGTAGGGATGGGGTTGTGGGGGTTTGTTGGTGGGTGTGTTGGTGTGCAGGTTGTATGTGTGTTTGTGTGTGTCTGCAGTTTGTGCTATTTTGCCTCTTTGTTCCAGCTGTGCTGTGATGCAAAGGATTGTGGTAATGGGAGGGATTCATTTTATACTCTTTGTGGTGGTTGTGTCCCAATGGTTGTTGGATCCACAATAATGGCCTGCCCCTTTATATTCTGTGGTTAGAGAACCCAGATTACTTACTTCAGTCAGATAGAGGATATGCCATAGCCTTCTATCTGAATGTGCTGAGCACAGTCACTAACTAAACCAGCTTTAAAAACTATATATGTGTGTCTGTGAAACCCACCACCGATCTTGTCGCCTCCCTATACCTTCCAACTGTGAAAAAAAGGGGGAGGGGAGGTTGACAGAGCCTCGCGGGAGCAACACCCAGGGGAGGATCTGACAGACTGGTACTCGCCTGAATCCTCACTTATCATCATCAGCTACTGTCAACCCGAAAGAAAAAGGGGAGTAAAGTATGTGCAATCAAACCAAAAAACCATTATGTGTTACACGTGTTACATAACCCAATGTAGTATGACAAAACCTCTACCAATCGAGATAAAGATATACCACCATTAAAAAGAGCTGAGCTGATCTGGCAACTACAACTTTATTCTGTGCTGTTAGCTCACTCTATTAAAATCAACCGACATGTTTCATCACCTCTATTTTACTTTACCAGTGATTTCTTCAGGGTTTTGGGTCAGCATACATATTGCACGTCTAGATTCTCCCTTTATTGTACCTGTAGTCGGATATGGGACAAAAACACACATATACACATATATTGCACTGATTGTGTCTCAATAAAACGTACCGGTTAAGATACTGGCTTCACTATGGCGTCTCTACATCTGATTACTGCTGATATTTGTTATACATTACCAGGTGGCCTCCAATGTTGAGCCTACCCGGCCCCCGTGGAAGAATGTGTGACTCTCGGGCACCCCTACACCATTAGTGGGTTCCTTCAACCGCCTATAGGTCGGTCTCTGCAGTGAAACAACAAACGTATGTACATTGTTTATAAACTTGCCCATTTGCACTACGCTCGAGGCTACCTTTGTACCCCGCCCCTTGCACTATGACCTATGACCGAGGGTAGGGATGTTACATATCCCTCGTTATAGTTTATCTCTTGTGCCCCTCCTCCTATGGCAACTGGTGGTCAATGTCCCTGTATCTTTAATGAGACACTCGCTGCCAGGGAACACATCAAACTGCATTCACTCGATCAATGGACCTGTCTGGCGTCAAAGTTCCATAGCGCTTTCACTGCCGACTTTCTGTTATTGCCCGTTTGTTGCAATTACCCGATGGAGCTCCCATCCCATTACGGGTTGCAGTGACATGCTTGTTCCCCTCCTTACCGTCACTACGCGCTGACAATGGTTGTTCTGTGGGTGTGGTGACTTGGGTGCTCTTGTTTGTGCTGGGGGGGGTGTCATTGGGGCGTGTAGTTGTTGGGGGTGTTGTGTGTCCTGTTTCTGGTGTTTTTTATTTACTTCTGTCCGCCATTTTTGAATCAGTTTGACGGCAGGGGTGATGTTCGTTTGGTCCTTCCGCAGTCATGCTCCGTTTGTCGATGCTTTTTTTTCGCGGCGGTCGAGGAAGGTGGTGAGTTCCGTTGGGATGGCGGGGTTATCCTAATCGTGCGGCCGGACCCTCCACAGGTCTGGCGGCGGTTGGGTCTGTTTCCGCGGTCAATGCGTCTGCGGCGGAGGGTGCTTCTGTGGTACCGTCCGCTTACGGCGGTCTTTGATGTGATCCGTCCGCCGCGGTCGGTGTGTGATGACAGAAATATCCTAATCGCAACCGCGAATTTTCCGCGGTGCGGTCGGGAGTATTTTTGCCGCCACCATGGCGGACGGAACCCGTTTCCGTCCGCCATCCTAATAGGCCTCTAAGTTACTATGTACACTAAAGTGCAGCCTCCTACCTCCCTCTCTCAGCACTGACAATGGGTCTCAGGCTTACCTTGATTTCCTTAAATAGATCAGCCGATCTAATTATCTGCTGGAAGTCTGATTCATTATCTGAAAAAACAATAGTATGGCATCTACTGACAAAAATCCACTCTTCACTTTACTAAGAAAGATCTACGGTATCTATGACAAAGAGATCACTTACTCCTGAAAACAACGAGGCACAGCAGCAGCAGTAAATGGTTGTGTGACACCTGTCCATTTACTGCTGCCATATAAGTTTAATAGGCACTGAGACTTAGTCGCCTCTATCTTGATTACAGGAATATGGAGCGGGTGTTGCACTATGAGCAAGCCGTTCCCGCATAGGTTCTCCGGCTTCAAGTAAACTGCATCGTTGTTTTCAGGAGTAAGTGATCTTCTTCCCTGCCAAATTTAAACTTATCCACGGCCAAAAGAAGTATTTCTTTACGGAACCCAAGAAGGCGTGGGGCTAATTGGAGGGGCAGAGCACTCCTCCCAGACTGATGCTCATCGGCAGTGGTCGGGGAGCCCCACATGAGGTCCACATCTGGTCCACACTGGGGGCCACTGGCTTCTCCTCCCTCTAGCGGTCACACAAAGGATGAGTAGTGCCCTGCTCTAATGGCTGCCCAGCATTCAGGCCTCCCCACAGGGGATCTCATCTATCTCTATCAAAAGCTTGATTAATGGCACTCTGTCTTTATTTGTCCGTGGTGACTGTGATCCACCCACCTCAATTATGCCCCAAACAGCAGACACCATATTGTGAAAGTGTTTTGTTCCCCCTGCAGTGGCCTGCATAATGTAGAGAGGGCATATTTCTCTGAAACAAGCTGTTGATTCCCACTAATTTAAGATTTCCTCTGCTCTGGTACCCCCTGCCTCTCGCAGGGGATCTGGCAGCCAGAGCTGTATTGTCACCCAGGCAGCCCATCTAAGAAATTGGATACTCTACTCGTACGTACCCTCAAGAACCTAGCTACAAAGCTCTCCAACACTGGTTTGATCAATTTGGACAATAAACATGTTGCCTCTGCATTTGGCATTATTATACTGTTTGGGCCTTATGCCCACAGTTTACCTTTTCTAATAGGCTGTACAATACTGTTTGTCTCTAATGGAAGCCAGCATGAGCATGCTATATTCTCCCGTGGGCTGGTTGTTGGGAAGCAGCATGAAACCCCTTTATGATATTGCACTTCCTATGCCGACACATCTTACAGACTTACTCCCTTATGACCTGGAACATTAGGGGGATTCATTCACCATCTAAGAGATATAAGATTCATTCTTACTTAAAGTGACAGAAAGTTCAAGTTACTTTACACCAAGAATCACATTCAAAGTAGGGGGAAGATACCTGCCTTCAGAAACATTGGAGAGGCCAAGTATTTGCCACCACAGACTAAGCTTATGCCACAGGATCTTTCATTTGGCCTAAGGCTGGTATCCCATTCAGTCCACTTCACATATTGACAAGAAGGGGAGGTTTGTCCTTTCCAGGAGATCGTTGGCAGGGACCCATGGTCCTGAGCTGTATTTATGCCTCAAATACCTGTCAATCTCAGTTCCTGCAACAACTTTTTAACCTACCTGTCCTGGTGGCTCACATTTTATGGTTAATTGAGGCTAACTTTAACTATGAACTTCACACTGGGCTAGGTCAGGGACCAAAGTGGTAGGTGGTGGGCCTCAGGGGCCTTCTTGTACTTCGCCGGGTTTTGTTACTGGAGAACCGCAGCCTTAAGGCCCTGTGGCGTAGGGTACGCCTAAAAGCCCCGGGATTCACCTGCCTTGTCAGAAACAGAGACACGGACTCTTCGTCTGGCGTAGAAGATGGTATTTATTAGCTGCAGCTAGTACAGTGGTCTTAGAAGTCGTCAGCAAAAAAGGTTAAAAAGAGACTGCCACTTAACTCCGTGGCGCACAGGTTTATATACGGTTCAACACAATGCAAAATGCAATCATACAAGAGCCTGAGACATAAACAAACGTTACCAACAATGCTTTAAGCCCAAAGTAACTCAAGTTCCAGGTTGTGTTTGTCACTCGACCCCTTAAACAAATTACAAACGAATCCACACAATTCGATTTACGAGTAGGGAAAACACAGCTGTATGTGTTAGAAGGACAGTCGTGAAACAGGAGAATACATGAGACGTGTAGCGAAGGACAGCAGATAAGATAACTTAAAGGAAAGAATGGTGCGAACCAACAAATAGTCCGGACGGGGATTAGTCAGCTCAGACAGGAATTAGTGTACTCGGCCAGACCCTGACACTCGTAAGTAAACATAAGCAAAAGACCCACCTGACACGTGAATGCAGAAACGACAAAAGCATTGCGTTCGCCGCGCTGCCTGAGTGAGGGCAACATAAAATGGCGGTGACTACAAAATGGAGGCTGAGTACGAACGAATTCGTAATTTACAGAACCTCAGACCCTCCTTTTGCCATTACTCAGGCAAAAACAAACCAACTCATGCTAATCTGAGTCGGAGTCAGCATCGATGTTCATAAAATCCTCAAGCTGTTGCTGCACCATCATCCTAATATTCTCTGTCTTCTGAGTTGCAGGTTGTGGAACACATAAAGTAGCCAACAGGCCACACACTGCGGGACCCCATTGAACACACAGACAACAAGAGAATATGATGGCCAAAATTGCTCACAGGAATGTTAAGATCTTCCATCCCCAAGTTGACAATATTCTCCAAAACCATCCCATAAAAGACCAATCCCCTTCGTCGTGATGAATCGACTCGGAGATGGTATGCAATTTGGAAATGGCTTGGTATACTGCCGGAGCATCATCTGGAATATAAATGCAGCAGCTAGATCCGATTAATTTACAGACACCTCCTCGGTCTGCTAAGATCACATCTAGCGCAATTCGATTTTGTAACGTCATAAACGATCAGCCTGAAGCTCTGCTGTAATGTTACCTATTGCACCTGCAGTAACATTAATAGTGGTCTCAACCACACGAACCAATTGCCTGATGTTTCTGCTGTTAACCATTGGGCCCCAAAAGGGAAGGAATCCTTTAAGGAAGTCTCCTCCCTCTTGTGCTGCCGTGTCCTTAGCATCGAATATACCTCGGCTATATCTAATTCTGTGGTGGTCTGACGGAGCCGTATATGTAGGGGGAAGAAGGAAAGCTATATAACAAGTTCCAGAAAAGTTTGAAGGGAGCCATGTGTAAGCTCTATCTTTACAAACAAAATAGGTTCCTTGAGACGGAACCAATGGAGGAAAATCAGGGGACGAGAAAATGTAGGTATACAAACAACTCTGCTTGTTGTCAGCTTTCTTGCTGTTGACTTGGAGACAAAAATTACCTTGATGGGGTACAGTCTATACTGGAGAAGACTCACCCTTTCTAGTTTTGTCACCAAGGCCAGAAACATAGTGGGTAACATTCCATCCTTCATAAGCTTTCTTCTCGTCTAACAGAATCTTGCTCTTCTCTACAATCTTAGCCATCGCCACTATACCTTTTATCAAGGAGCTATGGCTGAAATCCAATCCATCCCCAGAAGTCTTTGCAGGGCTTCGAAGTCTGTTGTGGTATGCGGCCCAAAACAGTACACAGTCAAAATATCGAGTTGTAAATATCGACCTACACAAATATCGAGTTAGAAATATCAAAGGTAAAGAATATCGATGTCAAGAATATCGTTGGACAGAATATCGACCCTAAGGTAAGAAATATCGATTTTTTTTATATCGATGTAAGTAATATCGAAGTCAGTAATATCGATATCAAACATATCGATGTTAGTAATTTCGATGTTACTAATATCGATATTTGTACTATTGTTATGTATTTTAGTATGTGTTTAATATGTATGTGTTATATGTTTTTTGTTAAGTATTTTACTTGTTTTAAGTTATATGTGAACTATTTTTATATATTTATAATGTTATTTTTAAGTCAATGTTATGTTTTAGTACCGGAGCGGGTTGTGGGTTTATAGGGGAATAGGGTGGGAAGTAATTTAAATATATTAAATTAATTAATATTTTTTAGGAATAATAAATTAATTTTAATAATTTTTTGCGTTTAAGTTCTGTAGCGGGTAGTGGGTTTATAGGGGAATTGGGTAGGACGTATTTTAATTGTAATTAAGTAATGAATTATATTTAATTATTGGCAGTGATAAACTATGTATTTGTAATTAAACATTAATTGGCAATTAATAATGTTAATTGTTAATTAATTGTTTAATTGGTAATTAATTTTTCAAATTAATTTATTTAATTGGTAATTAATGTTTGTAAATGGTAGTTAATGTTTGAAATTGGTAGTTAATGTTTTTAATTGGTAATTAATGTATTTAATTTGTAATTATTTTTTGTAATTGGTAATTCATTTATTTAATTGGTAATTAAAACATTTTTTAATTGAAATTATTTGTAAATTGGTAATTAATGTGTTAGAAAAAGTCATTTTTAGTATACAAATAACTTTATTGCTTGATGTTTTTAAATTGGTAATCAATTATTAATAATATTTTTTGATTTTTACAGTATTTTATGCGTGATATTTCTTATTTGGTAACTATTATGTTTTAATTAATATTTGTTGTTAATTTATTGTTAATTATTTATTCAAATCTATATTTTTGTAATATTAATGGTTATTTTGAAATGATGTTTAGTTATTTAAGTATGTTATATTTAATTTACATGGTATCCAATTCTTTACTTACTGTTGTACTTTCTAGAGTGGGAATAGTAATTTTTACCCCTACGCTATCCAACACTTTTCCTACTGTTGCACTCTCTGGAGTTGGAATAGTAATTTTTACCTCTACGCTATCCAACGCATTCCCTACTGTTGCTCTCTCTGGAGTTGGAATAGTAATTTTTACCCCTACGCTATCCAACGCTTTCCCTACTGTTGCACTCTCAGGAGTGGGAATAGTCATTTTTACCCACCCGCTCTCCAACGCTTTCCCTACTGTTGCACTCTCTGGAGTTGCAATAGTAATTTTTACCCCTACGCTATCCAACGTTTTCCCTACTGTTGCACTCTGTGGAGTTGGAATAGTAATTTTAACCCTTACGCTATCCAACGCTTTCTCTACTGTTGCACTCTCTGGAGTTGGAATAGTAATTTTTACCCACCCGCTATCCAACGCTTTCCCTACTGTGGCACTCTCTGGAGTGGGAATAGTAATTTTTACCCTTACGCTATCCAACGCTTTCCCTACTGTTGCACTCTCTGGAGTGGGAATAGTAATTTTTACCCACCCGCTATCCAACGCTTTCCCTACTGTTGCACTCGCTGTAGTGGGAATAGTAATTTTTACCCCTACGCTATCCAACGCTTTCCCTACTGTTGCACTCTCTGGAGTGGGAATAGTAATTTTTACCCCTACGCTATCCAACGCTTTCTCTACTGTTGTACTCTTTGGAGTTGGAATAGTAATTTTTACCCCTACGCTATCCAATGTTTTCTTTACTGTTTCACTCTCTGGAGTGGTAATAGTTATTTTTATTTTTATGCTATACAATGTTTTCCCTAATTTTGTATTTTCTGGGGTGGGAATAGTAATTTTACGTTTTACGCTATTTAATGTTTTTAATACCACAGTTTTTTTGGACTTTAAATAGTAGTTTTATTTATTATTTAGAATGAATTTAGATAATGTATTATGTTATTAATTTAAAAAATATTGAAAGTATATTTAATTTTTTTAATTTATTAAAAATAAATATTAATTTTTTTATGTAATTATTTTATGTGTGGAGATCTATTTGTAATTTATATTATTTTTAAACATTTTATAAGTAATTAAAGTAATTATTAAAATGTATTATTAAGTAAATATATAATATATATTTTACATATGTGTTTAATTAGTGTTATATTATTATATAAATATTATTTATTAATTTTAAACATTACGAAATATTTTTAACAATGTTTATTTTATTTATAAGTATTATTTACTTTATTTTATACATTAGATTTTAACAGATATATAACGATATTTTTATTTACGATATTTTTAACCGATATTTTGGTTACGATATTTTTGTACTTACCATGTTGTAGATAGGATGTCGATATACTTGCCTTCGATATTCCAGCGTCGATGTTTCTGTAGTTCGATATTTTGTCTGTCGAAATTCTGTCATAGATTCGCCGAAAACATAGTCAGGTAAGCCCAAGCTGAACCTTCATATGAGAAGGGGAGAACCAAATACGGCATCCCCTTTTGCGTATTTTGTGGCATAAGACCGCACACCCAACCGTCAGTCATATTAATGACCAACTGGTGTTGGTGTAACAACTGGATAAACGTATTATTCATATATTCAGCTCTCCTTATCTGTTCATGAGGAGGTAGAGCATGCATTTTATGTGAAAAGACAGAAAGACGAGAAGGCAAAGAAGTTGTAGAGTTAGCAACATTTCTTGGGTGTAGAACATGTACAATCCAACCTATGCAGGCTAATAAAATACACATAAACATAAAAATACTCAAAGTTACGCCAAATCGACTACGCAATAATTTACAATATTTCAATCTCATTTCCTGCTTCCTATTTTCCCTGTTGTACCATCCATCTTTATCTGAAAAAAAATGTCGCTCAAGGCAATCTTCCTCAATCACTCAGCTATATACTTCTGTGTATCCTGAGGCGCTAGCCACTTACTAAAAGAACTGAAACCAGGTTACAGTCTGAGTCTCCTACCGTGACCCTGCGACGGAGACAGATGGCACATCTCATACTAAATATCACACAAAAACAAAGAGGCAAAAAAAAAAGGACCAAACAACAAAAAAATGTTCAAAGTGTTCAGTTCCTTTGATCAACTCTCTGCCTCAGGTTGTAGCGTGTTTTGCTCGGCACGGTCTGATCCTTAAATAGAGTTTTTGGATTCGTAGTGTCTATTCGAAGATGCGCAGGCACAGCGGCTTGAAGAATGTCGTCATCTGCTTTCTCGGACTGAGTTCCATAAATTTGAGCATCACTGAAAGGCACAAAACAAGGAACTGCTGTAGTGTCCGATTCCCTTACACCACTGCGAATCCACTGGTCAAAGGGTAATGGCAATGGCACTTTCTTACAGTGCACGCCATGCACCCAATTTCGCTTGCCGACTACTTTCACAGCTGTGCGGGCGACGAGCAAAACTTGCGTAGGCGTGGACCAACGAGGCTCCAGATTCTTAGTCCGTTGGAAATTTTTGATGCAGACCCAGTCACTGGGCAAAATGGTGTGACCTGGGTCTGTGGAGGCCTCTGGCAAAGCACTTTATACCTGTTGACGAATAACACTTAATTTAGTAGTCAAATCATGTAAATAGTCAATTAACTGAGGATATGGTATGTCAGAGTATTTCTTGGGACGAGGGACACCCCAAATATTAGCTGGGCGTCCGAATACCACTTCATATGAGTTAAGTCCCATTCGAGAGTGTACAGTAGTTCTGGTTGACAAAAGAGCTAAGGGCAAGGCATCTGGCCAAGCAAGACCCGTACTGGCTTGAATCTTAGCTAGTTTAAGCTTGAGTGTACCATTATAACACTCAACCAAACCTGCTGACTGTGGATGGTTTGCCGCATGGAATTTTTGTCTGATACCAAGACCAGAACATACTTTCTGCATAATTTGACCCACAAATTCACTTCCATTGTCACTCCAGACTATTCGCGGCAAACCAAACCTGGGGAAGAACTCTTTAAGCAACACTTTAGCAGTTGACAGAGCAGTGTTATCTTTCAAGGGGTAGGCCTCTATCCAGCGGGAAAAGGCACATACCACCACCAGAACATACTTAAGGTTGTTTCATCGATCCATATGAATGTAATTGATCTGCAACACTTCAAAGGGATATGACGGGGGAGAAAAATTACCTGCCGGAGTTGGGGTACCTTTTCCTGGGTTATGCATTAGACAAACAATACAATGCTTAACCACATTTTCTGCACATTTTGGAATTCCTTCATTCTGCCACACAGGAGCCAAGAGCTTACAAATGCCTTTCGCACTAATGTGAGCTGGACCATGAGCCATAGTTACAACCGGCAACACATAAGCGTCCGGTAATAACCATCGCTGATGTTCCGACAACTCCGTCCAACAACCCGTCGAGTCTAACATTCCCGTACTTTCTTTCCACGTTCTCAATTCCTTCTCAGTAGCCTCTCCCTGAATCGTTTTCACACTTTCAATCGTGTCTTCACACATTCCAATTTCCCTAACCCAGTTTGCAGGACCTGCCACATACATTCGACTACCTGTGTCTCTAGCTGTAGTTTTTGCTACTTCGTCTTCAAACGCATTTCCACGACCCACATCATCTGTGACTTTCTTATGCGCGCTGCACTTTATGATCGCTATCTGTGCAGGTAAGGTAAGTGACTCAAGAAGATCAGTTACTAACAGGCCATGCTGGACTTTTGTCCCGTGGGAGGTAAAGAATCCTCTCTCCCTCCATAATTTACCAAAACTATGTGCAACACCAAAAGCATACTGACTATCTGTGTACACATTCACTCTCTTTCCCTTAGACAACACACACGCTCTAGTCAAGGCTATCAATTCAGCTGCTTGGGCTGAATTATGTCCGATACGTGCCGTCTCAACAATTGTGCATAAGGTGGTAACAGCATAGGCAGAAGTAATCTCCCCATTTGGAAGCTTGAAACAAGAACCGTCCACCCATAGGATGCCATCCGGGTCCTTGAGCGGAGTGTCCTTTAAATCAATCCTACCCTTTGTTTCTTCTTCCGTTCGAAGAAAACAATCATGTTTTTCCTGAACATCTTTCTCATCTGGGAGTGGCAACAGTGTAGCTGGGTTTAACGTGTTACATCTTTTGACGTGTACATGACTCGCCAGAAGTGTCAGCTCGTATCCAGACAAACGAGCACTCGTAAGATGCTGTGTTCTCGTTCTGTTCAACAAGGTATCCACTGCATGTGGAACCATAACAATGATGGTGTTATCCAACACTAATCTGGCAGATTGTCTAATAGAAATCGCCGCAGCTGCCGTAGCTCTGAGACAACTGGGCAAAGCTTCAGCTACTGGGTCTAGTGTAGCGGAGAAATAGGCACATGGCCTTTGCTTATCTCCAAATTGCTGTTTCAAAACTGACAATGCGCAACCCTCTCTCTCGTGAACGTACAGTGTAAAGGACTTGCTAAAATCTGGGGTACCCAAAACTGGAGCAGAACACAAAGCAGTACGTAGGTCAACAAAGCTTTTCTGACATTCATCCGTCCAAGGGAGCGGATGTGGTGTATCTTTCAACGTTAGTACCAACAGTGGTTTTGCCAAAAGTGAAAAATTGGGAATCCATTGTCTATAGTAGGAAGTGATACCCAAAAAGGCACGCACTTCTCTCTGCGTGGTAGGTACAGACATCTGTGAAATAGCGTGAATACGTTCTGGGGTCAGTCGCCTTCCCTCCTTCAACAAGAGATGACCTAGATAGGTAACCTCTTGGCGGGCATATTGCAACTTAGAGGGTGACACCTTATGATGTAGAGCAGACAAATGATGCAATAATGCAACAGTCACTTTCTTACACACATCTTCCGTATCGGCAGCCACCAGCAAATCATCCACATACTGAATAAGCGTAACGCCTGGAGGCAAAGAAAAAGCATCATGCTGTGACTTAAGAGCCTTGCTATAGATAGAGGGACTTTCGCAATAGCCTTGAGGTGCTCTCTTAAATCTAAAACTTCGGCCACCTAGAGAGAAACCAAAGATATTCCTAATTTCTTCAGCAATAGGAATACTAAAGAAAGCATTCTTGAGATCTATGACCGAAAACCAAGCTGCC
Organism: Lissotriton helveticus; assembly: GCF_964261635.1. Classification (NCBI taxonomy): domain Eukaryota; kingdom Metazoa; phylum Chordata; class Amphibia; order Caudata; family Salamandridae; genus Lissotriton; species Lissotriton helveticus. The sequence continues at coordinate 342,841,638 of NC_136057.1, read as the reverse complement.
GAAGCAGGAATCATCGTCAACAAAGCTGTAATGTCCGGAACAACAGGAACGGGAAACATCCTTTACAACGCAACTTTTACCACGCAGTGCCTTTAGGACGCAACTTTTACAACGCAAACCATTACAACGCATTGCGCTGGGGGCGCTCTAGGATATGGAATAGATTTAATTTACTATCCAACACCTTCCCTAGTGTCCACGGGGACTGGAGTTGGAATAGTAAATTAAACTATTCACTATCCAGCACCCCAAAGCGATATGCGTTGTAATGGTATGCGATGTAAAAACCGCGTTGTAAAAGCATGCGATGTAAAAGCATGCTTTGTAACGTCATACATCCACAGGAAACTGTGGCACAACAATTTTATTGACCTCTCCAAGGTCAATAACAAATCGATAAACAGGAGGCTGTGAAGCATTAGTTCTTTTAAGAATCGGAAGAACAGGACTGTTACAAACATTGCCTCTTGTTTCTTCAACCACGCCCTTCTGAATGAAATCATCGACAATAGCCAAAAGAGCTCTTTCTCCATCACTAGAGATACTGTACTGGGGAATACGCGGCATTCTCACATTCTCTTTCACTGTGACAACATACGGTGGTATCGCAAGACAACCCACGTCATTTGGGCCTGTAGCCCAAAGACTTTCAGGAAGAGAAAGCAATTCAGGTGGGAACTGGTCTCGAGACAAATACATAGAAGACGTCACGTTCTTCCCCAACGTAAGATGCACACCAGAAGGGGAACAATACAATGTTGCATGTAGTCTTTTCAACAAATCCAGACCCAGCAGGTTCTCGCCGTAACCAGTTGTCAGAATAAGTGGAGCATTCAAATCATAGGGACCAATCGCAAGGGACAAGAAACCGGGTTACAAACTGGGGTGCCAGAAAATCCTACAGAAGTATTTATTAAGCCAGACAAAGGTGCCCCAGGGAGTTTAGTATGCATATTAGAACTTCTCATCGCACCAGTATCCAAAAGAAACGGTTCTGAAACACCCATAGTATTGATAGTGACATATGGCCCATTTTGATCTACTGGAATCGACACAACTCCCTTACTTCGTCCATGGCTGTCCCTGAAAATCGTCAGCCCTTTCTTCACAATAATCGTCATTATAATACTGCGTAGACTGAACTCTCTGTTGATCAAAATAATTCATAGTAGATGGAGGAAAAGAATGCTGCTCCTGAGAGGACACACCCCGTCCTCTACCTCTAGATCCTGACTGGGAATTACCACGACCTCGTGGAGCAGACATCCCATTATTACGCTGTAATAAAACCGGACAATTATTTTTGAAATGCCCCTCTCCTCTACAATACGCAAATTGATTAGGACCCAACGGAAGGCGTGGCGTGAAGTACTCAGGTTTCTGGAACACTTTCTGAAACTGTGGGGGTTGAAAAAACTGAGGCTGTGCAGAACGCGGAGGATAAGCTTGCTGTAAAAGAAGCTTCATTTTCAAATCTTTATTTTTCTTCTCTTGTTTCTCCTTCTCCTCCTTATCTCTATTCTCATAATACTGTGCAGTAGCCAGTAGTTTAGCAGGGGAAGAGATAGCCCATGCACTTTCAGAACTCTTTAATTTATTTGACAATTCAGGAAGCAAGTTGTATACAAACTTATCCACAAACAACCGCTGACCACCCTCTACACTCAAATCCTGACCACTATGATCAATAAACGTCTCTTCAAAACGAGTGAAAAAATCCGAGACACTTTCGTCTTTCTTTTGCTTGCATGCGGCCAGCTTACCCCAATTAACTCGCAACGCGGGCATCATAGTTTTCATCAATTCAATTATTCTGCCTGGTAGGGCCGTAATCAGATCATCGGGTTTCGCACCACCCACTTGACCTGCATCGGCGGCTCTAATAGCAGCCCAATCACCACCTAATTCAGCATTATGATTTTCCCTACGAATCCGTGCCCACAATGCTTGCGGTACAACATTTCCAAACAACATATCAATATCGGCCAAGTTCATAATACAGGCCTCAACTGTTTGAGACAATTCCTTATAATATCCAGCCGGATTTTTACGGGGGTTCGGAAGAGTTTGTTTAAGTGCCAATACTTCAGACCTTTTCCAGGATTCATGGACCCGTATACGCTGGAAATTAGCAGGGATAGGAGGCGGACCAACTACTGCGTCCCTCCATATGGGAGGAACTTCACGCATTGGATAATTCTTAATGCCTTTGTTTTTGGTAGGATCAGTCTCGGAAAAGGACAAAGACAAAAACATTGTTCGGAACGCAACAAGTTTATGCACCGCGTCTTCAACTCGTGGTCCTACAATAAAACCTTTATCAAAATCAGCTTGCAACTTTAGCAGCTCCGAAGGAACCGTATCTAACTCCATATCTTCCCAACCTTTGATAAGAGTCTGACACATGACATTAAAAACATATCTCTGCGTGGGCTCTACCCATTGATGAAAGGAACTCATAATGTCTTCTGTACTATATTCTAGTCCATTCTCAATCCATTTACGAGCGAGGGAACCCAAAACTACTTTCTCGTCCGTAAGAGGAAGTTGACAATGGGATTGTCGTCTAGAGAAAGCTGGGGACAGATTCAAAGACCCAAGAAGAGGAGAAAAGAAATTCGAGACAGCATCTGCTAGTCTCCTGTGTGAGGTAGGGGAATCTCTTGTGAGAATAGGAGGCATTGCAGATGCAGAAGGCAACGGAGACTGAAATGTAGCCGACTAAGGAACAAGAGTGGGGGATTGCAGAGGAGGTGGGGGCTGAATTACAGGCTGTAAAGACGGAGCAGAGGCAGGCAAGGAAACAGTAATAGGCTGAGCCGGTTGCTGAACAATCGGTAATTGAGCAACGACTGGTTGAGCAATAGGAGGGGGTAACAGAGGTGCATTAGCATTTTGGGCATAAGGGAAGGTGAATTCAATAAACAAGACATTAAGGAATCTTCTTCTAATTCTTTACTTTTATCTGGAGAGGAATTAGGCAGCATCGGATAACATCTATCTATCGCCGTGCGATGTTGTCTCTCCAATATCTCATTCGCACCATCTACTTCATTATTTTTAAACTGCTGAGCAGCCTCTATAATTGACATGTTTTGTGCTTTCTTATCCTTTTTCGCTTGTTTAATTTCTTTCTGTTTGGCTTCCTTACGCCAAAGGTGAAAAGAGTCAAACATTGCCGGCCGGGCTTTTCTTCTAAACAGAATTGTTTCCAAATTATCTAGTATGGCGGAGTCAAAACTACAATTTTGGGGCCATCTCAAAACTCCCCTATTTTTCGTGTATCGGACCCATGTCTCGTTAAAGGTAATGGGACCAATACCATGTTTAGAATAGAGCTCATAAGTGGGAGTTCCAACTGGAGGAATCGGACATGAATCCTCCAACTGGGAATCCCTCGTACAACCTAAGCAACAAATTCTTTTGAACTTACTCAGTCCAGGCATCGTTTACTTCTCTAGACTGTTCACAAACAACAAGGGGTGTAAATCAATGAAACAGTACAAACGTACTTACCCCTTGGCTTCGGTTATTGCAATACCCGAATAAAAACCCCAAAACAAAACAAAACAGAGGTTTGTGGGAGCGACCCACCAAATACTTAACTAAGGATCGTCCTACACCAGCGAAGGTCCGTCTATCGTCTCGCTTTACCAAACATCGTCATAAAGGGTCCAAGGCAGGGCGACAGTCAGGGCAGCAGTCATCAGCAGCCGTCGGACAGGAGCAGCCGCGCTGTCAAAGACCTTCGGTCCAATTTCGACATACAGGGGTCGATCACGTGGTGCGCTTCCTCCGGAATTTTCTTGCGGGGCTCCTCACGACCCTCGGGCTTAACCGCTACCACTGAAGTCACCCCACGTTGGGCGCCAGTTGGAGAACCGCAGCCTTAAGGCCCGGTGGCGCAGGGTACGCCCAAAATCCCTGGGATTCACCTGCCTTGTCAGAAACAAAGACACGGACTCTTCGTCTGGCGTAGAAGATGGTATTTATTAGCTGCAGCTAGTACAGTGGTCTTAGAAGTCGTCAGCAAAACGAGGTTCAAAAGAGACTGCCACTTAACTCCGTGGCGCACAGGTTTATATACGGTTCAATACAATGCAAAATGCAATCATACAAGAGCATGAGACATAAACAAACGTTACCAACAATGCTTTCAGCCCAAAGTAACTCAAGTTCCCTGTTGTGTTTGTCACTTGACTCCTTAAACAAATTACAAACGAATCCACACAATTCGATTTAGGAGTAGAGAAAACACAGCTGTATGTGTTAGAAGGACAGTCGTGAAACAGGAGAATGCATTAGACGTGTAGCGAAGGACAGCAGATAAGATAACTTAAAGGAAAGAATGGTGAGAACCAACAAATAGTCCGGACGGGGATTAGTCAGCTCAGACAGGAATTAGTGTACTCTGCCAGACCCTGACACTCGTAAGTAAACATAAGCAAAAGAGCCACCTGACACGTGAATGCAGAAACGACAAAAGCATCTCGTTCGCCGCGCTGCCTGAGTGAGGGCAACATAAAATGGCGGTGACTACAAAATGGAGGCTGAGTACGAACGAATTTGTAATTTACAGAACCTCATTACGCTACTAGGTTGCCCAACCCTCTGCGGGCAATCAAACCCTGATGTTCTCTTGATCACGAGTGGTCAAGAGAAATAGAACGTTGTTTTCAAAATTCACCCCCCTCCTCTTTGCCCCAGTGACCCTCAAAGACCAACGGCTATCAGACTGGCTTGCGCATTGGTCCCAGAGGGATATTTGGCATCTTCAAAACTCGAGCTCTGGCTAAACTCATACTACTCTGCTGTACATGACTTTTATGTAAGACTTGATAGAATAGTGAGTTTAGAGGGCTTATGCCCCATGGTGTCCTCGCCTGGTTGTGGTCTTCTAACCACAAACCCTTGTGCTTATACCCACTAGGTGTCTCCAACCGGCATCCCATCCATACTCCCCTCTCTCCAAATGGCCCTAAATGCCCGAGGGCTATGAGACTGGCTCGCAGACTTATCCATTAGGGATCTTTGACATCTTCAAAGCCCACAACTCCAGCTATACTTGCACTACCCCACTGTACATTACCATTATGTGAAGCTGGATAGAATAATGTGTTTGGAGGGCCTATGCCCCATGATATCCTCTCCTGATTGTAGTCTTCTCTCCATAATCCCTTACTCCACCTAAACTTGAGGAAATTCTTTACACCCATATCAACTTGGTGTCTCCAATCAGGTCGACGATTGGAGGAGACTCCTTTCCCAGTATTATGAAGTCTTTGCCTCCATGTTAGCTGCAAAGCCTGCTTATGTTTATGGGGCTGCAGCAGTGGAGCGGTCTCTGCCTCCCTCCTTATAAGAAGCACTACTGGTTCCCATCCTGAAGTTGGGTAAAGACCCACTAGACCCTGCTTCCTTTCGTCTAATATCCATCCTCAATATGGATTATAAAACGCTCAGTAAAATTATAGCAGATCACACCATTCAGGGACTCCCTTATCTTGTAAAAATAGATTAATTGCTGGCTGCAATATTTCCTTAAACATATGTAGGCTTTATGCAGTCTCATAATTTGCCCACAATGCTGGCCTCTTGCAGCCTGTGCGGTGCTAGACCTAAAAAAAATGTGTTACCTTGCAATACGAATATATGTTCAACGTTCTAAAAGGATTTGCATTTAGACTCTGTATAATAAAACATATACAACTCTTTTACAGGACTCCTACGGCCAGAATGTGTCTGGGTCACCAAATTTCAACCTCATTCCCATTCCTTTGAGGGACACGCCAGGGTTGCCCTATCTGTCCACTTCTTTTTGACCTGGCCATAGCCTGGCCATGGAGCCATTTGCAATTCTGACAAGGATGGAGGGAGTGACGTGGAGAACGCTGCTGCATAACACGGTGCATGCCATTTCCCTTTATTCAGATGATATCTTATTGTACCTACAAGACTCATGCAAAAAATCATACTATCTTAAGTAAATTGTTTTCTGACTTTGGTCGCTGCTCAGGCCTCCATGTTAACTGGCTCAAATCATGATTTTTTACTTTGACCTAGTGAGCCCCCTGGGGGGGGGGAGATCGATGTGGAAGCAGGCCCCCTGTGTTGGGAGGACACCTCCTTAGATCTGGAGATCCAGATACACCACTCTGAAGATGGTAAGCTGGACGGTAATCTCATAAGGGCAATCCAAGCTCTTAGAGGGCCGGTAAACTTCTGGAAAGGACTGTCTTTGGCAGGCACAGGCCAGGCTGCCCCTGCAAAAAGGATTAAGCACCAGTAGCTCTTGTATTATTTTTGTTACTTTACCTATACTTCTTACATCAAAGGGGATTTGCTTCTGGGGGACGTGTTTTGGAATACGTGATAACGAAGGGTCATACCAGTGAAATTTAGACTGCCTGTCGAGTGCAGAGGTTTTGGAGCCCCCAACTTTCCTCACTTTTATCTGGCCGTGCAGCTACAGTGGCAATCCAAATGGCTGGCAGGTAGGAATGTGGAACTATTATCGACTCTGAGTACTGACTGGACATGTTAGAATTGGCTTTCGTATGGTGCCTCCACCTCCTGCAAGTGGCACAGCATTGTTTATATATTATGTAGGTGACCCCATAGGTCTCAGAGACACTGTTGCTGGATCTCCCGCACTTCTGGAATCGGACTATAAACCCGGAGCTGTATCACAGGTAGGAATTGGGCATCACAAGTTTAGAGGATCTGTTTTCTGACTCACTGATGGACAGCTTCTCTCTTTCCCCTGCACTCAGTAAGCAATATGTGCTCCACGAGGGTCCATTTCTGGCATACGGCTCTCTAACATACCCTTCGGGCCAACTGGCTGAACACCGACTTCGAAGATAAGACCTATTTCGTGATCCAGTCTTGATATACTTTGAAAAGTGGGTGCAGGCCGGTCCGATGCCTACATAAAGCTATACCCACTCATACAACAAACATTGCAACTACTTTTAAAGGATGACCTGGGAGCTGGAATATCATAGAGTACTGCATGAAAAAGAATGGGCAAGGGCTCTAGGGTACCCACACAGCGTGTCATGCATTGCTCGCTTTAAGCTCATTCAGTTCTACATCCTCCAGAGAACCTGCCTTTCCCCATCTAAACTTAATCGCCTCTTTCCTGCTAATAGTGAGGGTTGTCGTAGCTCAAACGTAATCGCCTCTTTCCTGCTAATAGTGAGGGTTGTCGTAGCTGTGGACTGACAGGGCGGGGTTTTATAATATGCTACGAAACTGCACTGCCCTGCACTTACATTCTTTTGGCGGCACATTCTCCCTCAAATTGCTGACCTAACTGGGCTCCTGAAGATTGAGTCGTGGGAGGCTTGCATGCGCGGTCTTTTCAGGCAGCCTAAAAAAGCAAAGATAGTGTTGAGCTTCCTCGATTGTGCCCTTATATTAGCAAAGACAGCCATCACTAGTAGATGGAAGTCATCTAAGTCCCTTCCCTACATCGCCGTGATCTGCTGCACTTGGCTAATGTGAAGGGCACGACTCTCTGGAGCGAGGCAGCCTGAGGTTTAAGGAAGAGCCCCATAGCACCGAATAGGATGTTAGTTACAGTCAGACAGTAATACACTGATAGGGATCACACAGAGATCACAAAAAAACCTTTTAAATATTGCTCTCTGTACAAACACACCTTGTTAGCATTGATGCATGGGTCACCAGTTAAAACATCAGATAATAAATTATCATGTAAGAAATTAAAATGAGTCCCAGGAAAGGAAAAGGAAATGATGAACATATTTAATAAGACTAGATAGAGGAGCAAATAGAGGGAGTGGGGGATGAAGGACAATGTGAGAAAAAATAAGAGAAAATTAAAAGATTATGGTAGCTAGAATTGGAAAACACAAGGTAAAGGAAGGAAGATCGATAACTAATAAATGGTGCAAGGACAGAGGGCTGGAAGGAGGAACGTTTGGATGGAAAGGTTAAAGGATCAAAGAGGTAAAGGCTGGAAGGGTGGAGGAAAGGTTGGATTAAAAAGTGTGAGGACAAATGGATGGAAGTGTGGAAAGGTGGCTCAATGTGTGATGGAAATGGTTATTGGATGGATGGTAAGAGGAAAGGATGTATAGATACATGGATGGAAAAGTGAAAGGGTGGGTTTATGAATGAAAGGATAGATGAATGAATCACTGAACTGATAGATGGATGGAATATCAATGGATTGTTGGAGTAACGTAAAGACGCAGTGAAGGATCAAAGAATGGATGTTATGAAAAAGTGGAACAATGAAAGGATATATAGGAAGGTGTACAGCTGAAGAGAACAATTCTAGGAAGTGTCAGACTTACCTGCTTCACCCACTCAGTGTCATTAAAGATTTTTTTCAAAGTGGGGGGTAGTTTAACTTTCTGGCTACTCCCTTGTCCTCTTCAACATGTGTCCGTCCACCTCTCTAGTGATTCTGTGTATTTGCGATACTCCCTGCGATGAAAGGCACCAAATAGGGTTGCCATGTTCCTGAGAGAAAATTGCCAGCCACTTGTTATGTCGAGACTGGGCAGCACATGCACTGCTCTACGAGGCCTGCTTTATTCGAGTATGGGCTTGAAGCTGCGCCCACTCTCTGCCCATATTTTTCATTGGCTTGTGTCTCTGTCCTTTGTAATGCTGGCTTCTGATTTGGTAATTGGCTTAGTACCACCTTGTCTTCATTTGTAACCCCCATGAGGACTGGCCTTTTTACTCCTGTTGTTACATTTATTTAGTCTGTAAGCACTATTTTCTTTAGTGAGTTTTGTCTTACTTCTAGCATGACGGGCTTTCCTTACATTCAGCGCACCATGCGCGCGTTCACTTTCCATGCAGCCGGAACAATAGGCAGCCGCTTCTTTGCAATGCCATAGGCCTCGCATTTAGGAGAGTTTGAGCTATTGGCATTGTAAATGACAATAGCTTAAACTCTCACAAATGTGAGACCTATTGCTTTACAAACATATGTTTTGAGGTTGTTTCAAAGCACCCCATGGCAAGCTTGCCCTTAATAGAGGCCACGCCCCTGTCTTTAGACGCAACTTGTTTAAAGAAAGAGGTGTGGCCTCTATAAAGTGCAAGCGTGGCATGGGGCGCTTATAAACAAACAATATTTACAATTCGATAGGTCTCGTATTTGTGAGAATTTAAGCAATTGACATTTATAGTGCCAATAGCTCAAAGTCTCGTAAATGAGAGACCTATTGCATTGCAAATACTTCTTTTAGTTTGTGATTCTTGAAGGGAAGGCATTAGGATGTAATTAGAAACTATGTAAAAATGTAACCAATTTACTCATGTTTAACCTGGCAAGTCTACCTATGTTTACTTTAATTATGAGCCAGGAATCACGTAGAGAGCTCAGGAATAGGGTTTAAACGATTTCTTCTTTTCAATGCTTTTTAAAATTCATATTCCAAAGAGCGAAAAATACAGACAATGGAACATTTTCGTAATTTGCTTAGTGACCTTTTAATGTTAATACTGGGCATGCCGGCAGAATACCGACCAGGTGTACACCCTATGATCAATTGGGCTGTTCTATTTGATTCCTTAGAGATGGTCCCCTTTCGACTCTCCCCTGGATTCTTCTTCTTCCCATGGTCCTCTCCGCAGCTCTCAAAGAAGGTGGGTCTTAAAACCCTCAAGGGCATTCCAAGCAGGAGTTACCTATGTAGTAGAGTACATGTATTGAGCCGGGAGTGTTTGTGCACCTGCAAGGGATCACTGACAGAATATTGGAAACAGAAATATTGTCTGGACATAATATCGTGTCAAAAACATCGAGGACCAAAATATCAAGAAGATAAGTGCAAACAGGTTAGTATAGATTTACTATTCTTAATCCCACATCTATATACCTTGAAGATACATATATCGTCAAGGTACATGTATGTGGAGCTATATATTGTAAAATTTTGTTAACCTATAGAAACTTCCCTTCACAATATTTTGGTCCACGATATTCTTCACACAATATTTTGGTCCATGATATTCCTCGTTCTGATATTCTGTCTAAACTCCTGTTCACGTGCTTCTTGTTATTTTCTTCATGGGTATGGTGTGATGGGGTGTGAGCTCCTGATGCCCTGACACAGTTGAATTCCAGACACTTTGCTTCACTAGAGGCACGGAAGGAAACATGGCTTTGGAACCCACTCCTTTCAAATCATAAAGCAGAGAAGTCCTCTGTGTATTTGTAAATTGTAGAAAGAAAAAAGGGCACACAGTGAGTCATTGTTGGACAAGTACATTTTAGTTCTTTGGTTCAGAAGAGGATCACCCCCAAACCCGCCCCTCCCGGACTAAAATACATGGGTACATCATAAAACAAGCATTTTAAGAGATTACAATAATTTACAATGAACGTTGCGAATATCTGAAAAATTGTAGATGCAATTTATTTATGATTATTTTGTGAAAGGAGCAAATGAATGGCTTTAAGTAATACAATCAGTATTTAACTTGTGAAAAGATCAAAGGTGAAAATAAATATATTGCAGAGGGCGCGAGTTATGACAGATGTTGCGTACATTGATAACCAATATTTTCCCAAATTTGAGTGGTATTGCACTTTTGAACCAGAGCAAAACTCAGTTTTTAACAGTACATTTTTCAGTGATTTTCACTTTTAGAAAAATGATGTACATAATTTCAAACCCCTACAGCGTGTGTGCAGCTCCAGGTCCTGGTCTTCAGGTCCTGTGCCTAGCCAACCATGGATGGTCAACTACCCACTGGAGATGGAGTTTAGTAGAGGTTGCCCCAGTAGCATAACATTAGCCCCTGAGGTGCAGGGATCCCCTCAGCACAGTACAATGATTGCTTCTGGGACTAAAGTGGTAGGCCACAGGTTTCGTTATGCTACTGGGTTGCTTAACCCACTTCGGGGACTCCAACCCTGATGCACATAGCTTTCCGCAATGGGGTTTGCCCACAGAGTACGACTTACTGAACAATCCCTGCTGCCAAACCCCGCTGCACAGAAGGGTTGGCTGATAGAACCAGTATTTTGGTCTGGTTTTATTTCTCTTTTTTTCAAACGTTTTTGGGGGGGATTCGCGGATAGTGGTCTGAATCCATGGTATGCGTCTTGGCCGGCTAACAAGAATACAGGGAAAGCCTCTTTGGCACGAGCCGTCTTTAAGGAGGTTGGCAGTTCCAAATCCATATCTGTGAATCTGCCATAGGCAATGCCTGGTTTTGAGAAACTTGCCTTAGGTTCAGTGTCAGTGCATGAAGCTTGGTCTAGATTTGTGGTTCTCTTTTTGGATCCGTGAACACCTTATTCCAAAAATACAAGCCGGGAGCCACTATAGTTTCCATAGTGTAGCAGACCCCGGCTGTCATTTGTGTGCTGTGGTATTGCGGATATATATATATATATATATATATATATATATATATATATATATATCCACGCTCCACAACTCTCCCCACTTCTTGTCACGAGAAGAGATACAGCACTCACGGGATCTTTTCAGTTTCAACGATTTTATTGAAGTAAAGACAGACGCGTTTCGGGAAGCGTCCCTTCCTCGGTGACACCGAGGAAGGGACGCTTCCCGAAACGCGTCTGTCTTTACTTCAATAAAATCATTGAAACTGAAAAGATCCCGTGAGTGCTGTATCTCTTCTCGTGACAAGAAGTGGGGAGAGTTGTGGAGCGTGGATATTTACGCAGGACACCACCGCGTCACAGCACCCTCCAAGGGAGTGACTCGCAGGATGGTGTTTGCTGGAGCGGTAATATATATATATATAATATATATATATACAAAGTCACGTACTATCCTAGTACCACGCACTCCACATCGGAAATTAGACTTCGTACTCCGTCCACATGGTCATATTAGTTTTTATTAATAACCATAAGCCAAAAAACAAACCCTACGCGTTTCGGCGGATAGCCACCTTGCTCACGGGTAGTGCCCTACTACATGGCCATTGTTTATATTTCGTGCACGTGATTACACACAGACAGACAACATTAAGGATGGACTAACAAAGATATTTGGAGTCCGCCATCTTTGAACGGGTTGAAGTAACTCAGAGTTCACGAGCATGCTATGTCTGTTAATAAACATTGCAATTAAACATCGTAACAAATTCGTAATTCAACTTAATGATTTAAATTAAGCTAAGGGCGATATTGTAATAACAATAATCAAGTTGATGTCAATCTGCCATTAATTCCTAACAAAGAGTGAAAAACAAAACAGACCAAGTGTCTGTGAATATACATTAAACTCCATACCTTGTTCATGATAAAGAAAAGTCATATTCTAATTAAATAGGAGTCACATCAGGTTATAGGGTTGAAAAGGGAAAATCATTGTCCGAGCAATAATGAGCCTTGGGTATTTCCTTTTCAGATTGGGATACACCCCGTGAACTTGAAAGCATGGGAAAAGGAGCCCTGTCTAACCAATTTAAGAAAATTGAAAGTATGAACTATTTGGACTATATATGGAATTCCTCCAGTTGGAAATCAGGATAAACCATAATGGAGAATAATTATGATACCCACTTGGGTATTAGCGACACTCAGTATAGATGTGTTGCAAAATATCCATGATTGATTCAGTGGACTCTTCTATAATGTCTAAGTGGCATTGAGTAATTTCAGTAAGAATGTATTTGTCAAAATATTTAGTTTGTATCATGAGTTTTATGAAACCCTCAGCCATAGTACTTAGACCTGGCCAATGCTTATTTATAAATAATTGGCATGTAGTATGTAACACTGTCTCCAACTTTAGATTTATTTATTTGGAATTCACATAACTAATGAATGTGATTCATACATTGCTTTATTTTGAGCCATTTGGCAGAAATGTATAATAATTAACTGTTTTGGGCTCCTTTTATATTTTTACCATCCCACTTGGGAATTCCTGATCGATAATCTATGACTATAAGACTCATGGTTTGTGTCTAAATCACATATGCAATATACATACGCACGCAAGGGCGATTAACCATGCATTCCATTTAGTAATCATATGCAACCTGTAACCTGTAAGGTAAATATAATTCGCTCATGGGAGCAAGAGGTACTTACCCAATCACACTAAAGCGTGATGTAATTAAAATATGACTTTTCTTTATCATGAACAAGGTATGGAGTTTAATGTATATTCACAGACACTTGGTCTGTTTTGTTTTTCACTCTTTGTTAGGAATTAATGGCAGATTGACATCAACTTGATTATTGTTATTACAATATCGCCCTTAGCTTAATTTAAATCATTAAGTTGAATTACGAATTTGTTACGATGTTTAATTGCAATGTTTATTAACAGACATAGCATGCTCGTGAACTCTGAGTTACTTCAACCCGTTCAAAGATGGCGGACTCCAAATATCTTTGTTAGTCCATCCTTAATGTTGTCTGTCTGTGTGTAATCACGTGCACGAAATATAAACAATGGCCATGTAGTAGGGCACTACCCGTGAGCAAGGCGGCTATCCGCCGAAACGCGTAGGGTTTGTTTTTTGGCTTATGGTTATTAATAAAAACTAATATGACCATGTGGACGGAGTACGAAGTCTAATTTCCGATGTGGAGTGCGTGGTACTAGGATAGTACGTGACTTTGTATAAGGATCGGGATCCTCCAGCCCGAAACGCACCACCGACAAAGTGTCCTGGTCTTCGTGGAGGAAAAGTGAATTTATATATATATATATATATATATACATATATAATTTCCACTCTCTCCTTCACGGAAAGCAATGAGCCGCACTCCAGCAGTAAGGTTTGAATATTTCTTTATTTTATTGCAGTCCTGACGCGTTTCAGTCAAGCTACGACTTTCTTCAGAGGCTTCTGCATTGGCATTTCTTCATTACCACCATGTTTCCTCCCATTTTATTCAAGCCCTCTAGTGGGCATCCATAATTGGATGCGTAGTGCATCCTGGGATTTGTGGTACTGACAACAACCCTTCAGTGGGTAATGCCATGTTTGATTCAAAGTTTTTAAACAAAAGTTTGTTCCCTTACTATTGCTCCCATTACCGGTTGTCGGAAAACCATACCAAAGCCAGTCTTTGGTAGCGCCTGCCGTCCCTATTCGCTTGCGCGGGCTTCCAAAAGAGTTCGGTTTCGGGACATATATATATATCTATACTAATATAATAAAGAGAGAGCCCAAACCTTTGAGGCGGGTAATCTCAGGAACCACAGCACCAATCACAACACCCAATACACCGTTGGAAAGGGCAGTTGCAGCAGAAGGACATAGGCTATGCAGACGCCCACCATATACATTTAAAAGGTAAAAGAACCGTGTCAGCAAAGTAGTCCCATGTGGGCGTGTCTGCGTTGTGCTGTGGGCGTGACAAACGCTGGGGGCGTGTGGTACGTTCCGCCCTTCATGCCATGTCTCATATCGTGTGCTAATCTCATCCTGCTCCCTTTAAATACCCCTGCACACCATAATCATAACCCACCCTTACTCCTTAAAATACCCCAACACCCTTAAACACTAACCCACCTTAACCCTATAAATATACCCTGTACCCCAAAACCCAAACCTATCCCTTGACCCTAAAAATACCCCTGTACCCCAAAACCCAAACCTACCCCTTGAACCCTAAAAATACCCTTGTACCCCAAAACCCAAACCTAGCCCTGAACCCTAAAAATACCACTGTACCCCAAAACCCAAACCTACCCCTGAACCCTAAAATACCCCTGTACCCCAAAACCCAAACCTAGCCCTGAACCCTAAAAATACCACTGTACCCCAAAACCCAAACCTACCCCTGAACCCTAAAATACCCCTGTACCCCAAAACCCAAACCTAGCCCTGAACCCTAAAAATAACCCTGTACCCCGAAACCCAAACCTACCCCTGAACCCTAAAATACCCCTGTACCCCAAAACCCAAACCTAGCCCTGAACCCTTAAAATACCCCTGTACCCCAAAACCCAAACCTAGCCTTGAACCCTAAAAATACCCCTGTACCCCAAAACCCATACCTATCCCTAAACCCTAAAACTACCCCTGTCCCCCATAACCCAAAACTATATCTGAACCCTTAAAATATCCAAACACCCCAAAACATATACCTCAGTACCCCAAAACATATACCCCTATACCCATACTTACCTTATACAAACATTTTTTTAAAAACCTGCTTTTACCATTCATGCATTTACAACGAATTTGGTTGTAAATGTATGCGTGGTAAAAGCATATAAAATGTAATGCCATGCGTTATAATGGCATTGCGGAGTCATGGTACTTTCGTAATGTAAGTATGCGGAGTGATGGTATGCGGAAAGAAAGTTGCAGAATAATGGGTGTTTACCCTCCCCCGGTAAGTACATTGGTGGCACGGCGGCCCACATCTCCAGCAACATACTCATATTTTTTCACCACCCATTTGAAAAATGCACAGGTCTCTCTCATTGATGGCCAGCACCGACATACACTTTTAGGTACACCTCCCGCCACAAGTTCTAGAATTGCGAACTTTAGAGCTGGGGAGCTACGTTCGAATCTCGGCATCAGCTTAACATCCTGTGATTCCAGGCAAATCGCTTTGTCTCCCCATGCCTACCACAAATGAATGTGTTCTTCTGTAATGTAAATCGTGCTCATGCCATGATGTCGAGTTTGCACTATATAATATTGCAAGGAAAAATAAAGTAGGGAAACTCGAGTTCACACACTACTGAATGCGCACTCTTAAGTGCATCAGCAGTGCACTGTGAATCGGAGCGTTTCACAGGCCTGTCACAGATAAGAAATGCTATCAAAACGAAATCCTACAAAACAATATACTACTGGCCGGCAGCAATTCATACCCAGACAACGTCGGGACGAGCTGCTAGTATATATATATATATATATATATATATATATATATATATATATATATATATTACCTACTGGCGGTATATATAGTTAGGATTGGCTACCATAGGAAATCCGCAACATTCTATTGGGAATAACTTTGGCGCCGGTTGAGGAATTTGCGTGTAATTTTCCAAAATTTTGGCCAGCTCCGCTGCGCTCCTTCCCTGAAAGTTTCGGGGGGATTCGTGAAGTGGGGGCTGAGAAAAAAGGGGGGTCCCAAAACGTGTTTTCCCCATGTTAATTTCTATAGGATGTTCTGACAAGTCTACAGCCCGAACCGCTGAACGGAATTACACCAAACTTGGCAAAATTGTAGGGACTGGTACGCAAAAGTGCCTTTGCTATATTTGGTGAAAATTGCTCCGGTGGTTTTTATGAAAATTAACTTCAAAAACACATATATATCTGGGCGGAGCCTAACCACACATCTGATCTGATTGGCTGTCAGCACTTCATCCAAGAAGTGTTGGCAGCCATCTTGGGACCAATATACATGATAGCACCTCATTAAAAAGCATTGTAGTTAATAGAGGGTTTTAGGACTTTAGTTACATTATAAATCATTTGTTGATGGTACCATACTCATTTTAGGAATTGTAGTGTGTTCTAAGGTGATTTTACCATGTGAAAAAGCCTTCTGCTGGGATATCATGAATCATGTTTGAAAGAAAACTATTATCTCCTGCTTTTCCCACAGTGGTTTGGAAGGGGATCTATAAGCTAAACTGAAAGCACATTTTCTGTAATTTCACATTATCTTTCTCAGTCATGTGAGAATGAAGTCTGACATTCTCGGAAAAACATGTACATCCAACAAGGACAGAGACTGTCAGTTGATTCCTTTGTGTTCTACTGCAGCCTCCTAGAGTGTTCTAAAGAACAACTAGAGCGCTGACAGTCCTACTTATTACAAAGGTATGGCACACCTGAAGCCATCTTGATTGGAATAAAGTGGTAACTCTTAAAACATTTAATTTAAAAAGGAACAAAATGAGGGGGTATATTTTGCCTTAGAAAGTATGATTAGTGCTGCAAAAAGAAAAATTAGGGCACATTTTGAGTGACTTCTCAAATCCTCTTCTATTTCATTTAAAACTTCTGACATGCAGTCTCCCAAGATGGCCACCAGAGACAAAAGAGCCCAAATGTAGCCCAAATATCACCCAGATGTAGCCCAAGTATAGCCCAATGACAGAATGTCCCAGAGTGTTCTAAAGAACAACTAGAGCGCTAACAGTCCTACTTATTACAAAGGTATGGCACACCTGAAGCCATCTTGATTGGAATAAAGTGGTAACTCTTAAAACATTTAATTTAAAAAGGAACAAAATGAGGGGGTATGTTTTTCCATAGAAAGTATGATTAGTGCTGCAGAAAGAAAAATTAGGGCACATTTTGAGTGACTTCTCAAATCCGCTTCAATTTCATTAACATTTTTTGACATGCAGTCTCCCAAGATGGCCACCAGAGACAAGAGAGCCCAAATCTAGCCCAAATATCACCAGATGTAGCCCAAGTATAGCCCAATGACAGAATGTCCCAGAGTGTTCTAAAGAACAACTAGAGCGCTAACAGTCTTACTTATGACAAAAGTATGGCACACCAGAAGCCATCTTGATTGGAATGAAGTGGTAAGTCTGAAAACATTTAATTTAAAAAGGAACAAAATGAGGGGACTCATTTTGCCATAGAAAGTATGATTAGTGCTTCAGAAAGAAAAATTAGGGTACATTTTGAGTGACTTCTCAAATCCTCTTCAATTTCATTAAAGAAATTCTGACATGCAGACTGAAACATGCACTTTGAATACCAGCAGCATACTTCCCTGGTGAGCAGTAGCTTTACTACAGTGATCTAATGAGCAACTAGAGTGCTAACATTCAGAATTCATGGCAAATGTGTGACACATCTGAATGCCTTCTTGATGGAACCAAAGTAAACAAGCATTGAAAATGCAATAGATCTCACCCTCGTTTAAGTTAAAGCCATTCTGTTTGTAATGAGGTGGCTTTTTAGCTTTGCTTTTATTAGTGTTTTTTAAACTTTCATGTAAATAACATGCATATGTATGCATATATGTATATGTATGCATGCATTTATATTTGTATATATATATATAGATATACAGATTATATATGTTTATATATGTACATGTATATATATATATATATATACACATACATATATATAAATGCATATGCATATATATGCATATATATATCTGTATATGTGTGCGTGTAGAGAGAGGTAGAGAGGTAGAGGTGTAGAGGTAGAGAGGTAGAGGTAGAGAGGTAGAGACTAGTAGAGAGAGAAGTAGAGAGAGGTAGAGAGGTAGAGAGTAGAGAGTGAGTAATAGAGAGAAGAGAGTGAGTAGTAGAGAGTAGTAGAGAGCAGTAGAGAGAGTAGCAGAGAGTGAGTAGTAGAGAGTAGTAGAGTGAATAGTGTAGTGAGTAGTTCAGAGTAGTAGAGAGTGAGAAGTAGCGAGTGAGTAGTAGAGAGTAGTAGAGAGTAAGTAGTAGAGTGAGTAGTAGAGAGCAGTAGAGAGTGAGTAGTAGAGAGTAGTAAAGAGTGAGTAGTAGAGAGTAGTAGAGAGTAAGTAGTAGATAGTAGTAGAGAGTGAGTAGCAGAGAGAGAGAATAGTAGAGAGTAGTAGAGAGTGAGTAGTAGAGTGAGTAGTAGAGATTAGTAGAGAGAGAGTAGTAGAGAGTGAGTAGTAGAGAGTAGTAGAGAGTGAGTAGTAGAGTGAGTAGTAGAGAGTGAGTAGTAGAGAGTAGTAGAGAGAGAGTAGTAGAGAGTGAGTAGTAGAGAGTAGTAGAGAGTGAGAAGTAGAGAGTGAGTAGTAGAGAGAGAGAAGTAGAGAGAGAGAAGTAGAGAGTGAGTAGTAGGGAGTAGAGAGTAGTAGAGAGTGAGTAGTAGAGAGTAGTAGATAGTGAGTAGTAGGGAGTGAGTAGTAGAGAGAGAGTAGTAGAGAGTAGTAGAGTAGCAGAGAATGAGTAGTAGAGAGTGAGTATTAGAGAGTAGTGGAGTAGGAGAGAGTAAGTAGTAGAGAGTAGTGGAGAATATTCCAAAGTTTGGCACAGCACCACCGGCACAAT
Source organism: Lissotriton helveticus (assembly GCF_964261635.1). NCBI lineage: Eukaryota > Metazoa > Chordata > Amphibia > Caudata > Salamandridae > Lissotriton > Lissotriton helveticus. Next base: position 342,822,664 of record NC_136057.1, on the reverse strand, counting down.
AAGTCCAATCAAATCATATCACTTAGAGTCCTTATTGAAGCGCTGAATCTTGGTGTATATTCAAATGCTTTTATTTTCCTTAAGTTTATGTACCACAGCCAGCCGACACGTTTTGTTCTGTACAGCAGAACTTCTTCAGGGCGTTCTTATTTCCTTCAAGTTATGTCGGTATCCTGTTGTCATATAACTAGATATTTCTTCCAAATGTTAGACGAGACGTAAGTACATTCTTATTCAAAGTGACTAGGTATCAATTTTACCCACACAATTCGGGCAGACTTGAGTAATTTATAGCATCCTCAAAGTCAGTCTTTCAAAACGTCCAAAGAATAGGACATGATAATCCAAATCCAAATGTTTCTCAAGAAAAGTCATTTTCAATCGTTCGGAATATCGGCGTTTGGGCAGATGTGACCCAGGGACCCCCAGTATGCAAGGGGAATTAGTCGCCCCTCTGCAAACGCGCCAGTGGCCTGCGTTGCAGAGAGGTGTAAAAAGGGGCATAGCCTCATTACACCTCTGTGCAATGCAGCCTCCTGGCGCATACTGGAGGTTCCAGGTGGGCTAGTTGGCCCCCCGGGACCCCTAGTATGCAAGGGGAATTAGTTCCCCCTCTTCAAACATGCACGGGGGCTGCGTTGCAGAGAGGTGTAAAAAAGGGTGTGGTCTCATTACACCTCTCTGCAATGCAGCCCCCTGGCGCATACTGGAGGTTCCTGGTGGGCTAGTTGGAACCCCAGGGACCCCCAGTATGCAAGGGGAATTAGTTCCCCCTCTGCAAACGCGGCAGAGGGCTGCGTTGCAGAGAGGTGTATCAAGGGGCATAGCCTCATTACACCTCTTCAATGCAGCCCCCTGGCGCATACTGGAGGTTCCAGGTGGGCTAGTTGGCCCCCAGGGGCCCCCAGTATTCAAGGGGAATTAGTTCCCCCTCTTCAAACATGCACGGGGGCTGCGTTGCAGAGAGGTGTAAAAAGGGGCGTGGCTTCATTACACCTCTCTGCAATGCAGTCCCCTGGCGCATACTGGAGATTCCTGGTGGGCTTTCAGGTCTTATATAGTTAGGAATTAGCATTAAAAAAAAACTTGCAAATTCACTAAAAAAACCATAGGTTTCAGGCCTTATATAGTTAGGAATTAGCATTTAAAAAACCTTTGAAATTCACTGAAAAAACCATAGGTTTCAGGCCTTCTATAGTTAGGAATTAGCATTTAAAAAACCTTTAAAATTCACTCTAAAAACTATAAATTTTGGGGTGTTATAGTTAGCTGGACATTTCACTCATACAAAACCATTGAAATTGCTCCTATATAGTTAGTTGCACTAACTATATTTTGCGCACCCGCAATCCACTGCTGATGATGTCACATATTACATCATTCATGACATTGTCAGTGACATCACTGATGACATCACTGATGACATCATCCACGTGACAATCACATACACTTTTTCATACACTAGTAAAATCTTTCATCACTCTTTGTAAAATACAGAGTATCATATTTGAATCCATTGTTACAGCAATACAAGTATCTAAAAACCCACTCAGTGATTCATAGATGTATACACACATCTAATCACTTACCTGTAGATTCACTCATACATGCTGTCAATGAACAATAGAACACTATCAAAAATACTTATACACCTAAATCGACATTACACACCAGCACACATCCTATTCACATATGAAGTCATCCTACTCACTTATGCAAACAATGGATCATACTTACATATTTACTTAGCTACACACATATACAAACACAACTTCATCTATTCATTTAGATAGTAAGTCATACTTAGTGAATTATAAAATCATTATTACAAGTATAAAGTTATCCATACAGTCACTCACACAATCATTGAGTCTTATGTATACTTATTTATATGCAACAACTGACACATACACTGCCTTTTATTTTTCTAGTTTATTGGACATGTACCATTGAGAAATATATTTGCTCATCACCACACCCATAAAAATATTCACTCACCCAAACAACAGTTAGAACATGTAGTTTTAACTTCATATATCTAGCGAATCAACTATTCACACATCTTTGGGCAGTCACACACCCCCCACCGAACCACACACACATTCACTCTCCCATACAAATACTCAGTTAACTAATCAATAACGAATATAGACTTTCACATAGCTAGTAACCAACTGGAGAACCAGTTTACACAACAACTGACAAAGTGATACAGATATTAAAACAGTTTAGTCACTATCCACTATATTTAGTGAGACACTATAAATTGGTCAAGTAAACAGTCAATTAAACTGATACTTAATCCTCCATCCAAATATTTATTTTTATATATCCACTCATTCTTCAATGCAAATTGCTATATATATAATGCATATTTAAATAACGAAGCAAACCACATTCACTGGATGATGTCATCAGTGATGTCATCAGTGATGTGATTTGAGATGTCATCAGTGATGTCACTGACCATGTCATGAATGATGTAATATGTGACATCATCAGCAGTGGATTGCAAGTGCGCGAAATATAGTTAGTACAACTAACTATATAGGAGCAATTTCAATGGTTTTGTATGAGTGAAATGTAAAGCTAACTATAACACCCCTAAAACTTATAGTTTTTTGAGTGAATTTTAAAGGTTTTTTAAATGCTAATTCCTAACTATATAAGGCCTGAAACCTATGGTTTTTTCAGTGAATATATATATATATATATATATATATTTACAAGGTAATGTGTCTCATCTGTGCCTCCATCCCCGATGATTGCGGCATGTGCTCAGGTGTGGGGACTCGAAATATGCCAATCCAAAACTTTGTGAATTTCAAAAATGCACACGCTCTCCAGTTGTAGTAATATCCAAGCATTTATTCCATTGGCAGAAAGCACGCAACACGTTTCGAGAACAACGTTCTCTTGATCACGAGTAGTCAAGAGAACGAGAACTGGAGAGTGTGTGCATTTATTTGTAATTTACAAAGATTCAGCTTTGTGTGTATATATATATATAAATATATGCTTTTGTGCCTTCAATGGCCTTTTTAATTCTTACTCATGTGTCAAGAACAGGGCCCTGCATCATGAATTGGCCTTCGTAAGGGAAATTTCTCTCTTGCACGTGGCCAGTCAGATCAGCAGGATCCATCTCAACTCTGGAACCCTTGAATCAAAAGGACAGCAAGAGAAAAGGCCCCCTCTTCCAATTGGATTTATTTTCGTTTAATTTTTAGAATCATGGAGGATCTGCAATCCAAAATGGCACAAAAAAAAACCAAAAGTGTTAACCCTTCAAAACCTGCTCAACAACTTTAATAAAATGCTTATATCTCAAAAACCACTGAACAGATTTACACCAGACCAACAAAAGCAAGCTTCATTTCATGCCAAGTTTGGTATAAATCTATTCAGGAGTTTGGGTTGTAGGCAAGAACCAAGGGGCATATTACCAAGCCTGGCGATATTAGATTATCACCGTTTTAGCGGCCGTTTTCGGACGCTAAGCGGCGATAATTATAATGCCCTATTAGCAAGCTGTCGCTAACTGATGTTAGCGACAGCTTTGAGGCGATAGCGAGCGGTTTTGGGCCCGCTTTGCATGTCAGCGATATTTATCACTAATGACATGCAAAGTGGGCGTACCCAACTTGTTAGCGACTAAATACAGTCGCTAACATCGCTATCGCCTATTACCAACGCAGGCGTAGCGATGGAAATATTCGCACTAAGCGCGAATATCTCCAAAAGCTAATGCCTGCTCAGACCAGTTCTTAGCCATTATATCCAATGGGAGGTGGATATTATGACTAAGACCCTATTGGCGTTAATGCGTGAATATCGCTGTATTCTCAGCGATATTCATGCATTTCGCCGCTATCGCAGGATATTTTATCGCTTTAGAGATAAACGTTGCTAATAGCACGTTATCTCTGCGATAATATCCGGCGATGCTTGGCGATAAAAAAAAACTCGCTAAGCCCATTTAGCGATAATTATCGCTAGTTGTTGGTAATATGCCCCCAAATTTCGTATGAGAACAAAATTGGCAAGACACATCTTTTGTTTTCCCTCAAACTTTTCTCAAATGCGTGGATATGAACAAAATTAGCATGGTGGACTTTAGAGAGCTATGCAACAAATGCCAAATTTAGAGTAAATCCGTCCTTCAGAACAAACGTTATGAGCAATTAAAAAAGCATTTACATTAGAAAGACAGGTCGAAATATAACTGCACAGGTGCAACCGCTACTGTGTAACAAATGATCTTTTGGACTAGTATGGGTAAATCACACATCATTCTTCATTCATCAGATCATTCATCATGAAAGTGGGAGAGCCGCACCAAAAGCCTTTCTAAGTTGTTTGGGAGTTTCATGAAGTCTAAAGGGGGGAATGTGTCAAGGTGTGCAAATGTAAGCTAAGGCAAGGTTTGCATGGGTGGAATGAATATATAACAGAGTAATATCACTGTAGGGTGATCTTGTACCATAGTACTGTTGAAAGGGGACCCTTAACGTGGTAGAGGGGCAAATATAGTAGCTGGAAATAGCTGTGAAAGAAGAACAGGCAGTTCTGAGAGGATCCACCTGTAATGACTTATGCAATATAGTCACTCTAGATATAGAATAATCACACAAGGAGGTAATTAACCTACTTCCTGGATGTTGGGGCCTGGGCTGCAGCACCAGGTGCAAGATTCAGAACAGTGAAGTTTGGGCAGGACTTCCCGTTCAGAAATTAAGAAACAACTGTGTCTACACTATAGTTGAGACCAGATTAAAAACCTGCAAACAGTGAGAGGGAAAACAGAGCAAATGTCTTGGCACTGAGCTCCTTCAAAACCAAACTACACTTTTCAGTGACACACCCTATTGGTTCTAAACTCTGTAATTTGAGAGTTGTTTATAGTGGCTTCTACCTACCCGTCTGGTGGCCCTTTTTTAGTGAAGGAGTCTGTACTTTGTGCTCACCATTAGGAAATCCCATGGAATGCAACTGAAAACAGCCATGGGCTGGTGTTCACAATCTGACAAAATGTGTGGGTGTATCGTCGTGGTCTCGGGTCATGGAAATTGACAACTAACACAAACAGCGTGTTGGGATCATGACAGCAGTCACAATCATAAGAGTTACTGTGCTGTAAATTTGAACAGAGGATTTGGTCAGAGTCTATTTTTCAGCTGATGCAAAGGAAACTTGAAATTATTCGTGCTCGACCAGCTCTTGTTTGGCTCTCAGTATGGAAGAATCAGGCTACTTCCCTCACTCAAGAGATTATTAGTGACTGCTTAAAGTGTGACAAAGGGATGGAAATTCCCTGGCTGAGTGGAGTGCAACAAAGTTTGCGCAGAATCAATAGGGAACACATCTTCTTAGATTCTAGTACAGCTGAAGCAGTGTCCAAAAAGGAATTGAGAGATGCTTTCTACTCCCTATATAATAAAGAGAGGATTGACCTAGAATCCGTGAAATCATCTGTTCGCAATTACATGTCTATCGAACAGTATTGTCACCCTCTGCATATTTATCTCACTTTACCCATGAGTCGCTGGGATAGGAGCTCATTATGACCCCTAAGAGCTGGAACTGTCAGATTTGCACTTTGCTTTCCTTTTGGTTACCGTCCCAACCTCAATCAAACACCATGTCCTTGTGATGGGAGGAGTGGTCAATCAATCACACATTTTCTATTTTTTTGTAAGTACTATATTAAATACTCCAAGTGGCTTTCAAACCCCTATTTTAAAAATAGACGGCCTATTAGTTTGGACGAGGCCTATCTGTGTATAGTAACCCTGGTCGATGCAGATTTGATCTTCCGCATATGCACTTTTCTTAGAATAGCCATTAGAACACGTAAGTCCATGTTGTATCCCTGAGACTCTCGACAGATTCACATTTTAATGATTATGTAATTTCGCTGTATATATTTTTATATTGTCATGTGTTCTAAAATTTTTTAGACTGTTGTTTGTATTTGTCATGACTTTGTGCTTTTATGGGTACCAAGGTACCCGAATAAAGTTTATGTACTGAACTGAAACTTGAAAGCTAAACCTAGGGGTAGAGAAGTTCAGAGGTTCCAATTCTTTGACCAGTGGTTATGATAAGTGTCAAATTGAGAGACGTCAAGAGAGGTATTTAAGCGGCAACCACATGGAGATGACTTCTCAACCGTAGGACATAAACTACGAAGTTATAGGTCTCACTGTCAGTTGGCTGAATTGGATTTGACTGTTTGAGATCTTTTAGTAGGAGGGGGGTTCAACAATCTTTTTAACAATTGTTCTCTGTAAATCACTCTCTGTATTCAGGGTGGAGTACATGCCATCCAAGACAATTTGTGAAAAGGGACATAAATACCAGTTATAATTATTATTATTAAATTTGAAGATTTCTTTTATATTTAATTGTATTTAGAGATTTTGTAAAGCATTTCCCACTGCTGATTCAGTCACCTTAGAGCACTTTGTGGAAAAGTGAACAAGGAGTTGTATGGATACAAAAGAAAAGATGGTTTATAAGACAAGATAATGGGAGGGTCTTATACGGTCTGCTGGGTTCCAAGTGGCACGGTTTATCTAAGGCACAAGACTGCTAGGCTTTTGCCATCATTAATGATAAAGAACGCAAACCTACTAATGTTACTGTACAATTGGAGCATCAGTTAAATAATGAAGAATTAATTTCATCCCCTGAAACAATGTGGAAAATTAAAAGGCAGAAGGAAAACCTAAGAGAATTGAAATGCAAGAAAAAAAACAGACGAAAAATGAAAACACGACAGTCAAATTGCAGTTTGTTGTGCATAATGCAAAATACGTTACTACTAACACGTACAGAACAGAGGCTGTGCACCGTAACCTTCGGATTTCATAACCTCATACCCTAAGCAAGGAATGTGGGCTCTCTGACGTTACTATTTAGAACTTTTTTTTTTTTTTTTTTTTTTTTTTTTTAAACTTTATTGAAGGAAGGAATAGTGGTTCATCAGTTACATACATTCCATTGGGCGATCCCCATATAGCATTTCAATTTAACATTTCTAAAAGTGACGAGCGATTTTTCGTAACGTGAACTGCGGTGCCTGTGTTGCTCAGGTACATTACATACATCATTTGTGAGTTGCACCGTGCAGGATTGAGGTCCCTGATAACCCCTCCCTCCCTCCAGTGTCAGTGATGGCGAAGTCTTTTTACATTGAACAGTGTGAACAAACTTCCCAACTTACCCCCCTTAAACATGTGTCATCGCAACCTTTTTCACCCACCCACGTGGTACATTAGTCAGTGCCTCTCCACGCACCGTGGCGCGTGGCCGGGCCAGCGCCGCTATAGTAGCATTGTCCTGTTCACGAGGCAGCATCCCGTGACCGTTCGGTTACTCCTCCTCCCCCTCCGAATCTGAGTCCTCCCCTTCCGGCAAGGGTTCACAGATGTCCCCTCTGTACTTGTTCCATGCCGCCCAGACTTTGTTCCATTTCCGGGGCGCCGCTCGGAGCACGTATACAGCTCTTTCTGTCACCATGAGAATGTCCATGTTTTTGGCCCACCTACTAGCGGTGGGTACTTCCGGCGCCCCCCACTTCTGCGCTATGTCCCGTTTAGCCACTGTCATAGCCAACGAAGCCCAAATCAGTTCGTACCTGCCCAGATCATTGGGGTCCCAGATGTTCAGAAGGCATTTACGTGGTTCCGGCAATATGGACAATTTAAGGGCCTGGGAGAGTGAGCGGAGTACCTGCCTCCAGAACTCACAAATGTGCGGGCATTCCCATAGTGTGTGTATCAGTGTCCCTTCCTCCCCGCAGCCTCTCAAGCAAAAGGGGTGTAGTGCCCTCCCAATTTTGTGCAGCAGCGGCCTGGTGTAGTAGACGCGGTGTAGGATTTTAAGTTGTACTAGCCTGAGTTTACTCGAGATCCCAACCTCCTTCGGGGAGGCCAGCGCTTCATTCCATTCGAATTCGTCAGTTCCACCTAGCTCCCCTTCCCATTTTTCTTTAAGTTTTAGTGTCGGGTCTTGGAGATTGTTTAGCAGTTTTTTATAGGTAAGGGAGTGGCGCTCTGGAGCATGTATTCTGTCAGCAGCCTATCCTCCAGCGGGGAGGAATCCGGCAGGGTGGTGCCTGCAGGGATTGCTTGCAGTAACGCGTGTCTAACTTGGACATATCTAAACGTCTCTGTGGGTCCTAGACTGTATTGGTGTTGTAGGTGCGTGAATGGTAGCACTGAGTCAGTATCCCACAGGTCTCCCACTGTAGATATGCCTATGGAGTCCCATCGCTCAAACCCTTTACAGCCTCTCAGGTTTCCCAATGCCTTTGTGTCCCATAAGGGCGTCATTTTAGTGATCCGACCTGTCCAACCCAGACGGGCCTGCGCCACGTGCCACAATGTCGCCGTATGTTTGGTCGGGCCAACCAGCGTTTTTAGTTGTGATTTGTTATAAAGTACAGACAGCATACCTTCCGTCCCAAGTTGGGACCAGTCCGCCCGATAGGCCGGGTCGTTTCTTGGGGCGTGGATCCAGTAGTTCACAATTTTGAGCTGGGCCGCCCAGTAATATAGCTGGATGTTGGGGAGCGCTATGCCCCCTTCGTACCAGCTTTTCACTAGTTTGTCGTATGCTATACGCGCCGGGCCAGCATTCCATAGCAGGACCGTGACCAGCGCCACGATCTGTTTAAAGTATCGCGGCGGTACCAAATACGGAGTATTTTCGAGGACATATAGGAGTCGTGGGAGGGCCATCATCTTGTAGAGAGCCGCTCTGCCCAGAAGGGTCAGGGGCAGGGTTGCCCAATATTTAACATCGGCTCGCAGGCGATCTATGGGTGGCTTCAGGTTGTTGACAAAAAACTCCGCTTCCCCACCTGCTATGACAATGCCTAAGTATTTGAAAGAGGCCGACGTCGTCAGCAATGGACAGTTCGCCTGCAATGTCGGAGCCGGGCCCTTCAACGTGAATATTGTGGATTTCGACCAGTTGAGAGTGTATCCCGATGCGCGCCCATGCGTGTCACAAAGGTCAAGCAGAGCTGGGATGCCTGTATCAGGTGCGGACATGTAGATAAGCATGTCGTCTGCATATAGCGAGACTTTGTCCTCCCATCCTTCCTCCCACGTGATGCCTGCGAACAGTGACATGGTTCTGATCTGGATGGCTAGAGGCTCAAGCACCAGTGCGAAGAGCAGGGGGGACAGGGGGCAGCCCTGTCTAGTCCCCCTGCTCAGTGGGAAGCTTGGTGATATGTGGCCGTTGGCCACCACCTGTGCCACGGGTTTCGCATAAAGTAGCCGTATCCATTGTATGTATTTCGGCCCAAACCCCATACGTTCCAGTACCACGAAGAGATACTCCCACTCCACCAGATCGAATGCCATTTTGGCGTCGAGAGAGAGAATCACCGCCTGCTCCGCAAGGAGGTGCGCTCTGGCTAGTACTCCATGGACCCTTCTAAGATTCATCGCAGTGCTCCGGTGGGGCATAAAGCCCGACTGGTCAGGGTGGATCAGGGTACCGAGGTGGGGTAACAATCGGGTAGCCAGCAGTTTAGCCAGTATCTTGGCTTCGACGTTCAGTAACGATATCGGGCGGTATGCGTTGCATTCTGTCGGGGGTTTCCCTGGCTTGGGTATCGTCACGATCGTGGCCGTGCGCTGATCTAGCGGTAGTTCTAGCTTGTCCCTGCTTTCCAAGAACATGGCCAGCAATGGGGTACTGAGGTCTGGAGCCATGGACTTGTACCATTCCACCGGTATCCCGTTAGGGCCCAGAGCTTTCCCGGATTGCAACGCCTGGATTGCCAGCTGGATTTCTTCTCCCGTTGGGTCCAGTTCTAGGGTGTCCCTATCTTCCTGAGTAATGCTGGGGATGGTAAGGTCTGTGAGTGTTGCCGTCGCCATTTGTCTAGTGACTCTCCGTTCTGGTGTGTACACTGCCCGATAGTGTCGTGCTAGTTCGCAAACTATTTCTTCTGGGTGTACCAGTGTTCGCCCCTCCTCTGTGTTGAGCTTCTGAATGCCTCTAGCCCCAGTCCCTCTCCTGTCCAGCCACGCAAGCATACGGCCCGCTTTGTCGCCTACGTCGTAAATTCTATGTCTAGTGTTCGCGATATAACCCTTTTCGGTCGTTTTGAGGTGCGCCAGGTGTTGTTGTTGCCTAATCATGAGGGTGTGCGTCGTGGATGGGGACGGGTCCGACATATGTGCATGGTTGGCCAATTCGAGCGCCAGCTCCAGGTCTGTGAGGACCTTTCGTGAGTCTCGTTTGTGTCCCGTAATTGCTGCAATGGCCGCCCCCCTGAGGACTGTTTTGTACGCCTCCCATAGGGTTGAGGGTGATTCCACTGTGCCCGTGTTTTCAGCAAAGTACTGCGTGGTTACCAGTTGAAGCCTTTTTCTAATCTTGGGGATTTTCAGAAAGTTGGGGTAGATAGGGTAAATTCGGGCCTTCCGTGTACCCCCAGTGGCGAGTGTTAGGACAATCGGAGAATGATCTGAGATACCCCTGGGTAGTGTGTCCACCCTGTCCACCATGTCCAGTCCCAGTCCCAGTGCCATGAAGTAGTCTATGCGAGAAAGGCTATTGTGTACCGCTGAATAATAGGTGTACGTAGTGGTCTCGGCGTTCAGTTGTCGCCAGAGATCCACGAGGCCCAGGGCTTCTGCAAAGTCCGACAGTGGAGCCGTACCGCGCGGCCGGGTTCTAGAGGGAAAGGTGTCCACTATCGGGTCCATGACTGCATTGAAGTCCCCCCCAACAATTGTTGCGCCATCAGGGAGATCTAGAAGGAATTTGCCCAGTGCCGGAAGGGCCACAGAGTGTAGGGCTGGGGGAATATATACTGATACCACATTTAGAGCCCTGCCCTCCCACTGCCCATGTACCGCGGCAAAGCGACCCTGGTCATCTTCCACCCGGCGTGTTACTATAAAGGGGGATGACTTTCTCATCAGTATGCCCGTTCCCCTGGAGCCAGATGTGAAGTCGGCATGCACAGCCATCGTGTAGCCTCTCCTGTCTAGGGCCCTGCAGGTGGACCCTGTGAGGTGGGTTTCCTGTAGGAGTATTATATCAGGGTTCTGCCGTTTTATGGCCTGTAGGACCAAGCCTCTCTTAATTTTGTCCCCCAGGCCCCGGACATTCCATGTCAGTATGCGTAGTGGGGGAACCCTCCCGGCCGTGGAGGAGCCCTCGGCGGGCGTGCGATTAAGCGGCCTGGCCATTAAGGAGATGAGGGAATGTTGCACACGACGTGTGCTGTGGCGGAGCCCATGCGCCAGTGTGTGTCGTGCTGTGGAGGAGACATACTGATGTCGAGGTAATAGCACATTGTAGGTGGTGAGCGATGACTACAAACAAAATTAAACAGTTCAACTCGAAAACTTCGATCCCATCCCCCCTCCCTGCTACCCTGCTCCACGGACAATTCCCCGCCCGCTTCCCCAACTGTGCAGAGTGCTTTCGCCCTCCCCCATACATCTTACTTGCTCGTGGGGTTGGTGAGTCCCCTTCGGGCACTGCCTGCGCCCACCCTACTCAGCTTTGTCCGAGCCACGGCATCCGCGGCCCATACAGTCTCGAAGGCAATGTAGTACAGTGTCATACCGGAGCCGGTTGCCCAGAGTCCAAAGGGTCTCTCTCAAGGTCCGATTCTATTTCCTCTTCGCCTCTCTGCAGCGGCCGCTGGGAAGACTGGCTGGGCGGCGACCTCTCAGGACGATGTCGCGGTCGGTCACGCTGTGAGCGGTGTCTCTGCCCCGCAGGTCTCCAGCCTTCCAGCCATTCCTGCGCTACCTCTGGTGTGTCGAAGAACCAAGTCTTTCCCTCCGCAACTATCCGCAGTTTAGCAGGGAACATCATGGAGTATGGCAGTTCTCTGTCACGTAGCGCTTTCTTAACCTCCGTGAAGGATTTGCGTCGTCTGGCCACTTCCGCCGTATAATCCGGGAAAAAGGCTAGGGTTGCATTTTGAATCCGTACTGGCGGTGAGTTCCTTGCTGCCTGTAAAATTGCGTCTCTATCTCTGAAGTTGAAGAGCCGGGCCAGCACTGGCCGTGGTGCTGCCCCCGTCTTGGGAGGGCCTCCCGGCACCCTATGCGCCCTCTCCACCGAGAAGAAGTGAGATAGACCTTTGGGTTGGAGTTTGCTTTTGATAAGGTCCTCTATATAAAGGTCCATTGCCCCTTTCCCCTCCGTTTCTGGAAGCCCAAGGATACGTACGTTGTTGCGTCGTGAACGCCCTTCCTGGTCGTCCAGCTTGTCGTGCAGGAGCTTGGTCACTTTCTGCATCCTTTCCATGGCCACTTGGAGCTCTGAAGTGTCTTCCACCAGTGACTTAGTGACCACTTCCACCTGCGACACCCTCTCCGCCATTTTGTGAAAGTCAGCTCGCAGCAGGGAGACTTCCGAGGAGATGGCGCCCACCGTGGTTTTCACCTCCGAGAGTGTTTTCATGATGTCCTCCAGCGTTATTTTGGTAGGTTTCTCTGCTTCCTGGGCTTGTCCCGAAGATGGGCGCCCCGTGGTCTGTTGTTGACTCTGGTGGCCATAGGCGAATTTGTCCAGTTTGGCCTGCGTAGACCCACTCCTGAGGCCTTTACCCGCCATAGTGTTAAGATTTGCCAGGTTCGAGGCTTCGCCGTGCGTCGGAGTGAACCGTTAGAGTCGGGAACAGCAGTTCGGTGGGTGGGCGGTGGACTGTGTGTTCTTGTCTGCTGACCGCTGAGCCCCAGTGGCCGTTTGTGTGGGTGTCGGGAAAGTGCCTGTCGGTTCCGAGTCGGTGCCCCTGGCGGTTTTCTCCTGGGCTGGGGCGGTTACTGCGACCTCTCCCTACGTTTGCAGTGTCGCTCCGCCCTGCACGGCCACCACAGATGGTTTGGGGTCCGAGCTCTGTCAGCCGCCCCCCTCACAGGCCGCCGGGTTACTGCCTCTGCGTTGGCGTTGTTAGTTGTGGCCGGTAAAATGCAGACCTTCTCTGTGCTCCCGCGCAGGTGGCCGGAGCGGCGTCGTCCCCCCGGGGTACCGGCGTTCTGGACCGTAAGTATGCAGCGGTAGCAGTGTCCGCTGTTACCTCCCAGGTGCGCGGGGGCTGCTGATGGCCGCCGAGGCGTTCCCGGCCCGCTAGGACTTCGCGGGGGGGGCGGGGGGTTGTACCAGGCTGAGGGCGCCGTTTCGTGCGGCCAGGGCACCAACCTGTGTGTCGCTGCAGTCCCGTTTGGTGGTGGCGGCAGTCCGCGCGCCTGCGGATGGTGTTTGCAAGAGTGTTAGGCTAGCTTGGGACCGCCCGGCTGGCGTCCGGGTGTGTTCACTCCTTCCGGCCGGCTCGGCCGCGCTTCCGCCAGGGCTCGGGTGTCACGAGAGGCCGGTGTTGCTCTTCTGGCTACAGGCCCCAATTTGCCAGTCGATGTAACTCGGGCTCCGGTGCTCTGATCTGTTCCAACGTTGGACCGGTGACACCGCTGAAGTCCGGGACTCGAACGCCGCCGCTTCAGGTGCGCTAGTTAGCGGATTTGTGTGCCGGATAGATTAAAGGCTGCAGTGCCCTCGGGAGCTCTCACTTCAAGCGGCCGCCATGTTCGGCTGCTAGCCTTAGAACTTTTTAAGGACCCAATATTTTATACATTAACATAGATGTCTTATACAAGTGGAGTCAAATGTGAGAGCAAGGTCCAAGTCTGAATTTCAGGATATCTATGTGAGATATATTCAAATATGTCAAATGTAAGTGGGACTCATAAATGGTCATTAAATAACCTGAAAATAAGCAGGCTCCAGGGGAAGCAAACGGCCCCTCGCGGCGGGATGCCTGGCTTTCACCTTGCGGATACCCTGCCGGGGTTATCTCACAGGGGAATACCAGGACGGGTTTCCTAAGCAAGCGCTTAGAAACCGCTCGGTGATTTGCGCTATATAAATTCCTGTACATTTACATTTGGGAGCGCCGGTCAGGACCCTTGAGGAAAGTGTAACTACAAGGCTGACCTCTTCCATGCTACATATGGAGCAAATAGCAGATACTCAAAAGAACCAGCCCGGGGAAATGTCTCTGAAGGGTGAGTGTAAGAATGATTGCCGAAGTAAGTACAATAACATTTCGATTTTTTTTATCCAACTATTAGTAGGGATCTAATTAGTTTGAAAAAAGTCAAGTGACCCAATAAGGGCCACGCTAGGGTTCTAACTTGTCGACCAGAGTTTGATGCAGAGTACATCATGGAAACTCTAGAAGCATCAATACCTTGTTTTTAGTCTTGTCTAGGAGCCCAAAAATTAAAGAAATATTACAAACTGTTGCAGGCAGCCTGAGGCAATTTTAACATTCAGATCCTGTCTCCCTAATCAATCAAAGAGCTCTATTGAACTTACGATGTTGAGCCTGCCCATATATGATTTCAATATCTGTGTCGAGGACTCGAAAGATGAAGCATGCCACTGGCATGAGAACACAGTGGGGGAGAGTCCTAACAATAGACCAGTAGGGTCGCTCGAGTGGGTCGCATTAGGTTGAAAGGCCCCATCAGGATGTGAGCACTCCAATCTAATTTAAGTGGTATCCTGAAAATATGTCATAGACTCTCATAGAAAAGCAGAAAAAGCTGGTTAGAGTAAGTATCCCCAAAATTAACACAACAGAAAGGGTCAGATGATGATATGGTTAGGTTATGCACATCAGATGCATGACTGCTAAAAGGAGCCAATGCACACTCAACTCACAACTCTGTGGAGCAATCCGTGGGCGAAAATGTTAAACAGTCTCTTGTATATTTGTAGTAACCAAACCATAATTTTGTCAAGTTTCTTTTAGCATAATCGTCTCAGCAACACACAGGTGTGCTTTCTTTCTTCGGCGTAGATGGATTAAAAAAATTGACACAAAATGAAGACTCACTTAGCTGCTTGCAGAATTTCCATATATGATGATAACAGATCTCCGTTGGTTCCCTTCTGGTTTTTGGACTGGAATCACTCGGGCAAACATATGGTTGGGAAACTGGGAAATAGAATAATAGCACAAAATGAACTATCATTATATGAAACAAAGAGACATAGCACTAGTCCAAAAAATAACAGCAATCATACACTTATACTTCACCTTCCATCTGGAAGAACTTTACAGTTTATGGAATATGCAACACTTTGTGCCCTAACATGTCTCAATATTTTACATACATTTTACTAAAAAGACAACAGCATCAGCACTTTGGCTTCACAATACGTAATAGAAAGTTTCCACATTACATATAACCTCTAATCCTTTCACTTCATGGTGCTCTACAAGACAGGCTGAAAAATGTATTCACCTGTAGTCCTGTTTTTACAGCTTAGTTGGATAGCATTCGTTCACCTTTTTTCCAGCTCAAACCGATAGCCTCCCATTGACATTGTAGCAAACTAAGAGAATATTTGACTATGAACTTCATTAGAAAACCTCATTGGAAACAATGGCATAAATACATCCTCTTATTTCTAAGAAAAGATCTGCCATCCTTTGTTCTCAAAGCTATTCTTAAATACAATGGATATCTATAATGCCTTGAGAACATTTTATCATCTCTTACTTTCCTCGTTGAGAGGAAACATGGATTGTATGCAGCATAATCCAGTTTACCGGTAAGTATGTATAGGCATGATTAAGGGCCTGATTTCAACTATGGCGGACATAGCACAGGCTGTCAGAATGGCAGAGGACATTATATCTGCTACTGCGATAGTACTAAATTAAATCTGCCAAATTCAAAGATACACATAACCTAACGTGTATTTGTAAAGCGCACGTTCACCCAGAGGTCTCTTGGCACTGAATAACAGATGTTCAATAGTACTCATTTCATTGACCTCAGATGGATGAAAGGCTGAGCGAACCCACTGGGATTTGAACCTGTGACCATGAGGTCGAACACAGGCCTCTGCAATGGACGCATTAGTCCACTGAGCCACCAGAGCCGAAGATGACTGTCACCCAAAGTGTGAGTTTGTTTCTGAAATACAAAAAAGAGTGGAGGTCATTGTGTTTTTTCTGTCACTCACTGCCAACCTTGAGGATACAGACAGAGAAAAAAGGGCATCACACCATCCACTGTTCATGGGAGCTCTGTCAATGTAATGCTTACACTCGGCACGTCTCTAAATCAGGTGGGTCGACAGTGTATTCTGTTTGCGATGGAGTGCACTGTCCTCCAAACTCTAAATCAGGCCAAAAATCTTTCAGTGATTCACATACACTGAGCGACAAATAGAATCATAATTTAGGAAGCATCTGAGAAATCCAAAAGACAATGTACAAATAATTCTTTCACTAACTCATATTCATTCAAATACATGTAGTATGATCAAGGAGGCATGACAGAGATCAAAGTAGGCAATGTGAAAAGACTGTTCACAGCATTTCTTACCCACCTGCACTAAGAGTCCTACCAATAACAAGAAAGCAGAGGCACCAGCTGGAGCAAAAGAAGGGGTACTGAAAGACCCAAGAACTTAGGGATGGACTTATAGCTTGGCAGTAAGCATACTCGTCACAAAGGAGACTAAGGGCCCGATTCACAGAAATAACTTAAGACAAATTCCTAAACTTACTACTTTTGGTATTCACAGAAGTTAGGGTTTTGTCTTAAGCTTGTCTTAAGACAGACTTAAGACAGACTTAAGTTAGGATTTTGTCTTAAGTCTGTCTTAAGTTTGTCTTAAGACAAACTTAAGACAAAATCTTAACTTCTGTGAATACCAAAAGTAGTAAGTTTAGGATTTTGTCTTAAGTTAGTTCTGTGAATCGGGCCCAGAGTATGCTTACAACCAAAATAATGGTCCGCCCACCCAATTCCGATGTGGAAATCAGTATTTCCTTTTTTTTTAAATAAAAAAAAATCAGCTTGGTGCAGGGCTCCATCCTGCAAAATATCAAAATGAATTTACAGGAACTGCTGTGGACGTTTGGACTAAATAGCGAGTTAAAAATATTGTGATGCAGAAATATCATCAAGAAAAGATAAATGCTATAGAAATATCATGACAGATAATATCTATGTCAACAATATAGACTTTTGGCAAGAAATATCTCTTTAACAAATATCATTGTTTTTTATATTGTTTTCATTATTATTGTTGTATAAAATATAGTTTTTTGTTTATGCATTGTGCTTTAGTTAATATATACATTTTAGCTGACGATATTGTTAGAATAATTGCAATCTATTTTAAATAATATAGGGCCTCATTATGATGTCGGTCGGATCACAACGAGAGGCCGTCGGTTGCGGTCCTACCGACATTTGGTGCCACAGTCTGACAACTGCATTATGTTGCGTGGTGGTTGGAGACAGCGAGCAAAGCGACTGACCGACGCTTCCGACAGGCTCAAGGATCCTATCCGACTGTCGGTCAGAATGTAATACACTACAATAGGGCAGTGCCTGCTCAGTCATCGGCGTAGGGATTACGATGTTCCTTTCATACAGTCTTTAAATGGCGGTCCGACCGCCAATGTAAGGGTACCGGAAATTGACTTTGGGGGACCCTAGCCGGACCTCTACCTTCCGCAGCCTCCGCTATGAGGCCTGGGGGCACCGCACCCACTAAACACCCATACCCCGTATGCCAGGCACCACTTGGTGCCTGAAACATGGTGCATGGAGGTTTGCAAACATCCATTTTTCCAATGTGGCTTGTGCTGCAGCCCTTTTCCAGCCACAGCACAAGCCACAATGGAAAAATTGATGTTTCTGACTGCCTCATGGGCGGTCACATCCTAATTTGTTGGATGGAACCGCTAACTACTAGTAGGTCGGTGTCCATTCCGAAACGATGTCAGTCAGACCCGTGTCTGACCAGCATCGTAATCGGGCCATGGTTTGTAATTTGTAGTGTTTTAGTACCTTATTTTTAAATGTAATTAGCAATTTTAAGTTTAGTAGTGGGTTGTTGGGTTTGAAGGGAGGGGAGTAGGATGGGCAGTTAATCAAATTATAATTATTTAAATGCAAAAGTAATTGTTTTAATTACTTATTTAATTGGTCATTAATTATGTTAGTTGTGAAATTGTAAGTATACATGTTATAATTTAATTTTGTAAATTGCAATGTATACTTTAATTTTACTATTAGTAATAGTATGTTATAATTTACGCAAAGTTAGGGGAATAGTGTGGGAAGATCATTAAATTACATTTAAATTTAATGGTAGGTATTTATTTACTGTCATTTAATTCATAAATGGATGATTACTTATATTATGTGAATTGTTTAATTGTTATATCATAATGCATTTTATTCATATTTTATTGTTTTTCACATTTTATTTTTGAATATCGTGTTACTATGTAGTATACATTATTATGTTGTATTCTGTATTCAAATAGTTTTGATATATATTTGGAACTTTCATTGTGATATGTAATTTGTTCGAAGACCATCTCCTTCCCTACTGTTGCTTACATTGGACTGGGAATGAAAGATCCAACCCCTTTGAGGTCCAACACTTTCTCTACTAAAGGTTAGACTACTTTGAAAATAGTAAATTTAAACCCTCGGAATGCCTTCCCGCATGTAGCTTAGACTGGAGACTTTCATGCAAGTAAAAGGAGTTTAATTTGCCCTGTATGTAAGCTGTAAGATGACACTACATAAGAATGTGTCATAGAACAATGAAGTGTGTGAGACCTTATTCCAATTATATAGAAAGGTGGTCGGGTAGGCTTGAAGTAAAGAAAGTGTTTGATTTTTGCATTCACAATGTTAAACCTTACTATTTTACTTTCCTTCTGAGGCACTATAAACATGTAAATATATGGGAAAGCAGACTCGATGTAGGACTGTGATAGATGCACCGTTTTATGCAAGTAACCCATTGTATGTGCTAGGAAGACGTTTTACCTTCTACTACTATGTGGCTTTGAGAGGAACATTGCAATAAGACAGACTCCTCCAATGTTTTCTCTATGCATTCATTTTTCACTTGTTAAATCTGATGCCAGGCTTAGGAGTGCAGTTCTTTGAAATAGCTCCTTGTAAACCTACCAGCACGATCCTCTCTATCCAACCCACCCGAAGGATATGCCTCTTTAAACGCCTGGCTCTGTACTGAGGTATAGACAGTGGCGTAACACAGGTCCCCGCGGTGTGGGGGGCCCAGAGCCGTAGGGGCCCCCTCATCACAGTACACTGGCCCAAGAGCTGAATAAATCATAAGCGAGAGTCCCTCCAGGTACCTTGCAGTGGGAACCCCTTAAGTTTCGTTACACCACTGATTGTAGGATTATTTTTTACAGCAAACGTGCAACCATATTTTCTCCTGTTCAAGGTATTTGCCTTCCTGAATCTAAGTCCACTTAAGGAAAACTGTTTCTCAAAGCCTTCCTTTGGCAAATACCATCAAGATCTAATTAAATCTTGAAACAATTTGAATTGAAGAGCCAGGGAGTCCCAGTCCTTTTAAATACATAATTTCTTTTTGTCCACTATTTTGCTCTGATAGGCTTGAGAAAAACCTTGCGTGACTGTGCCATTCAGGGTGAAACATGTTTTGGCTAAATACAACTTCTGACCATACTGTTGAAATATGAACAATGTGAACAAGCATCTTAAACAACTAAGCTGTGTAACTTTGTGCCCATACTTGCATTCAAATGAAACTTAATTTCAGGGAACTGGGCCATGCCCATTATGGGTGTTTACAATGACACCCACATTCTAGGCTTCTCCTAAACTAAATGGCAAATTTCTAGGCGTTATCAAAGTCTGAGACCCTTTTCTTTCACAAGGAATCTCTTGATACATAGTAGAACTTGAGATGCTCCACATTTGAATCTTTCACATACTACTTTTGGAGGTTTAAGAATCCTCTGATGAAGAAAAATGGCATTTTCTAAAATAACTTATTAGCCTCATTCAGGTTTTACATCTCAGCCAGTGTGGTGGTTGGACCTTAAGCGTTCCCTATAATCTTTAAATTACATGGTTATTGCAGTATGATTAATTAAAAAAAATTAATAAACGCACTTATGAACTCGGAGGACCAGTAGCTAAAAACAAGTCTGTGACACGAGTGGACTCATGCCCTTCATATATTGAATAAATTGGGCGCTCATCTGACTTTCACGATCACAAACACAAGATTTTTCTTCTTAAATGAAGGATGCCAAATCGCATTTGGTGAAGAATCTGCAAAGGAGTCTCTTTGGCCTTCTGGCTAGGGATAGATCTGTGGAACACACTCCTTTTTCTAAAGGACAGATATATAGATCAGAGAGACCGAGAAGGGGTTAGATGTGACCTAGGAGATAAATTGGTGTTTCTAAACTTTCCCCATCAGTAAAGCAGTTGTACCACCATCTCAGACTATTTTGTAAGAAATTGTTTACAGCTAAGTTCAATAAGACCACCCTGATGAGAGAAAATAAATAACCAAAGAAAACATGGAAGTCTCCTCCATGTTGAATAAACCATAAAGTCACTCTGCTCCTAACCGATCAGTTTGTTTTATATCACTGTGCATCCTTGTTGTTATTGTAAGCCTTTCTATTTGGGAAGCCCTGCAGCATCTTTCTCTCTTATGCTTTTATTGTTGCATTCAAAGCATATGTTTGCCTTTTAGGTGCATTAGCCATGCAGATTAATTATAAACAATGCCAGAATCCACTACGACGCCAGCACCCTCCACGCACTCAGCGCCGGCCGAAACCACACCTGCTTCCAGGCCGCCCCAAAACGGACCCATGGACCCTTCTCCTGCCGCACCTGCAGTTTCACCTGCGACAGAAACACCAAACCTCCAAGGACTGGATCCAACCACCTCCGCTGCATACTCCTCAACACCCGCTCCGCACGCAAACACGCCGTCGAGCTCTAGGAACTGCTCGACACCTCCGCCCCAGACGTGGCCTTCCTGACCAAGACCTGGTGAAACGACTCCTCGGTGCCCGTCGTCGCGCCAACGGAATCGGAGTAGGAATAGCCCTTGCCCACAAGTCCACCCTCAAAGTCGCCACCCACGCAGACGACACCCTCAACACTGCCGAACACCTGCACTTCCGGATACACACCGACCCCAACACCACCCTCAGAGGAACACTCATCTACAGCCCCCCCGGACTCCGGGCTCAGTTCAGCGATTACATTGCCGACCTCGCCAGCACCCACGCACTCGCCTCCACGGACTACATCCTCCTCGGGGACCTGAACTTCCACCTCAAGAACAACAATGACGCCAACTCCGCCACCCTGATCGACAACCTCGCCAACCTCGGCCTCAGACAACTCATCACCGCATCCACCCACAACGCCGGCCGCACGCTTGACCCCATCTTCACCACAGGCTCCCACGTCGCCTTCGACCACACCACCGAACTCCACTGGACCGACCACCGCTGCATCCATTTCACCTTCAAGAAACCAACCACGCACCACATCACCCAACAGCTGCCTCGCCGCTGCTGGAGCAAAGTCACAGAAGACCAGCTGATCACATCCCTCGCCAAGAACCCACCCACCGACCCCACCAACTCAGACGCCGCAGCCCACAACCTCATGCAGTGGATCGACGACTGCGTCAACACCCTCGCCCCGCTCAAGAAACCCTCCAACAGCACACCAACAAGAGAGCCACCAGGTTCACCAACGAGCTCCAGGCCTCCAAACGCGCATGCCGGAAACTTGAGAAGACATGGCTCCACGAACGCACACCGGACAACCACGCAGCCCACAAGGACGCCACCGGCAGACACCACCACCTCATCAGACTAGCCACGAGATCCTCCTTCAAAGACCACTTGGACAACAACGCACACAACAGCAAAGAGCTCTCCAGAATCGTAAAGGAACTCTCCAACCGCAGCGCCAACGACATTCCGCCCTCACAAGAACTGTGCGACTCACTAGCCATCTTCTTCCACCGCAAGATCGCTGACATCCACGACAGCTTCAACACCATGAGCGCCCCGACATGCAAGGTCATGAACTCCATATACTCAGGATCTCCGTCTGACCCGTGCCCTCACCACGTATTCAACAAAGCAGACGCAGTCATCGCACCCCAACTACGAAAGGTCATCAACATCTCCTTCGAAACAGCGACATTCCCGGAAAGTTGCAAGCACGCCAAAATCAACGCCCTTCTCAAGAAGCCCAAAGCGGACCCCAAGGACCTCAAGAACTTCCGGCCCATCTCCCTGATCCCCTTCCTGGCAAAGGGCATCAAGAAAATCGTCAACATGCAACTGCCCCGCCACCTGGAAGACAACAACATCTTGGACCCGTCCCAGTCCGGATTCAGACAAAACCACAGCACCGAGACAGCCCTCATCGCCGCCACAGACGACATCAGGTGCCAACTAGATAACGGCGAAACATCAGCCCTCATCCTCCTGGACCTGTCAGCCGCCTTCGTCATGGTCTGCCATCACGCTCTAAAGACACGCCTCCTAGAAGTCGGAATCCAAGAGAAGGCTCTCATGCCTCAGGTTTCATCCTCGACTCCTCCCTCTCCATGTCTAAACAGGTCAACACTGTCTCCTCCTCCTGCTACAACACCCTCCGCATGCTCCGCAGAATCTACAAGTGGATCCCGACCGAAACAAGAAGAACGGTGACACAGGCCCTAGTCAGCAGCAGACTGGACTATGGCAACACACTCTACGCAGGAATCCCAGCCAAAAACCTACGACGACTACAACGCATCCAAAACACCTCCGCCCGACTGATCGTCAAAGTCCCCCACTGCAACCACATCACTCCCCACCTGAGAGACCTACACTGGCTCCCCGTCGACAAGAGGATCACCTTCAAGCTCCTCACCCACGCACACAAAGCACTCCACAACGCTAGACCAGCCTACCTGAACAGCAGACTCAGCTTCCACACCCCCACCCGCCAACTCTGCTCCGCCAGCCTCGCCCTCGCCAGCTGTCCCCCGCATCCAACAGACGACCTCCGGCGGCAGATCCTTCTCCTACCTCGCCACCAAGACCTGGATCACCCTCCCTTCCCACATACAGCAGACCCAAGACCTACTCACCTTCAGAAGGCTCCTCAAGACCTGGCTCTTCGAGCAGTAGCAGCACCCCCCCCTCCCCTCAGCGCCTTGGGACCCTCACGGCTAAGTAGAGCTCTTTGCAAGTACTCTGATTGATTGATTGATGAATATAATACCTCAACGGTACACAGGTACAATAATATCTGTGAATCTTGCGATTATCCATGTTATGTATTCTTACGTGATGTCGTTATTGGTTTTTGATCTTCCTTCCACCCTTTTGTAAAGCGCTCTGATATCCTTGGGGATCTTGTTCGCGCTATATAAAAATTTATAAAGATAGTAAATCTAACCCCTCCGAAGTCCAACAACTTCTTTATAGTTGCTTAGATGGTAGTGGGAGTAGTAAATCTAACCACTCAGAAGTCCTATGCTTGCCCTACTGTTACTCAGACTGGAGTGGGAGTAGTAAATGTACCCACTCCGAAATCTAAGGCTTTCCCTACTGTTGCTTACACTGGAGTGGGAGTAGTAAATGTAACCACTCCGAAATCTAACGCTTTCTTTACTGTTGCTTAGGCTGGAGTGGGAATACTACCTAACCCATCCTAAGTCCAACACCTACTGTTGCTTAGACTGGAGTAGGAATAGTAAATCTAACAAGTCCAAAGTCCAACATTTTCCCTACTGTTGCTTGCACTAGAGTGGGAAAAGTAAATGTAACCCTTCCGAAGTACAACGCTTTCCATGCTGTTGCTCAGGCTGGAGTGGGAATAGTAAATCTAACCCCTCCGAAGTAGAACTCCTCCCGAAGTTCAACACCTTCCCTACTGTTGGTTATACTGGAGTGGGAATAGTAAATGTAACCCATCAGAAGCCCAATACCTTCCCTAATGTTGCTCAAAACAACGCATAGAGTGACGCATAAATTATACAAAAAAGAAGGAGAGAACTCTAGGTAGTTCTCAGGTTTGGGTGGAAAGCAGCTCCTGTTAGAGCACTCTCAACACCAGCAACACTCTAGATCTGCTCACCTCAAATGTCTGTTTTTCTATCAAAGTTTTTAAGCATAGGATTAGCACAGCGCTATCCACGCCGAGATAGAAACACATGACAAAAGCCATTTATCACTCCAGGCACAATATTACAGCTTTGAATTGGTAAAATACCAACTCAAGCCAACCTGAAATGAGTAAAAGCAACCCCTGACACAGTGTTTTGCTCTAATTAGAGCTCTTCAGAGAGGTATAGCTTTGTCCAGACACAAGGGAGCACCCAGTATTAAGTCAAAACAAAACCCTTTCAGGCATAGAGTGACGCACAAATTATGCAAAAAAGAAGGAGAGAACTCTGGGTAGTTCTCAGGTTTAGGTGGAAAGCAGCTCCTGTTAGAGCACTCTCAACACCAGCGACACTCTAGATCTGCTCACCTCAAATGTCTGTTTTTCTATCAAAGTTTTTTAACTCAACTGTGAGGCTCACTGAGGGCTAATTAAATGGACATGCAGAGGGGGAGTGCCTTTTCACCATTTCTGTGCAGTATCAAAGAGTGTGTGAACAAGGAACTGTGCTCTGAATTGCGTAAGGCAATGAAATGCATCTGAATGAAAATGCCAGTTTCCATTTATTAGGTCTCGGCCAGGCAGCGCAGGCAGCGCTGAAGCGCTGTCTAGGAAATTACCATTTGGAATCGGTCAGCTCTATTCAAGCACTCGTGCTTGTGCTGGCATTCACCTTGCGGGAGCGAGCAGTGGTGCACAGTGGCCATCTGTTTCCAATTAGCGTGGACGGGCGTGCGTCTGCACTTTTCAAGCACTCGTGCTTGTTTTTATTTCAGTTTATCTTGCCTTTTTCTTTTTTCTCTTTTGTAGACATTTGCACTCTTTATTGTGACTTCTGTGAGAATTATGGTGTAATTTTTTTAGGTTTTCATTTTGTCTTTTTTTGTCTTTTTTTTGTCTAGTTAATGCATACATGAATGCATGTTTTCCTCAATAAATATTTTGATGATGTTGACCTTCCAACTCCTCACCATGTTAGGGCTATTTATGCAGGTTTTCAGTCCGTTTTGAAATTAGAGGAATCTCCGTTAATGGTGGTGTATCATTTCCTTACATTGAAGTACCGCATTGTCTTAGCCTTTAGCATTGTGCAACGTACATATTTAATTTAAAAGGTCCATAGGTCGCACGCTACTTTTGAAAAGCACACCCGCTTTGAGAATACTGCATTTACCATGATGCTCTTGGGGTATACCCGCTGGAATGGTGGAGTAGCGTGCGACCTATGGACCTTTTACTTCATTACGGCTCCCTCGAGCCTTTGAGCTGACGAGCTCAGGTAACGCCCTACGCGCCCGGAGAGGTACCAGACCTGAGAACACTTTGGCAGACTGCACAGCAACCCCTGAATATCCTCCTACACTCTGCTGATGAACTGGTGCTATGTAAAGCGCTCTGATAACTGATTCGGTTCGGTTCTAGTTCGCGCTATATAAAACTCTCCCAAAAAAGGACAATAATCCTGAAACACCGGTGTCCAGAGTTGGCCTGCAACTTTGCATTTACACTTCGGAACTTTTGAAAAGCACACCCGCTTTGAGAATACTGCATTTACCATGATGCTCTTGGGGTATACCCGCTGGAATGGTGGAGTAGCGTGCGACCTATGGACCTTTTACTACATATTTAATTTATTGCTGCACCAGAATTTGTTTCAGAACCTATGCATGCCGTATTGCGGTTGTGAATATAAGAATGATTTTTGTTTTGGGAGAAAAGGCGCTCATTTAGTTCTAAGGGCAATAAAGACAGATTGACTGTTGGCTCACTAGTTGCATACAAGCTGTAATTTGCGGTGCCATAGAACAGAACTATATTGCCCAAGCCCTCCATCCGTCCTTACATTTTTTGACTATAACAAAACAAATGCAAAGTATTTCGCACTTCTATTCTCAAAATATTTTAATGAGTATCAGAGAAAGAATGACGACGATACCAACAGTAGAGGGATCTATAGGTAGATGAATAGATTGATAATGTATTGGATTGATAAATTCTG
This sequence comes from Lissotriton helveticus, assembly GCF_964261635.1. Classification (NCBI taxonomy): domain Eukaryota; kingdom Metazoa; phylum Chordata; class Amphibia; order Caudata; family Salamandridae; genus Lissotriton; species Lissotriton helveticus. The sequence goes on along the minus strand of NC_136057.1, from coordinate 342,796,639 downwards.
AGCTCGCGTCCTTAGTTCAGAAATAGTCAGATACTGCCACCAAGTGGTGGAGAGTAAAAATAAGTGGTGGCTTTAACAATTAAGTTCCGGTGCTGAGGAGTGACACAAATTAGGTACTGGTTTCTCTTTCATTGTTTTAGCTTTGTAGTTTGTGTCTAAATGTCAGTCTCCTTCAGTTAAGAGTATTGTAAGCTCAGTGTTATCAGCCTTCCGATCATCAGGGTGGTCTGTGTGATCATTACAGTACAGTGTAAAGTGAATTTCACTGCTGTTAACTCATGCCCTGCAAAGCCATGCATTAAAGCATTTATCACAGTCTGAAAGGTTGTCTTTACCTGAATTATGCATTTAAAGAAATATTTTATATAGAAAGTATACTGATATTTTATGGAAAATATGAGTCCCAATGATGCCATAAATTGCAGTGTACCTTAAGCAAACGTCTGCTACATAATCTAATTACACCACCACAAAAAAAAACACTTTACATATTTTCAAACGCACGTTGTTCAAATCTGCACATGACGCAGTATTGTGTGTTAAATGCGGCAAACGATAATGACAGTGCCAGTGCCTCGCTTTAATTACCCGGCGCGTGCCTAATATCTGCCCTTCAGCTGTTTGTGACAATATAATTGTTTCAGCAGCATCTCTGCATTCGATTAAACAGTCTGACAACCGAGGGACAGCCCAGCTGGCTAGCGCTTTATAGGCGAGGCCCCTCACACACCCTTGACAGCCTCGCCGTCTCTCGCCATGTGTCTCAGACTGAGATGCCCCGCCTTTGTCTTACACTTAATACACGCATATGGCCACAAAAACACCTGTTACCACAGCAGTCCCAGCCAAGGCCAAACACTTAACCTCGCCCTCAAGTGTCACCCAACCCCACAAACACTAGTCCTAGGGCCCTCTGTCGATCCACGTGTCACTCAACAAAATAGTGTTTTTTGGGGCTAAACGTACCCATACCAGACACCAACGCCACGCTAAAGTTTGCAGGCTCTTGCATTCTGGGCCTGCTCTCTTGTTCATCCGTTATAGCCGGCTAGACTACAAAACCCAGAATTCAACAGCTAGTGAGAGCTTGTCAGTAGTTTACAGGCTGTGGGGCTATATAAACTGTATTGTGCTTTAAAATTGGTTTGAAGGGGGCGTGGCCAAGATGGCGATCTGAGCGGTCGCATGGCTCGGAGGCTCCTCGTTCCTGGCCCCCGTAACCAGCCAAATTCTTAAGCAAATTCCCCAGTTGTGCACCCCAGCTGGTGGAACGACCAGCGGGAGTAAGGCGACATCCCCAATAGTTGGAGACCCAGCACAACGGCTGAGCGGGAAAGACGGATTCGGCTCCGCATCGGTGGGTCATCGGTGGACCTGGCGACAGTGAACCGGAGAGGCACTCGGTGAGTATCCGCGGCGAGACACACAGAAGCAGCCGGGAACGGCATAGCCACAGAGCGGCGAACCCTGTCTGGACACCTGCATAAATCGAGCGCGTGGCTTGCAGGCCTTCCTGATCGCGAGTCCAGAGCCCCCTACGAATACCGGAGAACAAGCGGCGCTTGACAGTCCCTGCTGGGAAGGCGCAAGGAGGGCAGTGATTGGCCCGGAGGAGCTCAATACCGCCAGAGACAAGCCGCCTCATCCGCCCTTACAGCCCCTGCAGGGCCCGAATGCGGTGAGAGCCAGGGCCCAAAACATACAAAAACGAACTACGGAGGCGATGAGATAGCACCACAGCCGAACACAGCTTCGGCGCACAAGACTGGTAGGAGCGTAACAAGACTGGCACGTAAAGCGACCACCCCAACGGTCAGACCAGAAATAATAAGGACAGGCGCCTGGGCAGGAGCAACGGGGGCAGCGCCTCGGACCGAGAGCAATAATCTCCCACATCAGGCGCGACAGAGGCAGGGGCTTTGGGAGTAGCCTGATCCAACATGTGAAGATCATCTGCGGAGGCCGCGGCGGAGTGGGGGTTGATGGAAGCAGCCCCCACCCGGGCAGCCATGGAAGCCGAGGGCCAAACCGCAGATAGACCGGGACACGACTCCAGCACTCCAACACAGCAGTCATTGCCCTGCTGAGGGACGCAAGAGGCACATTGGACCACAACTTTTACAGGGCCACACAGCGGGCCGACAGCGCTACTGCCGAACAAGGAGAACAGACTCAGGTGACAGGAACGAGACAGGCCTGAAGGCCCGATCGCTGCAACCCAGCCGAGAAAACGGTTGGCACTACGTAGTGAACACCCACGTGGGAGGATCACACTACCAGCACGTAGCACAAACCCCCGAACCTGGAGAAACAAAAGTCTCTGCCGCCAGCAACTGGAGGCCACAGTCAGCAAAAGAGAGGAAAGCACCATACCATGAGGCCCAGAGGGGAGGCAAAGTTGCGTGAAACTAAATCAACGGCATCCCAAGAGCCCGTTTGCACCACATCACACCCAGAGGCGATACACCTGTGACGTGCACACAGTCCAAGGGCAGAGGCAGAAGACCAGCAAAGAGGATTTTTAAACGCTTAAACACGAGGTGGCAGGAGAAGTGGGAGAGATATGATGCGATGTCGATGAAATTGGGGAGCGAGTTGCCACCATAGAAGATCGTGAACAAACCAAAGGCGAGGAGATAGAGCAACTACAGCAGGATCTTATACGAATCCAGGATCCGCAGGTAGATTTGCAAGCTCACGAATCGAAAATCAGTCACAACGAAACCACATCCACGTCAGGGGGTTCCACCGAAAGAAGAGGGGTCGGACCTCGCCCAATACCTCCAGGACATGTTTAGAGAGATCCTAGGCGAGGCCTCTGAATTTGACATTCGCATTGACCGAGCACACCGGGTGGGAATGGCAAAGCGGGCGCCTGCCCCTCCACCAGACATCCTAGCCTTCCTGCCAGACTTCCCCCTCAAGGAACGTATACTACGCGAATCAAGACGGAAGCAACCCCTCAAGTATCAGGGTCATTCCATAGCACTCTATCAGGACCTGGCCTCCATTACCTTACAAAAGAGAAAAGCATTCAGGGAGGTGAAGACATTTCTGAAGGATAAGGGAGTGACTTACTCCTGGGGACACCCATTCCGCCTAATTTTCAAGTGGAATGACAAGCTGCACCAAATGCGCACTCCTGGGCCAAGAACAACAGAACTCAGAAGACTTCCCCATCTGCACACAACGGTCCTCAGGGGGAGAATGGAAAAGAGAGGGCAGGAGACGCTCGTCCAGGCTGGATGTGCGGCCGTATCCTGCCACCATGACTCACGAAAGAATGGCAGCACTGGAAGCGGTGTCGAGGGACACCACAACACCAGATAGACTTTGAGTTACACAAGGGGACATCACTGCACTGAACTATAGCTGGCAAGGTGGGGCCCGGGCAGGGGGTCCCGGGGCACTTGGACCACAAGTTCACCCCGATTGTTTCATTCCCAAATGCCCGTGTCTCTGTATGTTGGGCATTGGACTATGGTCAAACTTGGGGACTGTTCAGTTGGTGTTAAGGAGGGAGTGGGGGGGAACCAGGAGGTGGAGGCAGCGGGAGGGACACATGGGAAGGGGGAACAAAGGGGGGGGCAAGAAACACTATTGGAACAGAATTCAAACAAGGGGAAGACGCGGTCGGGGGGATGGGGTTAGGGAGGAGGGAGGGAAGGGGAACCGGTGTGCTGCTCGGGAGAGGGCATGGACTTGAGTCAGAGTCAATGCTATATGGAATTAAGGCTCAGGGGCACAGACACGCAAAGGGAAAGAGCAGACTCCCAATGAGACAGCGGACACTACTCACGACCACACTATGTCGCGACCTACACTTCAGGTGATCACCCTTAATGTGAAGGGGCTCAACAATCCCATTAAAAGGTGGGCCGTATTGTCCTATTAAGAGAACTCAGGGGCTTCAGTGTGCCTTCTACAAGAAACACACCTCCTCTCCAAAGACTGGCACAGAATGAGGTCACACGCATTCCCCCAACAGTTTTATTCTTCTACAACAGACAAGAAGGCAGGTGTAGCTATACTGATTGCTAGCCACTTCCAGGGCAAAGTGGGAGATAAAGTAGCAGAGATCAAGGGCAGATTATTGGTGTACTAGGTATGGGTGGGTGGGACCTCTGTGGTACTAGGGTCTCTCTATGCTCCTAACTCAGGACAAGAGAATTTCCTCAAAGGAGCCATGTCAGAGATTCTCAGTCGCCAAGACAGAAAGATGCTGGAGGGAGGCGACTTATATCTAGTTATGGATCCGGGGAGAGACAGATCTGGGCAACGCCACGGCCAAAAAGGAGCCCTATCAAAAGATGGGAGGGATTGGCTGAAAGTAAGGGGTCTAATAGATATTTGGCGAGAGGCTCACCCCCAGAGCTCACAGTTCTCCTTTTACTCCCATGCACATCACACATACGCCAGACTAGACCACTTTATAGGGTCAGTCGAGCTAAACGCTCAAGTAAACACAGTGGAAATTACCCCAGCTGCGCTCTCGGACCATGACGCAGTGACTCATAGACTGAAGGGGAGGTGGCGACTGCGAGAGACCTTGCTTCACCGCGAAGGGGTAGCCCAACAGATACACAAATGCATCACTGACTATCTTGCGACAAACAACAACATGGACACGCCCCTAGTGGCGATATGGGGGGCCCTCAAGGCGGTAGTGAGAGGTGAACTGATAGCCATCTCCGCGGCCAAAACTCGAGAGCGGCAAGAAAAAAGAGAAACGCTCACAGCAAAGGTGGCGGAGCTTGAGAGAGTACATAGTCAGACGTGTGCGCCCTAGAGTATGGCGCCAACTGAAAGCGGCAAGAGCGCAGCTTGCAGGCCTAGACCTTAACAGAGCTGAGTATGCAGCCCTACGGCTCAAACACTCGTATTACATAGGAAGAGATAAAATGGGACGTCTCCTGGCGAGTAAACTAAGAGCCCGTACCCAACGCTCTAAAATTTCAGCCCTTCATGACACCAAGGGTGAGAGGGTGGAGCAAGACAATCAGATAGCAGAGGCCCTCCGGGATTTCTATGCTCTCTAAATAGTAAAGACTCACATCTGAGTGCAGATGGAGAGGCGTATCTTCAACAAGCTGCGATGACGGCTCTGAACACAACAGGGGCAAAAGCACTCGACATACCCATTCGGATTGAAGAATTGATAGGGGCAATTTCCCGTCTGAAGCCACTAAAGGCACCAGGGTCAGATGGCTTCACGGGCGGATGTTACAAAACATTCTGTCCACTCTTTGCTCCGCTCCTAACTGCCGTTTTAACTCCTTTCAGGGCCCCGATCTGTCCCTCCGGACATGCTAGCAGCTGATATAATCGTTCTCCCCAAACCTGGGAAAGACGTAACCCAATGCACCTCATACCGACTGATCTCCCTACTCAATCTGGGCCTGAAATTATTTACAGGAGTTCTTGCGGCCAGACTAGGCCCACGCATGCCCGGCATCATCGAACCAGACCAATCCGGATTTATGCCAAACAGACAAAGTAGAGACAACACCAAACACATCATGCATCTAATTGAAAAAGCCCACAGCACCAGGATGGATGCCCTACTGCTGTCGTTAGACGCAGAAAAGGCATTCTATAGAGTAGACTGGGACTTCCTGGACAAAACATTAGCACATCGGTGACCGATTCCGAGCGTGGGTTGCGAGTTGCTATGGCAAACCCAAAGCCACGATGCGGTTCAATGGGACAATCTCACAGCCCTTTGACATCCAACGGGACACATGGCAGGGATGCCCGCTGTCACCCCTCCTTTCTGCGTTATACGTAGAGCTCCTAGCGTAAAGGATACTAGTTAACCCTGACATCCTAGGCATCCCCTTCGGCAGAGAGAAGCACACAATCAGTCTGTATGCAGACGATATCTTGGTGGCCTTGGAGATACCCAAGCGTTCGGTGCCGGCCTTCCTTCGGGAACTGCCTGCCTTCTGCAGCGTTTCTGGCTTTAAAATAAATATGGGGAAATCAATGATCCTACCTCTAGGCCTTAATGAGAACTTACACGGAGGTGCACACAGGGATTTTGGAGAGCTCCAACCTCAAGCCACGATCCCGTACCTGGGGATTGTCCTTCCCCCTCTACTGGGCAAACAATTGAAAAAATATGCCAACCTCCTCTCCCAAATACAGGGTAATCACCGTCAATGGCAGAAGCAGCCCCTGTCACTCCTGGGCCGCATCACCGCCGTTAAAATGTCCATATTGCCTACAGTGCTATACATTTTCCAGCCCATCCCAGCCTGGCCCCCCAAAGGAACCATTCATAAGCTGCAAGGAGCGGTGCAACAATTCATCTGGGCCGGAAAGAGGCCGCGGATGCGCAGAGATTTAGCCTACCGTCCCCCTGACGAAGTAGGGCTGGGGGTTCCGAGCTTCCTGGAATACTTTCGAGCAACACAACTTAGATATTTGGTAGAATGGAGCAGACCTGAATCAGAAAAGAGGTGGCTGTTCCAAGAAAGGGCACTGGCGCAGCTATCCCTATGGAAAGTGCCCTTGATTAAGCATCCTGATATACCACCAAACCTCGCGGTCTCGCCATTTACACACACTGTCCTGCAGGTGTGGGACAGAGTGGCGGTCAAGCGTGGACTAACTTCCTTCCCCTCACCTCTAACGCCCCTGTTCAACAATCCGGAATTCCCACCAGGGCTAGAAGAGGGAGCGTTCCCATAATGGCGCGAATCGGCTTGCAAGTCAGCCGGACATCTATTTGACCTAGACTGGTTCATCCAGTTTTCTGATGTGCCACAAGCATATGATATTGAGGAACCGAAAAGATTCCAATACTTCCAAATTCAACACTGGCTCTTACACCCAGATGTGCGCCCGATGGTCGGTAGGAAACTAACAGCGTACGAGAAATGGCTCATAACCAAAACCTCAGACAGAAAGATGATCTCTGAACTCTATAGGTTGATACACCCCCCAGCTTCTCAAGAGCCCTCTGTCGGACAGAGGCGATATGCGCGGGAGCTAGGGAGAGATCTATTGGGAAAGGAATGGCGCGATATTTACTTTAGAGCGAACAACATGGCCAGAAATACAGCAAGTAGAGAAGCAGCGGTCAAGGTGGAAACCTATTGGTACCTGACACCCGCCAGACTGAACAGGGGAAACCCCGACCGCAGTCCAACATGCTGGAGGGGTTGGGACAAGGTGGGTACGCTGACTCACCTGTTATGGGACTGCAAGGAAGTGACTGAATACTGGACTGCTGTCTTAGACGACATTGATAAACAATTTGACACTGAAATACCTCGCTTTCCTGCATACACCTTGCTGGGGCTTCCCAACTTTACTTATATACCCATTGAAGTCAGTTAGGGGGAAACAAATGGGCATGGCGATAGGAGCAGCGGTACAACACATCCTCTCATTATGGGGTACACAGAATAGACCTACACACATGGGATGGCTACACAAACTATTGTACATTATAGGAATGGAGAGAATACAAGCCAATCGTACACAATCAACGGGCGCATTCACCACCATATGGCGACCTCTACTATCCTTAGCGTTGGAATTCAATGAAATAACGTGCCCGAAATATCTTCGCCTCCTTCGACTCAACAAACTGTGGCAGCCTCCTGAGGCAAGGTACGAAATAAATTCTATAAGCAACAACCTAACAAGGTACAGACACAGCACACTAGTTTCGGGGAGGGGGGAGTTTGAATACGGGAAAGGGGTGGGTGGGAAGTTTTTCTTCTCTTAGGCCTCGTATACCGCATAGATAGCTCAGGCCTCGACCCTACTCTGCCAGTTCCGGCAATTGATTTCACAGCGAAACTGCACAAAGACTTTCAAAGCCGAGGGGTGTTTGGGATGGAAGGGGGATGGAAGGGGACAAAGGGGGCAGAAAATGGGATTATCTGTTGTATGTAATATGCCTTTTCACTTGCCTGAAAACCAATAAAACAAAGTTAAACCTAAAATTGGTTTGAAAACTGTTACCAGTTTCGGATTGGTTAGAAAGACTAGCATTATGACACTCGCTTAATCTGGTTTTGGCCTAGGAAATTGCAGGTTTCAGTAGGCCTACCTTAATTCTTCTCTCATTGGCTTAACCTCCGGCAGGCTGCAACTTGGAGTCACTGTTAATGACTGAAACTGTGACAGCTGTAAATAGCTACCTCTGTGCACAAACTAGACTAGTCCCGGGGCACAGTCAGACTGGCGCTGGACAGATGATGGGACAAAGACCATCCAGGACACTCCGGAAGGTAGGTGATAATTATCAGACCATTTTCATATAATTATTTTGGTTTTTGTGACACATTGGCTATTCTGATAATGTGTTGCATGGCTAAACACGTATAAGGTCCCAAAGGCGAGACCTATTGGATATGCCAATGCTTGTTGAAAGAATAATTCAAATTTATCTGCTTTTCAAGTGCGTGTTCAACTGGGGATGTTTTGTTTAAAGATTTATGACCGACAGTCCAGCCGGGAAGACTGCACCACCTCTCAAGGTCAAGGTTAGGGGGCCACGAGGACATGGAACTATTTCGAGTCTTCCTTAGTGGAAAAGCAGAAAAGAAAAAATAAACTGAACATTTTCATCTCGGAGGGCTTTTGAATTAAATGAACATTTTGCTTCAGCACAGAAACCTACTAAAGGTAAAGGAATTTTGAAAGTGCACTACTGATACCAGCATGCAACACATAGTTGAACTCAATTGTGAGGCCTACTGAGGGGTAATTAAATGGACATGCAGAGGGGGAGTGCCTTTTCACCATTTCTGTGCAGTATCATGGAGCCTGTAAACAAGGAGCTGCGCTCTGAAACGCGTAAGGCAATGAAATGCATCTGAATGAAAATGCCAGTTTCCTTTTTGTGTAAATCTGTTTTTATTTTCCATTTAAAGAACAAAGAGAGGGACCAGGTATACACAGCGCCAGGTCCACAACCCTATGCAGGACCGGCTGCGCAATTCGAAGAGCCTCGAGGGGTTTCTGGGAGGCTTAACTGAACATTTTAAACACAGCATGTCGCCAACAACCCTTGTTGGGCCGGCCGCATGGTACTCATAACGTAATAGTAATATATAATCGTGGGTGAGATTCAAGACCCTCAATGAACAGATACAATATCATAATGGAGAAAGGGACAGAAAGTGTAGGCAAGAAGCCTACGGAAAGAAAGTAGTAAATGTAAATGTACAGGAATTTATATAGCGCAAATCACCGAGCGGTTTCTAAGCGCTTGCTTAGGGAACCCGTCCTGGTATTCCCCTGTGAGATAACCCCGGCAGGGTATCCGCAAGGTGAAAGCCTGGCATCCCACCGCGAGGGGCCGTTGTGGAGATTAAGCAAGCTATTGCCCAGAGTCGCAGAGTGTGAACCCGTGAATCGAGTAGGCACCGGAGCGAGAATTGTCGAGTCCATGGACATTTTAGGATTCAAGACCCCGCTGAGCCAGGAATTGAACCCTGGTCCCAGGCTGACCTCTGCTTCCAGGTCTGCCTCCTCTAACCAGTGAGCCACACTTCTCCGTAGTGAAGAGCAGACAAACAGGGAGCTATCGGGGAGCAGGAAGATTAGGAGTGGGCAAGGTCCCTGGATCAGGGGGTCCATGTTGAAGCGACGATGTTGGTGTGTGTGTGCGGGCGAGCGGGGGGAGAGCAGGAGGAGCCAGTGTCATATACTAGTCAGGTCGGGAGCCAGTACACGTGTCATGTGGGACTGTGAGCAAGGCCATTATGTATGTGTATGCAGTCTGTTTGGGTCGGTCGGGATTACAGCGTCCTCAAATAGGCGTAAGGCCCGAAGTTTGGCGGTAGTAGACGTGCATGTTCTACTTTACAGAGATATGTAACTAATGGATTCCAGATTGTGGTGAAGCGGGTGTCTCGGGACTGCAATCACGCTGCTAGAGGCGTACAAACCATGCAGCAATTGGGGGTGTCTCGGTTTTCTTCCAATATACCACTATGAGTTGCTTAGGGGAGCCAAGCATATGAAGAGCTAAGTACCAGGTTAGTGCTTTTAAGTTGTCGGGCTTAAGGCCTAAAAGGATCGTGGCTGTGGACTCAGGCAGGGGAAAGCCCAGTACCACCTTGATATGACTAAGAACTTCCTTCCAGAACAGGGTCAGTAGAAGACATGGATCTGATGTTGCGGAATTGGCGTGGGGAGGCATAGGAACAAATACAGTTTTTTGGGAGTATCTACATTTTTATTGCATTGAGGCGGCCCAGCCAGGAAAGAGTCAGGGATTTCCAACCCCTCAGATCCTTAAGAACAGCCTTCCTGCACTCCCGCCAATTTGTTTGGGTTCACAAATCGAGAGAAGGAGTTAGCTGAAGCTCTAAATATCAAATGTGGTTGGTGACCCACTGATAGGAGGCGAGTGCCTGCAAGGCCGGTGTCTCCTGTTCAGGTATTGTAAGATTCAGGGCCCAAGACTTTCCATGAATAATTTTTAGACCCGAGGCCCGCTCAAAGGACTGCAGCAAGGAGTGAAGCACCGGAAGGGATATGTGCGGGCGAGACAGTGTAAGGATGAGGTCATCAGCAAAGAGCGCCACTTTGTTCTGTCGACCTCCAAGAAAGAGGCCATGTATGTCCGCAGCCTGCCTAATCATCACGGCCAGAGGTTCTACCACGAGGACAAACAACTGAGTAGACAGGGGGCAGCCCTGTCTCGTGCCCCTGTGAATAGAGATAGGGTATGTGAGCTGCTCATCGACCCACACCCGGGCCTGTGGGAAGAGATAAGGGGCCATTATCCTAGTTATCATGTTCCGACCCAGTCCAATTTTCTGTAGCACTGCCCGGAGGAATGACCAGTCAACATAGTCAAACGCATTCTCCGCGTCTAGCGATAAAAGGCATGCCGGTATGTTTCAGTGCTGTGCTTTCCCCACAAGATGCGCAATTCTACGTACGTTGTCCACTCCTTGTCGATTACGGATGAAGACAACCTGTTCCGGTTCCACAAGGCCAGGCATGTGGGGGTACAGGCACTTAGCCAGCATTTTGGTATACAATTTAAGATCCGTGTTCAAAAGGGCTATGGGATGGAACGATGCGCATAACGTGGGATCCTTCCCCGGCTTGGAAATAAGGGCTATTTCTGCCATGCCCATGGAGGGCGACGGTACCTCTGTGTTGGCAAAAGAGATGAATAGCCGCAGGAGATAGGGTTGGATTTGAGTGAGGAACAGGCGATAGAAGGCCAACGGAAGGCCATCCGGGCCCGGTGACTTCCAAGGAGGGAGGTCCTTTAGTGCTGCCACCAGCTCCTCTGTCGTGAGGGGTTCCTCCAGCTGTTTGGCATGATGGGCGTGAAGTGGGGTCCAGGGACATTGGTCTAGGACAACGTTGATCTGGCCCTGGGACGGCTCGTCTGCCGTGTATAGGGCTGAGTAATAAACCCGGAAGGCCTTGCACTTGGCCCTTTCCGTGGTGACCCTCTCCCCATCAGGGAGCTGGACGTTAGCTATGTGGACCTTCGCGGTGCTCGCTCGCAAGCGTTTCACCAACAATCTGCCCATTTTGTCCCCCCCTTCAAAATAGCATTGTTTTAATGCTAACAGGGCTCTCCCAGCCTTGTTGGTGCAGAGGGAGCGGAGTTGTCCCCTAAGATTTGACAGGCGGCACTTACACGCTAGCGTGGGTGTTCCTGGTCTTGTCTCTCTAGGTCCTTAATATCCTTGGAAAGGTTATCTTCCAAGAGACGGGCTTCACGTGCCCTCGCAATTGTCAAGGATGTAATATGGCCCCGGATCATAGCCTTAAAGGCATCCCACACTAGAATATCGTTAATCGCGAAATAAGAGTCAATGGCAGTCCTTATGCTTTCCACATCTACTGGGTCCCGCCAGATGTGTGGCGGCAGATGCCATCGCGGAGCACAGGAGGGACAAGCGGCCGGATCCTGCAGGAGAAGTTCAACATGAGCATGATCAGAGAGCAAGATGGCGGACATGGAGGCTGAAAGCGTGTCTCTAATCAGATTGTGGGAGATAAAAATATAGTCAATGCGCGAGTACGAATGATGGACGTGTGAATAGTACGAAAAATTGCACGTCTCAGGAGACTGGTAGCACCAGGAGTCCAGCAAGCCAAGGTCCACTATTTGTTTCCTGAGGGCCGAAGACATGGCCCCCGTTCCGTGCGCGGAGGCTTCACTACGGTCTATCTTAGGATCCCACGCCAGATTAAGGTCCCCCCTAAGATAAGCGAGGGAGCGTCCTGTGGCACATGATCCTACAAGGTCGTTCGGAGATAGAAGTCCTGCAGCTGGTTGGGCGTATCGTATACACATTACATAGGGCAGATGTAGATAATTCTAATTTACCGACTCATAAATACCGAATTTTACCGATTCGGTATTTATGAATCGGTAAATTAGAAGGAGGGAGATGTAGGTGAATTTTTTGGGGGAAATAACGAATCTGTAAAAATCGGTATTTACCGAATTGGTAAATACCGATTCGGTATTGCCCATTGATTCCTATGGGCATTGAAGCCCATAGGAATCAATGGGCAATACCGAATCGGTATTTACCGATTCGGTAAATACCGAATCCTGCAAGGGTGCAGGGGGTGTCACTTTGACACCCTCTAGCACCCCGAATACAGGCACGTGTAACATGTGGCACACATACATGCCCTAAGGGCATGTCTGTGTGTCACATTGCACAGGTGTGCATGCACAGATGTGCATGCACACCTGTATTCGGTATTTTACCACCCAATAGGATTGGGTGGTAAAATACCGACTCTTAAGGGCCTGTGGCACTCTTTGCAGTGCCACCTACATCTCATTTACCGAATCGGTAAATTTACCGATTCGGTAAATGACATGCCCCCTACATGCCAAATCCTAAATACCGGTCGGTAACGGCCGAATTCGGCCGTTACCGACCAGTATTTGGGCTCCTACATCTGGCCCTTATTCTGTTAAGTGCTATTTTACTCTTCCCTGTTTACTTCCCCAATTCAAATTATCTGTCATATTGTTTGAGTAATAATAAAGTCTTATTAGCAGTGAATAGTGGGTTATTATACACTACTGGTTGTATTAAAATTAAGAATTGGTGATTGTAGTGGTCTTAGACAACCTTTGAAAGCTCTCTAAGTGGTAGCTGTGGAGAGCAGCCTTCAGGCTTAGTCCCAAAGGAGTGTAAAGCAGCTTGTTCTACCAGAACATAATCTTATTGGTATATATTAAGAGAAAAAGAACCACAGTGTATTTATAAAAATATGTATTTATTATAAGACACTCACTAACACATACAGATATCTCCTAAACGAAGATATTTACAAAGTACACAATACTCAATAGAAACAGGTAAGTAGCACATAATACACAGTGGTCACTAGGGGATATACTAAAATAATGGTACGCGAACCACGACTCGAGTCAAGACTATGCCCAGAGGACGTAGAAGTTACGGGGACCCAAAGAACCACCCAAGGTGAGTATTTAGGAGCCCCACGGAGGTTGTGTGCAGTGTGGAACACGACCGCGTTCTCAGTACAAATGAACGGGTAAGTTGTGGTTGCTATTTTAAAGAAGAAGGACCCTTCCCAGCGGACCATGAAGAAACCCCGTGGAAGACAAGAGGCTGGAGAGTCACCCCACACGTGGATACCCCAGTAAATAGGATACCTATACCAGGGAAGCCGGGTGTATAGGTGTGAAGTGGCATCGGAAACTGTAGTCGAACTCAGTGGGAGACTTCAGGAAGATGCCGCTGCTGGAGAAGGTGAAAGTGTTCAATGGAATCCCAAGGTGGATTAAAGGTAAAGAGTACCTGCAAGCAGAGGGGACGGAGTCTAGGCCACTCAGGAGTGGTCAGGGGGCACGGAAGACGAGTGCCCACTGATGTCGGGTGCTGCAGGAGAGATGACATTGACCTTGGAGCTGCAGCTGTGAGGACCAGGCAATGCTGTGGAATACCAGGAGCCATTCACTAGCAGTCCCATGTCGGATGTCAAGAGTTGAGGGGTCGGTGTCTATCGGGAGCACCAACAAGCCTTGGCAATTGCAAACAACGTGGAAAGCGAAGAAGGTGCAGTGTCGGGACCAGCAAGGACCAGGTGACCCACCACAACCAGGGGAGTCAGGGAAGGCCCCGAGCAATCAGGGAAGCACACAGGAATAAAAGAGGAGTCTCAACAGGACCCACAGGCCAGAAGCACTGGAGTCGCAAGAAGCCCTCGAGCAGCTCATCAAAGATGCAGGTCCAAGGTGCAAGTGATGCGGTGAGGAAAAAGATCTTGGTCACAGGAGGTGCTTGGGGTAGGGGCTAGTAATAGCCTGAAGAACTTGATGGAAGGAAGCCAACAAGCCTATGCAACAGCACAGGGGTTTGGTTCCTGCGGCTCTGACGAGGGATACTGGCCTCAAACTTGGTGAGAGGACAGGGCAGGCCTCAAGGGATGTGTAGAACCACCACCTATGTTGCTGAGCCTTTCGGAGTTCATGGGAACCGAGGATCAGCTGACTGGTCAGCTTAGCTGTTGTGCCTGCAGATGCAGGAAAGTGACTCCTTCACTTTAAGGGAGATTCCATCAGGTGTCTTGGATGCCCACAGGCCTTGGAAGGTTCCTGTATGGAGCACAGGCACGGACGTTGCAACAGACGAGCAGGGCGACAAGATCAGGAGCAGCAGGTGTCTTCCTGGTTGCAGCCTTGATGCCCAGATCGAAGTCCAGTGAAGTCCAGAGTACCCAGGCGGTCAAAGTAGAAGTGGTGTCTCAAAATGAATCTTGTCCCATGATGAGACCCGCCCTCAGGTTAGCCTTTAAGTACCTAAGGAAAAGTTTGGGATGATTCATCTTTCCCTCCCAGGGGAGGGGGTCAGACAGTGGGAAGGATACTCCCCTGTCCTTTTTCCAGTGTCGCGTCAGAGCAGGATACAACCGCTCCCTGAGCTGGCTTGAACTGGTCTATGCAAGGAGGGCAGCAAAAGTGACTGAGTGACTCTGGCCAGCACTCCCACCTGGCGCCAATACACTAACCCCTGTCTGGAGGTGGTCACACCGCCCTTTGACAGCATACCTATTGTTCTGGCTTCCCCTGCTCGAGCTTGGCTCAGCAGCAGGAGGGCAGAATCGTGTCTCTGGTCGGCAGTATCCATATTGTGCTGTCTGGGTCTTGAAGACTTGTACCGGGAGCACTGAGGTCTTCCCAGAGGAGCTTTACAGTGTGTTTATGGTGTGGGGGTATGATTACAAAATGTTTGATAGCAAACATGATAGGGTTCATGCCAGCTAGTTTCGAGATGGTCATCGCGTAATGACGCGTGCCCTTCTATATGTTATATGGCTGTCTCACTTACAACCCTGGAGAGTGGACTCTGTAGACTGTAGGGGGGACCTGCTCATGGGGAGGTCCGAACACCTGTTTTGTTTTTGTACATCGTCTGTTTGGTAATGTTTTAGTTTCCTTAAAAAAAAAAAACTTGTTATTCACATAAAGAAACTAGAGGGCAAAAACTCCCATTCGGCCAGTAGTAAAGCTGAAAATACATGGCAGGGCAGTCACGCAGCAACCCTCGCTGCCAATACCTAAATGTGGCTTAGCACCGCCTCCTCCCTGACAGTTCGCCTACCCGAGGAAGTGCGTAAATCGCATGCCACCTGTCAGGAGTTTGACCTGCCTCTCCATATCTGGCTTAGTTCACTGCCCTGCCCTCAGTGACTTGGTTAAGTTTATAACCGGGCGGTGTGTGTGGTCAGCCTTTGAGCCGCTGGTCTTGGCTCCATTGTTACCTTCTGTGAGGGCAGGTCCCCGTTTGTTCACTCAGGCTGTGCTGGCTTTCTTGCGGGACACAGTTGCTTCTTTATTGCTGTCCTGAGCTCCTTTGATCACAAAATGTAGCAATACAGAGGAGTACACACGTCTGAACACATTAGTAATAATATATTGCATGCCTTGCTCGGTTCTAGAATTAAGGCATATTTATTTTTTAAGTAGACAGCTTTTACACTTGCTGCTCTACTTACATGAAAAACTCAGGGAAGCTCAACTTCAGGTTATTCGTTTGTCGTTCCAATAGCTGACTCTCTTGCAAATGGGAGACCTATTGCATTGCAAATGCTTGTTAATGCTTTTTGCTTAATTTTTCAGACCATTGTATACTTCTTCTTGCATTATTCTTCAGTGAATGTTTATACACTGATTGTTCTTGGTGCACTTCTTGTAGATCATCGGTTATCACCTTTAACACTCAGTGAAATATGATTTTGTTTTCCTGGTACCAGTATTCATTTTATGTCTCGCACATTCCGTGTGTCATTGTAAACCGCTCATCTTTATTTATTTGATTCACACTTGTATACCTCTTTGGTCTACTCAGTAGAATTAGAAAAAACAATGAATCAATAATATCGTGATTAATATTACTCCAACCACTTTTATTACCAGAGCCAATCCAGAAAAAAACACTATATGTAAAATTATGTATTGCTTGTGAAGCTGGTCCCAAAGAGTATTGAAATTCACTCAATGATCCATTTTTAGGAATCTCCTATGTATATCAGACTAACAGTCTTGTGTCTGAAGCATGTGGATTTGTTTTTAAAGTCTCAATACATGCTAGTATGAATGATCATCATTTACTGAATGTAATGTTATGTCTTTCTTTAACAGTTGTGGTGCCATACTGGCCAGGTTTCCCAGTGATTGCAAATGAGGATTTGTTTATATTCACACAATAAAAAAACATATATAGTTGTATCTTGTGGTAGTGGAAATAATTCATAAACAGAACATCCAACTCTCTTGCTCCTAGTAGCCACATAAGTAAATCTTTTTTATGGTTTAAATCATTCTATTGTGATTTGAGTTGCAAAGTTAAACAAAACCACCTCCTATAATCATTGGCCGGTGGGGAATAATGAGTACTATGTATATACTGTTGAGGATAGAGAGAAAAGAATCAAAGAGACAGAGAAGGAGATAGTCAGAGGTCTAGGTACTGTCCGTATCCTGAGCGCGTGAGGTTCTAGCTAGTGGGGTGTGGGGGCACCCCCTCCTTGTGAGTGTGTTCCTTTTCGGTGGGAGACGTGGTCTTCAGCCTCAGAACCCGCAGGTATCTTTGGCACGTGAGTTCTACAAACTCAGATGATAGATAGGCAACAGTGGAGCCCCATGTTTTGCCAAATCTGGGTAATGTTCGGGAGAGCCCCACTGTAATCCTCTCCATGCCCACCACTTTCCAGACTTTGTGTAGCCAGTCTAGTTTGGTTGGGATGTCCTCCGTTCTCCACCTGGATAGTAATACTTGCTTAGCCGCACCTAGTGCTAAGGTGATCACTCTCCCCATGCAGGACCTGAGGGGATAGGTAAGGGGATTAGGGAGTAGAATATAGCTGGGAATCTAGGGATTTCGGTGTGATAGATGCTGTCAATGTCCGGTAAGATGGAGTCCCAAAAGGTCTGTATCTTAGGGCACTGCTGAAGTGTGCCTGACTGTCCTCATGTGCGCCAACAGACATCATCCCCTCTCGGTTTCCATCTTGCAATGAGGGCCAGGGTTTAGTAACAGTAATGAGCAATCTTTAAAAACATTTCCTTACCAGCAGTGCTACAGGAGGAAGCTCTGGCCCTATGAATAATGTCTCGCCATTCCTTCGGGAAAATTCCTGCTCCAATTCTGATTCCCACCTTCGCTGCGCCGGGGATCTATTTTTATTTTTAGCTTTGTTCAGAAAGATGTAAATGTCGGACAGTAGGCGTTTGTCAAAGTTACGAGTGATAAACCAGAGCTCAAATTTGGTGACGGGGTGTCTTGCATGGGGATGTACTTGGAGCTGGGTGCCTCAGTGGCGCGCCTCCATATATTGCCATTATGTAAATGTAATGTAAATGTAATTTGTACTTGTAAAGCGCACTAATACCCATGGGTGTCCTGGCGCTGTAACGCATACCGCTGTGGAACCCTTCCTGGTTTTTCCCTGTGAAATGTCCACTCCTGGGCACCCCCAAGGTGAAGCCAGGCATCCCAGCGCTGTTGGGGCTGTTGTAGGGATTAGGCAAGCTATTGCCCAGAGTTGCAGAGTGGGACCCATGATTAGAATAGGCACCGAGGCGAGAATGATAAGGTTCAAGGAAATAGAGCCCAAGACCCGCCGAGGCGGGAATTGAACCCTGGTCCCGGGCCAGACCTCTGCATCAGGGTCTGCCGCTCTAACCATTGAGCCACACTTCTCCACTCCATCTCTGGGGATCCCAAATCCTGACACTAGTTGGGGGAAGTCCATAACGCCCTGTTCGTCAAAAAGGTCCCCTATTCGTTTGCCGTTGGCCTCTTGCCATTTCAGGTATTCATTCCCTTTGCTAGCGGGGGGAAGTCAGGGTTGCCTATGAACGGGGTCAGGAGTGACATAGCGGTCGAAAGCCCACACTTCTTCTGTACTTTGTGCCACACCCTCATGGTGGACCTCAAGACCAGGGAGATGTACACTCCATGCGGGCGGTGTTGTTTGAGGAGCCAGGAGACCTTCCAAATATACATGACTGCGATAGCACGATCAATAAAGCACCAGTGCTTTTCCGATTCCAATTTATACCCTCAATCATGCAGCGTAATTGCACTGCCTCAAAGTATCGCCCCTGTTATGGGACCCCGAGTCCCCCGTCCTTCTGTCTGAGATACGTCAGGTGTCTAGCCATGCGTGCTTTCTTCCCTCCCCATATGAAGCATCCCAAAAGGAGTTGCTGTAGTTGAGCCAAGGTCAATCAATCAATCAATGAGTCTTTATTCGGTATTTAAAAAAATACCATAAAAGTGCATAAAACAGTTCATTCGTTAAAAATACAATTCATAATCCCCACGATTATACAATTTATACGAATTTCAACACTGTCCCCTCGAAACCCTCAATCTTACAGCAATCCCAATAAAAGTCATTATACAAAGCAGAAACTCATTGGCCCTTCGCAGAAACAACAATGCCAACTTTGCACATTTACTAATTTTTCAATTGCAAAGTCTTTATTCTAATACTGTTCATTTTGGCGATGCGAACAAAAAGGAGATAGGTCCTTAGCGGGGCTGAGGGAGGGCTGGACCCTATACAAATCTAACATACACAAGCGTGCCCCCTTTCTCAGTAAATCTATGAGTGAATACCAGATAAACAATCTCATTAAACCTGGTGTGGTATTTTTATTTATACCTGTTTTTTTAAGAATTATTTAGAAAAGGATTTCAAAATGGCAGAAAAAAATGCACGATACAACAAAATAACTTTCTACATTTAACACAATACACTTTTAAATTATACAAACGAATTATACAAAAAAATTATTAAAGCATCAAGTGTTACATCCAACAAATAATGCACATTGCCGTGCCACGAATTTACAATATGTTGAACCATTCCATAATAAAAGAGTTATTTACATCAAGCGGGCTAATTCTTAAACAAGAGAAAACAAGAGGAAACAAACGTGAGGCAATATTATTTCGAACCACACTAAGTATTGACTCTTGTTGGATTTGCCAGCTCTTGCTGGTTTTGCCGACGTGTTTCAAGTAAGGACCAAGCGTGACCAAACTATCATCAGGGCTCTTGTTAATATTCTGTTGGGATGTAAAAAAAAAAAAAAAAATACCGTTTTAATATATCATTTGCCTCTTTTTTAGTAAGTAGTAGTACCGTGTGGATAAAATTAAATGTACCTATGTATTCTTCTGAATATGACCTGTGTTAATTTCTGTTCATAAACAACATCCGTGTTTCAGGTCTCCATCGGTAACTCTTATACACAAGTAATCTGGTGGGAGAACAAAAAGAATTGTCCACGTTCACAATGCATGCTTGTAATGCATTGCCGAAAGCTCTATTTAGAAATTAAGGATTCATACCTTAATCTCGTGGATCTTGCTATATCAGGAGGGGCAGAGGAGTTTCTTTTCTTGTCGTTAATCCTGTTATGAATAAAATATGTCCTAATTGTAAAATCTGGGAGTAAACAGCTACAGTTTTTTGCAACTCATATATATCACTAACGCATAAATCATACCTGTCTTGTACATCACTGGGGATTACTTTATTTCTTCGTCATAAATGTCACGTGTACCTGTGTAAACAATGTACTCGTGAGTGCGACGTGGTTTGAAATATTACCGCAATGTCATACTTGTGGCTCGAACAACAGATTACGGTGGTGTTAGTACCTGTATTCTTGCTCGGCAAGGCCGCGCCTCTTGCCCACACCTACGGCCCCAGCCGGGGCTGTAGAGAACGGAATCGTACTTGTTTTATTCTTTGCGTCTCCGAAAACGGAGTTCGCCGTATTCTTAAAGCGAAACGTATTGGGGATTACTGCTCGGTAAATCGACCTCTGATTTTGAACATAACTGACACGGGCGCATGTAGTTGCATACCTTTTAGACAAAGTTCTATTCCTGCTGCATGACACAGTGCTCCTCACTCGCTGGCGGTTCGTTTGTGACCGCGGCGGCCATCTCTTCGCGGTTAAAGTATGGAATATTACCCAAATGATGCATTCTGGGATATTGAGTATATTGAATGTTATAATTTCAACGTAAGTGTTTGAAAAGCATTGAAACTTCAATACCCACTTCTGAGACACAATGTATCGGTTCCTCACAGTGCCACCCATCACGTGATGTAACAGGATATTAACAAGACAAGAAGAGTCCTTACTGAATTTGGGATTGAAATTTGTTCCCTGCAAACGAACTGACTTTACCAGATTGAAAATAGAAACGTTAGAGTTTTGCAGAAAATTAAGGCTTAAGGCCTTCTTTTTCAATCAACCTACCACCCAGAATTTGGAGACAACTGGATTGAGAAACAAATCCACGTTTGTCCCACATCAAAACATCCCCAAGCAAATATTAGCGTTCGAGCAAATCATGCTGTCTTCTATTAACAAAATGGAGAAGACCAAGAAGTATGTGCCTACAAACATCAGCAAGGGTGAATCACAAGCCTTACAATGCCTTAAAGAAGATGCCTTCCTTGTGATTAAACAAGCGGACAAAGGGGGTGCGGTGGTCATCTGGCCCCGTGAGAAGTACATTGCTGAGGGACTTAAACAAGTTAACAATACCACATGGTATCGAGCTCTTAAGGAGGATCCCACTAAACAAATCCAGGGATTGATTACCGAGGTCCTTACACAAGGAAAAGAGGAAGGCTTTTTGGGGAGTAAAGAATTCGATTTTTTTTATAAAAAATTTCCACGCATACCGGTTCTATACTTGCTCCCTAAGATTCATAAGAACCTAGCCGAACCACCAGGGCGCCCGATTGTGTCGGGCTGCGATTCCTGCTTGGAGCCATTATCCAAGTACGTGGACTTCTTTTTGAAGCCGTTCTTGACGGAGGTTAAATCTTATCTTAGAGATACTATGGATTTTCTGACAAAGGTGGAAGAAATCAGCTTTGATCCATCTAGGCACATCATGACAACTATGGACGTTGTGTCCCTTTATACTCAAATTCCGCATGAAGAAGCACTAGAGGTTATTGAATTATTCTTGGAGAAAAGGGTAAAACCACACAGGGTGCCCACTGCATTTATTCTCAAACTTGCAGCAATAGCCTTGCAGAAGAACTATTTTACATTTAATGAGCAGTTCTATATGCAAATCAAAGGCACCGCCATGGGGTGTCCTTATGCCCCAGAAATGGTGGTGCTGTACATGGCACAATATGAGACCATGTTTGTAGACAATAATAATCCATATAAGGACAACATTCTGCAATGGTGGCGATACATAGATGACGTCTGGCTCCTGTGGCAGGGGAGCCAGACTGAACTCTTAGAGTTCCATGATTGGATCAACAATAGACATATGGACATTAAATTTTCCATTGAAATGAGCACCAGGAAAATGACGTTCTTAGACGTCGAGGTCACCTGTGAAGACGGTAAGTTAAAAACATCGTTGTACAAAAAACCAACTGATAAGAATACCATTCTCCACCACAAAAGCTACCACCCCAGAAGTCTGAAGGCCAATGTGCCTTATGGACAGATGCTACGCATCCGGAGAAATTGCTCCGAGATAGGAGACTATGACCAACACGCACAGATGTTCTGTAACGAAATGATTCATAGAGGGTACCCTCGAAAGCTCTTGAAAAATTCCTACAAAAGGGCAAGATTTACTCCTAGGGAAACCCTGCTTCAAACTAAGGAGAAGAAGGAATTGGACAGATTGGTGTGCGTTACCACTTTTGGGCCTGATACTCATAAGTTGAGACAAGCAGTTTTAAAAAATTGGCACCTGCTGGAAGACCTAGAATGCCCCTTCCCGCGCCCCATTTTCGCATATAAAAAGAACCTGAGTTTGGGCCAACAAATCGTGAGAGCAGATCTCCCTAAACCCAAACCCAAACACGATCTTCGTGCGTTATGGGACATGAAACCAGTAGAGGGGCACCACAGATGCGGTAACTGCATTTCATGTGGTAGTACGGTTGAAGGGACTGAATTTCAACACCAAGGAATAAAATGGAAGCACCTTGGTTTTTTAAACTGCAAAACAAAAAACGTAATTTACGCCCTAATCTGCCCATGTTCCAAGATTTATATTGGAAAAACAAATCAGCAGGTGAATCTCAGAATAGGACAGCACAGATCAAGGATCAAAAAGAAAATACTTACAGCTCCGGTGGTAGAACACTTTATTGAGATGTCCCACAATGAGAATGACTTCAAGTGGACGGTGTTACACACTATGAGCCATGTACAGCGCCCTGCGGACATTGACAAAATGCTACTCGAAAAGGAAGCTTATCTCATTTTGAAATTTAATTGCATAATGACTGGCTTGAATAACATGTCAGAGTTGTCAAGGATTTGAGACTTTGCGTCATACCGCTGAGCTGTCGCTGTCGCTACTTTATTAGATGAGTGTTTCTCTTAAATCCATATTGTGTGACTCAATAGCCGCAATGTGGGCTTACACTATTCATGCCCCACGATTACTGATGAATAACTTTGGGCTGCCGATATGTTTGCATAACCAATGTTCTTAATTCAAAATCGCGTTACATAAACATCACGTGATGGGTGGCACTGTGAGGAACCGATACATTGTGTCTCAGAAGTGGGTATTGAAGTTTCAATGCTTTTCAAACACTTACGTTGAAATTATAACATTCAATATACTCAATATCCCAGAATGCATCATTTGGGTAATATTCCATTCTTTAACCGCGAAGAGATGGCCGCCGCGGTCACAAACGAACCGCCAGCGAGTGAGGAGCACTGTGTCATGCAGCAGGAATAGAACTTTGTCTAAAAGGTATGCAACTACAAGCGCCCGTGTCAGTTATGTTCAAAATCAGAGGTCGATTTACCGAGCAGTAATCCCCAATATGTTTCGCTTTCAGAATACGGCAAACTCCGTTTTCGGAAGACGCAAAGAATAAAACAAGTGCGATTCCGTTCTCTACAGCCCCGGCTGGGGCCGTAGGTGTGGGCAAGAGGCGCGGCCTTGCCGAGCAAGAATACAGGTACTAACACCACCGTAATCTGTTGTTCGAGCCACAAGTATGACATTGCGGTAATATTGCAAACCATGTCGCACTCACGAGTACATTGTTTACACAGGTACACGTGACATTTATGACGAAGAAATAAAGTAATCCCCAGTGATGTACAAGACAGGTATGATTTATGCGTTAGTGATATATATGAGTTGCAAAAAACTGTAGCTGTTTACTCCCAGATTTTACAATTAGGACGTATGTTATTCATAACAGGATTAACGACAAGAAAAGAAACTCCTCTGCCCCTCCTGATATAGCAAGATCCACGAGATTAAGGTATGAATCCTTAATTTCTAAATAGAGCTTTCGGCAATGCATTACAAGCATGCATTGTGAACGTGGACAATTCTTTTTGTTCTCCCACCAGATTACTTGTGTATAAGAGTTACCGATGGAGACCTGAAACACGGATGTTGTTTATGAACAGAAATTAACACAGGTCATATTCAGAAGAATACATAGGTACATTTAATTTTATCCACACGGTACTACTACTTACTAAAAAAGAGGCAAATGATATATTAAAACTGTATTTTTTTTACATCCCAACAGAATATTAACAAGAGCCCTGATGATAGTTTGGTCACGCTTGGTCCTTACTTGAAACGCATCGGCAAAACCAGCAAGAGCTGGCAAATCCAACAAGAGTCAATACTTAGTGTGGTTCGAAATAATATTGCCTCACGTTTGTTTCCTCTTGTTTTCTCTTGTTTAAGAATTAGCTCGCTTGATGTAAATAACTCTTTTATTATGGAATGGTTCAACATATTGTAAATTCGTGGCACGGCAATGTGCATTATTTGTTGGATGTAACACTTGATGCTTTAATAATTTTTTTGTATAATTCGTTTGTATAATTTAAAAGTGTATTGTGTTAAATGTAGAAAGTTATTTTGTTGTATCGTGCATTTTTTTCTGCCATTTTGAAATCCTTTTCTAAATAATTCTTAAAAAAACAGGTATAAATAAAAATACCACACCAGGTTTAATGAGATTGTTTATCTGGTATTCACTCATAGATTTACTGAGAAAGGGGGCACGCTTGTGTATGTTACATTTTGGCGATGCGGCAAAGCATAAGATGTTCTGGGGTAGAAATCAGCTCGACTCCAAACGGATATGGGCCCATCTCCTAACTGTGGCTGTTGAGATTGAAGGTATGAGACGACGTGTTTGTTCCTAAATTTAACAAGTACCAGATCGCCCGCAAAGTGTTTTGGGAGAGATCCTAACCAGTCCGCCCTTCTGACGCTAAGTATGGTACCGTCAATGTTTGATGGGAGAGGTCTATTTTTAGATAGCCAAAACACTACCTTGTTTCTTAAGTCCTGGTTGTGTTCGTATTTCCCCCTTGGGACTTCTGGTACACCCGAGAGGACGCACACAATGGGCGCGGCCTCTGGTGGCAAATGTAGATGATTGGTTTTTTGTGGCAAATTATCACAATTAGCCGCCATTCCCGTTTGTGGTGTCATTTCTTTGATTGGCTCTTTTCTAGGCTGAAAACTCCGTGAAGTTGTGGCTACCTTCAAGTGGTTTATGTTTTTACTATGCGGGGCTGCTGATTGATTGTGGGTTGTTTTACTTTGTATGGTGGTATTATGGAGTTCTGTGGGGGCTGGATACGGTGGATGAGCGGGCTCTGCCTTAGTTCTTAAAAGTAGGGAATTAGCCTTAATTGCTTCCTCGACCCCTGAAAGCCTATCCCCTAGACTGGTCATTTTGTCAATTAACGGAGAAATTAATTACTTTATCATATTTTCCAGGGAGGCCAGTAAGGAGACATTAGTACATACTTTAGGTGTTACAATGCTAGGAGTGTTAGGGAGTGGAGAATTTATAGTTAGCGTGTCTTGCTTGGCCTGCCTCCCTATTTGTCTAACCCCATCTCCCTTCCTGTTAGTAGAGGAAACCTGGTTAGCGACAGCGAGATTTGGACCTGTTGCGTGTAGTGTACCCTGTGAGATTTGGGTAAGTTGAAGTGAGCAGCTGGTCCTAGGGCTAGGCATTACTATAGGGGAAATGGGAACTCTAGATTGAAGATCCACAGGAGCATATATGGTTCCACACATGTTATTTAATTCCTCCAGTAATGAAATAGCTTGAGTTGGATCAGTAGACAGTGGGGGCAAGCACGCACTCGGGGAGCTAACCATAACAGGTGACTGCTCTAATCTCTCTAATTCGCGGGCAATAGGGAGAACAGAGCTCTTGACGTAATAGTCCATTATTCCCCTAAGTGACTTACTCTGATAGTGGGAATCTCTAAGGCCCCCCTTACTGTTCATAGCAAATTGGCTATTGATGGTGGACACTGGAGCAGTACCCCCTCCCCAATGGAAAGTTCACCAGTCCCGTTACTCTGACACTTGGGGGAAACCTGTATGTCAGTAAAAATCGTCGAAAGTTTGTCTGTACCTTCTGTCCTTTCCCCCTCTTTTCTTCAATCAGTTCCAAGGGGGATGCCCCGGCCCGGCCTCCTCTGGCCTACGATGGCCTTAGATGGCCTTAGATGGTCCCGCCCTTGTCCCGGGCTTAGCCCGGCGTCGAACCGCGCGCAATTCCCGCGACGCGGGGTCTGGTGTCCTTTAGTTGCCCCTCCTTGGGCGGAAATCCGCTGTTGCGCCGCTAGGGCGTCTGGGGGATGTAGTCTTTTCACCCCTCGCGTCCGGTGGTGCTGGTTTCCGGCATCAGTGGGCAGATGTGGAAGAAGATTGACCCCCTGTGCAGGTAGGCGCTAGCAGCAAGGTATGCCCCCGAGTGTTTGCTGAGCCCCCCGCTTCGCCGGGTCTGGTGTCCTTTAGTTGCCCCTCCTTGGGCGGAAATCCGCTGTTGCGCCGCTAGGGCGTCTGGGGGATGTAGTCTTTTCGCCCCTCGCGTCCGGTGGTGCTGGTTTGCGGCGTCAGTGGGCAGATGTGGAAGAAGATTGACCCCCTGTGCAGGTAGACGCTAGCAGCAAGGTATGCCCCCGAGTGTTTGCTGAGCCCCCCGCTTCGCCGGGTCTGGTGTCCTTTAGTTGCCCCTCCTTGGGCGGAAATCCGCTGTTACGCCGCTAGGGCGTCTGGGGGATGTAGTCTTTTCGCCCATCGCGTCCGGTGGTGCTGGTTTGCGGCGTCAGTGGGAAGATGTGGAAGAAGATTGACCCCCTGTGCAGGTAGACGCTAGCAGCAAGGTATGCCCCCGAGTGTTTGCTGAGCCCCCTAGTTGAGCCAGTATTCTAGGCGTAGGATGTTGCAGAAGCGTCTGCATTATGTATAAGATTCAGGGTAAGAGAGTCATTTTGATAGCAGCCAATCTGCCAAACCAAGAAATTAATTTTTAAAGAACAGAAAGATTTTGCAAATCTAATTAGATATGAAATGTTTCGTTTTGGGGACACTATCATTGTGAATTTGTTATTCAGATTGGTTCAACTACATTCACTGCATAATGTGATATGTTTGTATATTAATGAAGTGCCTAATGCATTAATATATTCTGCTGTACTTAAAAATACAGGCTATTTTCACAGCAAACAATGTAGAGGGTAGTAGTTTTCAAAAAGTGATATATGATAGCATTGATTCTACCAACCCACATTTAGGACCGAGACATAGCAAACGGATCTGAATTACTCCAAGTGTTTGCTTGATTTAAAATGATTAAGATTCGGGGCGTGGCTTGGAGGGCGTCGATGGCGGTCGCAGCTTAGAGGAGCTCCCGCCGGCCCGCACGTTATCCGACTGTTATCCTGGCCCCCGAGCCCCGCAAACTACCCTACCTGTGCTGGCAGTGTTCCGGGTGGCACCGAGACCTGTCCGGTGTGCCGCCCCGCTTCTTCAGCTGCTCCGGCGACCCGCACTTGCTGGCGACGAGGTGCGGCCTACTGCCCACGAGTAGAGCCGGGGCCTCGATTTTCGCGACCCGAGACCGTCGGCCGGCGGTTGAGCCGGTCGGGAGAACCCTCACCCAGCAGCATCGGCACCGGAACCCGCGGGGACCACTGAGAGTGCCTGAATCATCGGAGGCTACCCCTGGGGTGTTCCTGGGACGGTGTGGGGACGCCGCGGCCTGTGTGGACCCCGGGAGACCGGGGCCTCGAGTTTTGCGACCCCGGGCCGGTCCGTGTCTGTGCGACCGGGTGTCGCGGAAGTTGGCTCCTGGGGTCAGTGCGGCACCTGTTGTGAGCGGTGACCGCTGTCATCATCCAGGGGGACCCTGAAGGACTGGGTCGCGGATCGCCCCCTACTGCCCGGTGGCCTTGCAATCTCCTCGTGACGTGCGCTCTGAGGCGCGACTCCCCGGGCCTGTTCCCAGGATTGATTGGGGCCGGTGGGACGACGGAGGGAGTCCCCGCTGGATCCTGCCTCGGATACTGGGGCGCTGGAGTGTCCTTGCTGCCTGCCTGGCCCTGGAGACGCCGGGGCCTCGAGTTTGGTGGGCCTTAGCCGGATGGTGCTTTCCCTGGCTCCTGGACCGAGAGGTGGGCTCAGAACAGATAAAGTCCTAGCGATTTGCACGCCACGTCGGTCTTGGTTGGCCAGAGCTGGTGGTACCTGGAGGGACAAGCCTGCTGCCCGGATGGTGCGTGGAGGTCTCCTACGGATAGCCCGAGACGAACTGTGAGTGCCCCCCCCCCCCCTCCTCTGCATTAGCCGCTGCTTTGTGACTCGGGTGGGGTGTGGAGTGGCCGGGCGGTCGACGGGGCTGGACGTCCCCGATTCCTGGAACCTTCCTCTGCGCGTCCCGGCTCATAGGTCCGGGGTAGGGTCCAGTCTGCGATCCTGGAAGCCCTTCCCTAGTGCCGTGACTATCCTGCCAGGCATTCCCGCTGGGGCTTGCTGCCTGGAGCTGGGCTGCGGTGTTGGCGTGCTGGGGGTGCTCACTGGAGACGGCATTTGAACCCCGACGGAGTTTCCCTGGCCCCCCTGAGTGGCCGTACCTGTTGCATTGCTGTCGACGAGGGGCCCCCCACTGGGGCAGTGTGGCCATTTTCCTTGCCGCTAACCATGACGAGAGGAGGGGGCGGCACTGGGTCCACCAAGCAAGGGACAATTGATAAATTCACGGGGCCCAGTGGAGGATCCGGGGCCTCCGGTGGTGGCCAGAACGCGGGCCCTGATAATGCGGCCCTGATGGCCGCCATTACGCAGTCCAGAGACATGCTTGATGCCAAGATTGGGGCCGTCGGCGCCGATGTCATGCTGCTGCGTCAAGATCTCCGCAATGCTGTGGCCCGCATCACCGAAACCGAGACTCGGATTACTGGAGTGGAGGACGATGTGGTGGCCCTGAAAAAGAAGGTGGAGGACATGGCCAGGATCCAAAAAGGGCTGGCGCTCCGTGTCGAGGATGCGGAGGGGAGGGCGCGAAGGAATAATCTGCGCTTTGTGGGCTTTCCGGAGGATTGTGAGAAGGGGTCCATGGATTCATTCTTGGCGCACTGGTTGGAGAGCTGGCTTCCCCCGGACGCTTTATCGCGCTGCTTTGTGGTGGAGCGTGCCCATAGAGCCTTGGCGCAGAAACCACCGGCGGGGGAGCGACCGCGTCCGGTCATCGCTAAGATCCTCAATTTTCATGACCGGGATGTGATCCTTAGGGAAGCAAGGGCGAAGGAGGACTTGTCGTTTGAGGGTCACAGGATAATGATCTTTCCGGACTATACCAGGCTGGTGCAGCAGCAGCGCCGATCCTTCCAGGATGCGAAAGCCAAGTTACGTGGACTGAAAATTCAGTATTCGCTGTTGTACCCTGCACGTCTGCGTGTTGTGTTTCATTCCAAGACCCACTTCTTTGACACCCCGGAGGCGGTTTTTCAATGGACAGATGAGACTGTCAGGATCCGTCCGAATGCCCAGCCGGGCCTGAACTCCGGAGCATCGCGTGGGTCGTCGCCGGAGAGGGGCGACTCTTCCAACGGGAGCAAGAGACGCCGGAAGTCCAGATCGCGACGACGCTCCCGATCCGGGGGTGACCTACTGGATGGTGCACAGTCAGATACTGCTCAGTCTGGGACTGGGACCTGAGGGGCGTAGGGCCCTCTCCTATCTCCTGCATGTCCTTCGTTTCTAGCCTGGGCTGGTGGCCATAGGGGTGACACTATTGATTGATGGGCTGGTGTGTGGTGTGGGGTGTTCTGGGTCGTGGCTGGTCCCACAGGGGATGGGCGTGATGTTTATAGTAGCTCTGTCCCGCTGCGCTTAAGCGGTGGGCCACATGTGAGTAATGGGGTTCGGGGTGCTGACCCATGGGCGGCCCATTCCTCCCATGTTCGAGGGGGGCCCAAAGGGGAGGTACTGTTAGTTGGGAGTGTGGGGGGGATCCATTGGCCTGGGGGACCTTGGGCGCTCTGTTTTGGGCCCGGGGCTCTTTATGCCGCGACAGGTACTTCACTGTTTCATGAGGTATAGGGGTGGGGGAGGGGGGATAGGCGGGGGTTTGGTAGTTGAGGATGTTGTGTGGGTGTTCGGGTGGGGGGGGGTGCAGGGTGGTTGGATAGGGATGCACGTGATTTTTGCTGCTGTGGTTTTTGTACTACTGGGTGCTTGGGCTGGGTCCGGGGATTTCCAGATGCTCTCCCACCGAGACTATGGGTGATTCTCCAGGGGCGGCGCCTGTTAGTGGCTCCATGAGGATTCTTAGCTGGAATGTCAGGGGCATGCTGGACAAAATTAAAAGGGGGGCAGTGCTGCGCTGGGGTAAGAGGGACTCGGCAGATGTCATGTTGCTGCAAGAAACACATATGTTAGGAACGAAGGTGCTGAGTCTACAACGTTTTGGTTATACCCAGGTGTTCCATGCAGGTTTTACCAGGGGGTCGAGAGGGGCGGCTGTCCTCATCCATCGCCGCTTATCTTATGTTCACGAGCGCCATTGGCTTGATCCCCAGGGTCGGTTTGTGTTTGTCAAGGGCATGATTGGTGTGGAACCTGTGGTGTTCGGCAGTGTGTATGCTCCCCCTCCCCTGCAGTGGTCTCTAGCGGAGCGCCTGTTTGAATTGTGGGCCGATATTCCGGACTGCCTAGCTGTCATAGGGGGTGACTGGAATGATGTGATGGATGTGAATCTAGACAGGCAGAGACTGCAAGTGGCCGCGGGGGCGCCTGCCCCTACTCGTCTGAGAGCTATGAGTGATGGGCTCGGTTGGGTGGATGCATGGCGACATCTGCATGCCAGGGCGCGTGAGTACACATTTGTGTCGGTGGTGCATGGCTCCTTTTCCCGGTTAGACTGTGTGTTTGTATCCGGGGCCTTCCTCGATAGGGTGCAGCAGGCCGAGATCCAGCCCCGTGGATTGTCAGATCATTCCCCGGTCGCAGTGCGGATTGCACTATGTAAACCCAGTCAGCCGTTCCGTTGGCGGATGTCTTCGTGGCATCTCCAACGGGCGGAATATACGACCCACTTGCGCGGTGCGATAGCCCGATATTGGCGGGAGAATTTGACCGAAGGCATGGACAGTGTGACGGTCTGGGAGGCCATGAAACCCACGCTACGGGGCGTAGACATCGCCTGGTGTGCTGCCGCCCGTCGGGGGCGTCGGGAGGCCACTGTGGCGGCTGCGGCCGCGGTGAGAACTTTGGAGGGGCAGTGTGGTGACAATGCAGGGGATGTGGCGCTTAGGCTACTTCTCCAGGCGCAGCGTTCCTATGCTTCGATCCTGCTGGACGAGGCTCGTCAGGCCTGGCTGGCCACGCGCAGTAGGGTGTATCAGTAGGGTGACAAATCGTGCACCATGCTCCACCGCCTGTGTCAGCGAACTCTACAGCCGATCTCTCTGCCGGGCCTTACGGACAGGGAGGGGATTGCTATGACGGACCCTGCTGCGCTTGCGGCGAGTTTTGCCGACTATTATAGGGTACAATACGCTTCGCGTGATTGTCTCCCACCGGAGGCGATTGACAAATTCATAGCTGACCTACCCCCCCGGGCGTTATCGGATGAGGCCAGGACAGCCCTTGACCTTCCCCTGTCGGCGGAGGAACTGGGCGATGCGCTGGGACAGCTTAACACAGGCAAGGCGCCGGGACCGAGTGGCTTCCCTAGCGAATTTTACAAGAAATTTCATCTGCAGCTGGGACCGCACTATCGGAAGGCTTTGGAGGCGGCGCGAGAGGGTGGTTGCTTGCCGGTCGACTGGCGTCAGGCTGAAATAGTGGTGTTCCTGAAACCGGGTAGGCCCCCTGACAGGCACGAGTCATATCGCCCGATTTCTCTTATTAATTTTGAGGCCAAATTATTGGCTAAGGCGTTGGCAAATCGCCTTCTCCCGTATGTGACGGATCTGGTCCACCCGGATCAGGCGGGATTTATGCCGGGCAGGGCGACAAGGCACAACATCAGACGGGCGCAGGTGGCGGTTAGTGCGATGGGGGCGACTGGGGAGCGGGCGGCGCTCTTACTGGCGGACATCGACAGAGCGTTTGATTCTGTCAGTTGGACATACCTCTTTGCTCTGTTGCCGCGCCTCAACTTAGGCCCAGTTTTTGTCTCGTACGTCCGACTGCTGTACACCGACATCACAGCCTCGGTGCGTGTCTCGGGCGCCATTTCGGAGAAATTCCCGATTGCTAGGGGGACCCGGCAGGGGTGCCCCCTGTCCCCGTATCTCTTTGCGCTAGCCATGGAGCCGCTGGCGGCCTGGGTGCGCATTGATGCACAGCTTCGTGGCTTTGTGTGGAGTGCGAGCCTCACGGACAGAATCGCACTGTATGCGGATGATGTTCTTTTCTTTTTGACAGACCTGGATCGTTCAGGACCGCGTATTTTGGAGATAATGCGTGTGTTTGGGGAAGTCTCGGGACTATACCTTAACCCACGCAAATCGACCCTCTGGTTGTTGGGGGGCCGGCGCGAGGTGTCTCCTTGGGCAGTGGATCTGCAGGTGGCGGTTGGTGGCCTGAAGTATCTCGGAGTCTTCCTGTCGGAATCTGCCGCTGTTGCCTGGGAGCGTAACATACAACCGGTGTGGGACAGGCTTCAATCCGACGTTAAGACATGGTCACGCATGCCTCTGAACATCTATGGCAGATCTGCCATTTTTAAGATGGTGGCCCTCCCTAGACTACTTTACCAACTACAGAACCATCCATACAGAGTAGACCCGCAGTGGTTCCGGCGTGTGAACTCCCTATTAGGCCGGTTTTTGTGGGCTGGGGGTGCTTCTAGGGTGGCACTGCGGACCTGCTTTTTGTCCACGTACTGTGGAGGCCTCGCGACGTCAGACATATTGTCCTACTATCAAGCCTCTCATCTGCTGGTCTTGAATGAGTGGTGGTACGGGGGCCGCGACGACCCGGCGTATGCCCTGGAACATTTTCTGATGGGAGATGCCACGCTCCATACCCTCTTGTATTCAGCGGGGCGGCGGAAGTCGCTGCCACATGCGACACAAGTGGTCTTCCTGATTTGGAGGCAGGCACTACGTCGAATGGGTTGGTGGGGACGGCTGACGGCCGAAACTCCGCTGTGGCACAACGGGCGACTCCCGGCGCTGGCTTCTTTGCAAGGGTTTGGTGGCTGGGACTCCATAGGGATCTCGTCGCTTGGTCACGTACTTACCGGGACTTCCTTTAAGTCCTTTGAAGTGCTCAGCGGTGAGTTTGTGATGCCCAAGACCCAGTTTTTTAAGTACCTACAGCTTCGTCATGCGCTGGCGCCGAGCCTAGTGGAGCTGGACCAGCTTCCAGACTTCAGCCCCGTTGAGGCTAAGCTGTTCATGGGAGACCTTGGGGATAAAAAAGTCTCGAAAATCTACCAATCGTTGGTCACTCACTGCTCCTCTTCCCTGGTGTCGTTGAAGGCCGCTTGGGAGATGGATGTTGGACCGCTGGATGAGGATGACTGGAGAGAGGCGCTGGAATCCCCCCGGGGTGCGGCTATTGCAGTACGGTTGAGATTCATACAATTTAAATACCTACATCGGGCCTATTACACCAGGGAGAGACTGTGGAGGGCGGGCCTTATTGCTTCCCCAGATTGCCTGCGCTGTGGGGCCGAGAGGGGCACATTAGTGCATACTGTGTGGTCATGTGTGGGCCTGGTCCGGTTCTGGGGTGGGGTGTGGGACTGCCTGTCGGAGGTGCTGGGGTGGGAGCTACCTCGTACACCTAGGTTGGGTCTTCTTCATGTCCTAGATCAAGTGGGTGGTAACGCCTATAAGCGCCATCTCCTGCTGTTGGGCCTTGTTGTGGCCAAGAGAGACCTGGCGAGGGCCTGGAAGAGTGACCGTGCCCCCCCACTTGGCGCCTGGAAGGCGGGCTTAGACTTCCTCATGGGGCTGGAAAAGCCGGTGTTTGAGGCCAGGGGCTGCCCTAGGAAACATTACAAGATCTGGAAGCGGTGGGCGGACTACAGAGACCTGACATTAGATCCTCCCATTGTAACGGATGATGGCCTGTCTGATGATTGAAGCCTCGGGGCCCGGATAGCTCCAAGACACTTAGTGTGTTTTCTCTTGTCTTCTGCAGCTAACTGTGATCACGTGCATCGGGTTAGGGTGGGATAAGGGGTGGGTAGTTGGTACTGTTGGGATTGTGGGGGGGATACAGGGGCGGGTAGGGGTTAATCGAAAGTTTGAGCCATACGTATTTTCTACTGTACTTTGCATATTGTCGTGTTCCCCTGCTCTTGGGGTGCTGTACACTTGATCTGCTTGAACTTTTAATAAATACGGTTTTGAAAAAAAAAATGATTAAGATTCTGTAAATTAATAATTGTCCATTGGCATCAGCTCCCAGATATGTAGTGCATTCTTCATATACTTTCAAACATTTAACAACAAATCATTTTTTGTTAAGTGGAAACGGCAGGTATGTAGTGCATGGAGAAAGATTTTGCATGTTTGGTAATTCAAAATGAAATTCTTTCAGGAGAATTTACTTTTGCTGCTAGATCTAGAGCATTAACATCCGAAACCCTTCTGCAGGAAACCAAACAACCAAACATAAAAGCATTGCCAATGTGCCGGACAGTTGTTTTTGTGATAACTGATCATTCACCGGACTACTGTCAAACAATTGTAACACCAGGTTCACGTCCCATAAGCTTACATACCTAGGGTTAGGAGGGCTATGTCCAGCCGAAATTGTGGAACTGAAATTGTTTACTGATCTGTAACAAAATCCTTCCTTAACTTTTTGGGATAAGAAATTGATTATCTGTGTCATATTGTCTTCCACGGGACCCAGATCATTATCCTGGCACCAGTCCATCCAAACTTTCCATGCGGACTTAGAGCCCTTGTATGTGGTGGGAACCCATGCTTGCTTGATGAACTGAGCATCATGGCACAGAATTCCTTGCATCTGCCAGCGTCGCCTGAAATTCTCCATGCCATGAGGCTCATCTGTCCCTGTACTAACTACCATTGAGTGTAATTCATTCTTTTGGCCCGTCAGAGTTTCTGAAAACACTGATCGGCAAATCAGGCACTCGCAAGACATTTCCAGAATCACTGGGAACCACAGTTGAGTCTGTCGAATTGAAAAGATCACCACTAGCTTCCCCAATTGCCTTATCGCTTATGTTGCCTGGGCTATCATTGAAAATGACAGAAAAACATAATTTAGATCCTTGGACCAATCCTTTAGAAAAGTGTCTGTCTCCTGTGCTAGCCGATCGGGCCCCCAACTGAAGAATTGCTCCAGCTGTCTCTTTATCTTAGATGATCCTTGAAGCACATAGGACTATCTTGCATTGACCCATCGCTGTTTGGACTGCAAGGAACACCTGATAATTCAGTTACCAGTCATTGTTGTCCATCAGGAATTTAGAATTCCCATCTGCTATCACATTGATCTTCCCTGTATGTATTCTGCAATCCCCAAAATCCTGCTCTTCAGGCAAAAATGCTAGTCTTTGGCTATTTCTGCTAGTATCTGTGACCTTGTCTAACTTGTTGATGTATCTGACTGCTGCAATGTTATTCATTCTCAGCAGTATGCAGAAATCGTTCTTCTTTGGAGAGACTGCCTGTATATGTATGTGCAAAAGAGCCCATCAGTAGTTTGAGACAGTTGATGTGGAACACTAGTTTTTCCTGTGACCATCTGCCTGCAGCTGAGAAATGTCTGCATTGCGTACCCTAACCCCAAAGTCTGTCATCTAACTTGATTATAATATCTGGAAAGCAATCAGAAATGGCTCTGCCCATCCACACCTCCAAGTGTTTCATCCACCAGCTGGGTTCCGCTTTGGCTTCTTCGGATAATGGAACTTGATCCATATACTTCAGTTCCTTCTGCTAGTGTTAAATCTTTAGACATTGAATAGCCAGAGAGTGAAAATAGCCTGGGAATATAGCTTTGAGTGAGGACAGTAAGCACACTATTCTTGCAATCACCCTTCGTGACAGTGTTTAGCTAGCGTAAACCTAAATTCCTTTTCGATGTCTCTTATCCTGAGCTTGGATGGTTGAAGTACTAAAGAATAAATTAAAGATACACGCCAGGACGGTCACGAGGGAACATAAACCAAGTCAAAAACATCAGAGGTGCGGAGGAGCTTGCCGCATCACATTAAGCCTCCCTCTGTCAACCATATTTGAGAGCAGCTATTGGAAAATACGCTTTTAAGAATAACCTAGCAGTTAGGCTCCTAATAGCGCCCCATCAGGGAATACAGGGCACACTGGAAGAACTGGGCTCAGGGACAGGAGCAATGTAGACTGTGTCAATACCACTCTGAATCGGTTGCCTACATTGTATGCTACTGTGTTAGCTTAACCCAAAAAAGACAAAGGTACCTAAGGACAATCTTTGTGCAGCATGGGACAAGAACATGTAAGGAGGCCCTATTGGTCATCTATACCTCAGTGACTCCAAAGGAACTAGCACAGTTTGGCAAATTCTTAGCGGAAACTGGCAGGCTTCTACGAGAGGTTGGACAAATAACAAGGGCTGCCCGTCAGGGGACAACTACTCTTTCTTAAATATTTTAAGGTGTTCTTTATTTGTATTTACCAAAGTACAAGTCTATTAATTTTAACATAAACAACTTACGCAGGTGCAGTCCAATCCAACTAAGATCGTATAAGCGAACGAAACACTAGACTAGTTTACTGCACCTAAAACTCAGCACGATACGAGGCGACTCGCTCTCATGTAGTACAACATGGACTGAACTTACAATGAAATCCAGGGTATTAGTGTAGGGTTTCACATGGTCAGCTCGTTTAATTGCTCATTTGCATTCATTTTTATCTCAATACAGCTAAGTTTGCATATGTTGCTCTGACATTATCTTCCACAGCACTTGACAGAATTATATAATGAAATTAGTATTTGTACTGATTTGTAAGTATGGTTTACCTATACACGCACTATTTCTGCTTTAGGTATTATAATGTACTTAATTGTCAAAATAAATTAAATATAATACAGTTGAAGTTCTCTTCAGTGAATCGATCTGGAATCCCACGAATTCCAGTGATCAGGTAGGCAGAAGAATAGGTTTCTTCACATTGAATATGAATCCTGTAATACTTGAATCGCCAAATACAGAAGTACCAGCTCCAGGGACTGAGCCATAAGAATGCCATCATCTATGTAAATTATGAAGTGCACTCCTCATTGTCTTAGGCTCTCTACAACAGGTTTCATGATCTTGTTGAAGCACAAAGACACTGAGGAGAGACCGAAAGGTAGTACTAAGTTTCTTCACCTGATATGCATTAAACATCTGTGTGGAGGGAAAATGGTAATTGCTAGGAATGCATCTTTCAGGTGCAGTCGCACCATCCAGTCACCTTTCCGAAGAAGATCCTGCATCTTGAAGTGTCAGTAAACAATCCAATGTTTGACCACCATCAAGTTTAATTCCAGTCTGTGACCCCCACCTTTCTTCTGAACTAAGAAGATGTTGCTGAAAAGTCCTTAGGGCGAGTAAAAGAGAGTGCTATAATTTGTTTCTCTAACAATTCCTGAATTTTGGAATTGATCAATTTTGCTTCTTGAAGAAAAAAAGACTGTGAAGTGGGAATCCACTGTTGCCAAGGAGTCTGGAAAAATTCCAGTGCAAAAACCTGAATGGTTTCCAAAACCCAGGTGTCTTGGGTTAACGCCCTCCAGTTGTGACCGAAAGCACTCACTCTGCCCCCCAAAAGGACTTGGGATTGTGGAGATGGTCTTAGCTGCATAGCCAGTTATGGCTGGGGCTGGTAGTTGCCTCTATAGTTGTGCTTTGCGTTTCTGCCTTTGTGGAATTGGGATCTGGATAGAGAGAAGGCAGCTCCTCTCGAGTTGTCCTGCCATGATCCTCTCTTGCGCCATGACTATCCAGTCTGGGGACCTTGGTACGACCATCCCGTGCTATATCCACCCCTCCCAGAAAGGGCAGGCGGAATACTTTTCTCAGAGAGGTTTGGGCCTTCTCCAAGGTTACAAATGAGTTAACAAATTTGTCAATGTCCTTAACAGACTTGTTGCCAAAGAGAAGGCCCTCTGCAAATAGTCCTGCTTCCGCGGGAGGCCAATTTGGTCAGATTTGGGTCAATGCGCATTAACAATGATTTCCTCCTCTCAGTTGACATAGCACAGTTGGCATTGCCTAATTGGCATACTGCTCTCTGAGACTAGCCCACTAGTGTGTCTGAATCAATTTGCTGTCCTGTGTCTTTGGTATTTAAGGCCAACTCCAGAATTTCCCTAGGGTCCTGCAGCTTCGAGCAGATTATCTTGGCAAGCA
The DNA here is from genome assembly GCF_964261635.1 of Lissotriton helveticus. Taxonomy (NCBI): domain Eukaryota; kingdom Metazoa; phylum Chordata; class Amphibia; order Caudata; family Salamandridae; genus Lissotriton; species Lissotriton helveticus. The sequence continues at coordinate 342,758,452 of NC_136057.1, read as the reverse complement.
TGTCAAACTCAATCAATACCCTTCTCCAGGACTTTTGCATACTTCCTTAAAAAAGTATGCATATAAGGGTCTATATCAGGCATTTCTGCACCCCTGCCTGGTATGTCTGGGGCATTCTGCACACAGGCTGTTACAGACTTATTAATTTGTCAACATTCTTCGATAGTCTAGGTTGTCAATATTCCGATACAGCAGACATTGAGACCCAGTCAGATCAATGTGGGTGCACTATATCGACGGTCAAGAGTCTTTCGCTTTTAGGGGATTTTCCCCTAAGTCCTGCCTGCTGCCTGAGCAAACAAAATATTGTTGTTGTTTTTTTTTTAAATAAATATCATCTTAAAAGTAGTGTATTTTAAACATTTTAATCTTTAAAGGTAAAATATTTTTTATTAAAAAATGTAAAGTATAGGTAATTAAATCATCTATATATATTTTAAAGTTAATATATATTAAACATTATGGCACTTATTACGATGTTGGGTTGACTCCCATCTGCCAGACACCGTTGCGTAATTGGGACCGACTGACCTACAACTGTTTGGCAGTACTGACCGCAGCAATACAATGCGACCGCACATGGTGAGGTCGCATACTCCCATTTGTCTATGCGAGCTTGTGCTGCGGCCATAAGCCGGCTGTAACACAAGCTCCCATAGAGAAATGGAAGAAACTGTTCTTTCCTGCACTGCTTGGCAGGCACCTCAAGATGCCTGCCACACGATGCAGGTATGAACAGGGGGAATCATATATATATATATATATAGCGGACAGGCCAGCGGCAGTGCGAGCAGCGGACAGGCGGGAGGAGCGGCGGCTCAGGTAAGGGGACCCATGTCGGGGCAGGTGGGGGTCGGGGCAGGCGGGGGTCGGGGCAGGCGGGGGACGGGCCGGGCAGGGGCCCGGTCTGCTGCACAATGTCGGGGGCGGGCAGGGGTCGGGGAAGTCTGTTGCACCCGGACAAGGTCGGGACGGGCTGCTAGTATATATATATATATCTCTCTTTAAACAAAACATTCCAAGTTGAAGACACACTCGAAAAGCAGATGAATTCCAATGATTCTTTTAATAAAAGGAAACTGGCGCGTCGGGGTCTGTCTGGCAATACAGTAAGACGCACGCTGAGAGAGCTCCGGCCAGCCACTGCTAACTAAAGCAATTTCAGCGGAGCTGGGGCCTTTTTAACACCGACCCTGGGGGTGCTGCGCTGGTGGACAGCAAGGGGCACCTTTTGTGAGGCAGAGGGCTGATCGGAGGCAGTGGCAGCGGCAAACAAGCCGCAACACATCGGCCCTCAGACTGACATTTTATGGCGCCCAGAGCGGGAGTCCCCTGACGTGCGGCGGGAGCTGTGCTGGTGCACTCGGGGACTCCTTGGACTTGAACGGCTTTGGGGGACGAAGGAGCAGCCGGGGCTCCTGCGCCGGAGCATAGGGACCCTGGGACCGGTGCGGAACAGGTGTGTGGATCCTTGCCTGGCCCTGGGGCGCCATCTTATATGCCGCGGTGGAGACATCCCCTGGCGCGGACCGCTGCAGGCTGCCTCTCCGTTGTAGACTGCCCTTTCCGGCCCGGGCGGGTCTGCTGCGGTAACTGGCAGGTGGCAGCGGTGCCTGGACCTCGGCGGGAAATGATGGAGGCAGACCCAACAGTGAGTGAGGATCCATTTCATCCAGGGGCCTGCTGCAGTGGTGTCCGCCGTCTTGTGTGAGCTATCTGTAAGGAGCCCGCGCTCTTGAGATGCTGAGGCGGGAAGTGGCGCGCGGCTCTTGAGGAATGTTGTGGGCTCTGTTGGGGTCACAGGAAGGAACACTACATCTGCCCTGGGAAGCGCCTGGGCAACTGTGACCATTGCCCTGGGCCCCATCCGCCCCCTAATGCCGGCGCAGGATGGATGGGGGAATTGGAGGCCCACTAAAGATAGACTGCTCTGGTGGTGGCGCCTTCTTTGGAAGACCTCTTGTGGAGCCCCAGTAACTCGGACACACAGCGCAAGTGAGGAGTATGGGGTGGGGACACTTCCTGTCGACTCGCTCTTCCATGTCCTCCCCCCATCCCCTGTGCCTAGCCGCCCCGCGCGGCCCGCTAGCCCTGTACTTGCCTCGGGCCTGGCTTGATTTATTAAGGGCCTGATTGCGTGGACAACGGGGAGCCCTGATAATTGACCTCCCTGCCGCGGATACTCTCCCGGGACACCTACACGGCCTGTAACCTTCATTCGTTCGCTTCTTGGCCGTTGGGGGCAGCAACCACATGTGCCACACCATCCTTGGAACGCGGACATAGGGTCTACAGCTCTTGGACCCCTCTAAGTGGTCCCCGGTGTACCGCCTCTTCTGCCTGGACATTGCCGCTCTGAGGTAACGTGCCCTGATACCACCTCGACAGTGGGCTACATACCCTGTGCCATGGGAGAGCGCGGCGGGATAGTGGCGACAACTGCGACCTGTCGGCCTTGAGTGGCAACAGACGGATCTGTATGGCCTCTGGCCTTTGAGACTGTCACCCTCCAGCTAAGCGCCTGAGTAGCTGAATGTGATCTTGCATTGATCTCGGCTCTGGGCACCTAGATCCTCACTGGCCCTCCTGATAGCGCACCACTCGAACGAACGGGGAGCTGTGGCGAGTAATACCGGCGAACCGTGACCTGGCGCCCCTCAATTGACATGCTCCGCTGTGTTGCTGCTGAGTCCGAAACAACGCACTTCAATCTCTCTCAGCGGATGCAAAGCTAGTGCGCTTGATGACCAGATTAACTCCCGTGCAACCCTTCGACCATCCACTGATTCCTCCGGTTGGCACTGTTAAAGGGCACACATTAACAAGGGATGACTCGCACTAAAGTAGGAAAACACCCAGCCGCGGCCCCCAAGGATAATTCTGTCACCACGATGTGGGGCAAGACGGGCTCATCGGCTCCGGCAGAGGTGGTTTCACAGACTGGAGGAGACTCGCCGCCTGTCACACACGCTTTTATGGCCACCTTCATGTCAGAACTTGAGAATTAAATTGGCTCTTTGCGCACTGAGGTCCATTCCTGTGTCCGGAAGCTCAAGAAGGAGGTCACAGACCTTGGAGAAAGAGTGGATGGGTTGAAAAAGACTGTGGACGCTCAAACTGAAGACCAGGAACAACTCTGGCAGTGCCTGGCCACCTTGGAGGAACAACACATAGAGCTGCAACTGAAGCAGGAGGACCTGGAAAATCGAAGCCGCCGGAACAGCCTTCGCATCCGAGGAGTTCCTATCGGAGCAGAGGGGAATGACATCATGACCTACGTGGTGCAGCTCCTGCATGAGGTCTGGGGAATGAGGATGCCTCTCCGCTGGCCCTGGACCGGGCTCATCGAGCCTCAGGTCCAACTGGCAGGCCGGGCGTTCTCCCAGACATCCTAACCCGGGTCCATTTCTGCACAGGAAAGGAGGCTATACTCAGGGCGGCGCGTGCCAAGCCGGATCTCATCTACAATGGGATTAAGATCCAGATTTTCTAGGGCCTTGCACTCAACACCCTACGTATACACCAAGATTTTAAACCTGTGACAGATAATTTGCGACATCTCATACCAGTGGAGCCACCCGTTCACTCTCATCTTCCAATGGGAATCCAAGCGCCGGATGATCAGGTCCTCCAAAGAGACAGTGCAGCTTCTTTGTCTCTCCTCAATGCTGCCTGCCAGTCCTGCACGTTTCCCGCCTCTCACACAGGCACCCGCCAAGCCATCATGGTCCACATTGCATCACCATAGACGCTCGCCACCTTCCGATGAGCGCTCCACCTCGCAAGCCAAGGATGAAATCATCCAGCATATCAGGTCCTTGGAAGGGGAAAAGTCAGCAGCAAACTCCCGATCTCCAACTCCTTGATGAACTGAAACCCCACCTTTGCATCTGACTTCCAGTGCTGCCTTTGGAAAAGGACCCTGAACCCAGGGGGACTAGTGTTCGCTCTATGGGCACGGCTGTACCCCAGCTCCCTATCTGCAGTGTCGCTGGAGCTGGGACCCCCACCTAGCCGATCCTGCGAGCAGCTGACGGCCTGCCCCCTATCTGTTCTTGAGAGAGTGACATCTCTGTGATCACCCGAACCATGTGGTCTAGGCTGACCCGTGACTGGAACAGAACACTGTGGCCCGGTTGGCCAATCTTGGTTACTTATTTTTGTCTCTTTACTTTTCTCTTTCTCTTCTCCCACTTTCTTTCTTCCCCAGGTCAGGGCGGGCGGGCAACCCCCTTTCGATGGTACCCTTCCCTAGACTGGAGTGACGAGCCCCTGCAACCCCAGCTTCCTCTCTACGGTGGCATGATGGACTAACTCGGATCTGGACACAACTATGGCTGTCCCCTGCCCCCTGAAGATTATATCCTTTTTTTTAAAATCTCTTTATTAGCATCAGATTGGTATGTGCAAGCATACAAATACACAAGAATTTGTCGACAATACAAACGTTAATAATCGTTATACAAAAGAAGTACATGGATGACTGGACCAATGACATTACAGGTAGTGTAGCACATTCTAGATTCTTATTTTCACTTTTCCATACCTGAAGGAAAATTGCACATGCGGTATAAAGAGATACAACTTGTTACAAACAAAACGAAAACAAGTGAGCCTTCATGACAGACAGAGCGGCAAGCAATACACCTAGTGACTAGTAAGATGGCATAACCAGAGGCATAGGCAGACGAGGGTAATTAAAACGACAAGCATAAGGACTAGGGCGAAGCAAGCACCCCATCCGGGGCAAGGCGTGCAAGGGAACTGAAGAGGGAGACGCCCCGGCCCCAAGCAGCACACAGTCCAAAATCAGCAGCTCACTCATAACCCACTCCAGCGGTGTGTGGACGTTAAGCCCTGCAGACCCCAATAGGCAGCGCACTGGTGGTGCAGCTACAATCACCTAGCCCACCCCCTCTGGGACAATTGAGCTAGCAGCCTGGGAGTGTGTATCCCGTGTAATCTTGCCAAGATACTGTCGATATGGGCCCCATATGTCAAGTGGGCGTGAGGCTGTAGGAATCTGGGTAGAATATTCCACACTATTGGTGTTACATTGGGCAAGGCTGCGCATCCAATTCACGGAAGTAGGGATTCGCCTGGACCCCCAAAGTAAAGCAATTTCCCTTTTCGCCAGCAAGAAACCTATGGCGGCAAGCTTACGCGTGGCCCGGGGGAACTCTGCGACATAGCCAAGCAGTGCAATTTCCGGCTTATGTTGCAGTTCGCACTCTAGAATGTCTCCCAAAATGTGGTGTACCTGTAGCCAGTAAGTGTGCAATTTCGGACAGGTCCATGTGAGATGTGCAAAATCGGCATGGGGAGCTTTGCATTTGGGGCAGTGATGAGGTCTGTTTGGATCGATTCTGTGGGCCAACGCCGGAGTGAAGTACAGTCGCCTCAAAAATTTGAAATGAATTAGTTTGTGTCTACTGTTAATAGAGACCTCTTTAGTGGAGCGGCAACAGGCATCCCATTGGGCATCTGTGATGGGGCCGCCCAAATCAAGCTCCCACGCCGCCCGAACCCTCGCATCCGAAGACGGGAGGGCCGCCACACAAAGTCCATACAACCTGGAGACCATATGGGCTCCCGTTTGCGACTGGAGTAGAAAAGTCAGTGCCGTCATTTCATCCGGCGGCAATGGGAACGACGGAAACTGCGCTCTAAGCAGGGACCTCAGTCTGGTCAGGACAAAGGAATCCATAAATGTCCGGTCCGTGAACCGTGAATCCTCGGACACAGAGAAAACATGTCCGTCCAGAAACAGATCTCCTATTGTGGTGAGCTGGTATTTGGCCAGCGTTCTGCAGACCACCGCTTCCGCAGTGATGGGGAGCCAGTGAGGGTTAGGTAATGGAAGAGCCGGGGAATACAGTACGTCCAGCTGGAGCAGTCTACGCACCTGCATCCAGGCCCACGATGTAGTGGACACAGTTTGTATGTCAAGGGGGTCGCGCGGAAAGCCTCCGGGCAAGATCGAGTTGAGGGTAAGTGGCAGCACCAAGTCTGCTTCAGGTCTCAAATACGGGATCCGAGCGTCCGGGTGAAACCAAGGGTGTGCATAGGCGCACTGCGCGACCAGGTAATAAATATAAAAGTCCGGCACTCCAAAGCCACCTCGCTCATAAGGCAGCGTTAAAATGCGCCAAGAAACTCGCGGCCTTTTATCCCCCCACACTAACCGCAACAACAATGAGCGGAGCTGCGTGAAGAAAATCCGAGTGAGCGGGACCGGTATGTTATTAAATAAGTACAGAAAGCGGGGAAGAATGATCATTTTAATTATGGCGATACGGCCGGCCATAGAGATAGGGAGGCGAATCCACCGTGCAATATTATCCTCCAGAAAGTCCAACGCTCGCCCATAGTTAAGACGAATCATGGATACCGTTTCTAGATGAATGTGGATACCCAGATATTTCACCGAGTCTGTATTCCATTCCAGCGGGAACGGGCAGTCCCAGCGAGCAGTGGAAGGGGTGAGCGGAAAGATCTCAGATTTATGCCAATTAATACGAAGACCGGAGTACCTCCCGAAGCGTTCCACCTCAAGCAGCAATGGTGACAGGTTGGTCTCCGGAGACCTGACATACAGAATGGTATCATCAGCGTAGAGGGAGACGAGTAACGGGCCTGTCCGGAACTGGAGCCCGCGGTGCAGGTGGCGCTCCTGAAAATGACGTACCAAAGGGTCCATGGCTAGAATATATAACAGAGGGGACAGGGGGCATCCCTGCCTGGTTCCCCGGGAAAGAGGGAAGCTATCAGAGAGCGTGCCATTAAGGCGCAGTCTCGCTCTGGGGGCAGTATAAAGCAGCTCGACCGTGGAGACAAACAAGGACGGCATGCCCATGCGGTGCATGACAGATAGAAAGAACGACCATTCTAAAGTGTCAAATGCCTTCTCGGCGTCTAAAAACACCGCAGCTGCCGGCGTAGTCGGCTCAATTTTGTGAAGAACAGAAAACAGCGTCCGCAGATTAAAGGAAGTGGATCTATGGGGAACGAACCCGGACTGGGCTGGCGAAATGATAGACTCCATAAGTAAAGATAGTCGGGTGGCAAGGACTTTCGCCAAAATTTTATAGTCAAGATTGAGCAGGGAAAGGGGCCTGTAGGAACCGCACCTAGTGGGGTCCCGATCCGGTTTGGGGAGTAAGATGATAACGGCCTCCCGCAATGTGGGTGGCAGAATCCCCGTCTCGAGCGACTCCGCATACACCTCAATCAGGCGAGGCACCAGTTCCTCCTTGTACTCCTTATAGAAGTCAGCTGAAAAGCCATCTAGCCCCGGCGCCGACGAGCTTTTCAATGCATCAATGGCTTCCACAACGCTGTCCGGTTCAATAGGCATCGCCAGAAAGTCCTGCATGTGTTTTTCCAGGAAGACCATAGAGATTTCGTTAATATAGGGGCCAGGGTCGCGACAGTCAGCCGATAGTCCCGAGGTGTACAAGGCCTTATAGTAGGATAGGAAGGCATCGCAGATGGCAGGGGTGGTCTGATGACGAGCTCCCTGATCATCTACCATGTCCGAGATAAATGAAGCCTGGCGGGGGGGACGAAGCAGATGGGCCAATAGCTTGCCAGGCCTGTCTCCTTCACCATACTGCCTAGCCGAGTGTTGTGTGCAGAGATATGTCAGTTCTCTGTCTGCAGTGTCTCTGAACTCTTGCAGCAGTGCCAACCTCTTTGCCTCCACCCCACCATCCGTGTCAGTGAGCGTGTTAGTGTCCAAAGCGGCAATGTCCTTTTCAATACGGGTCAGGGAGGCACGGATGTCGCGCAAAGCCCCTACATGTTTGTTGATGCAAACCCCCCTAATGGTGGCCTTGAAACCCTCCCACAATGTAGCCCAAGTGTCCACTGTGCCCTCGTTCAACTCAAAGTACTCCTCTATGGCAGTGCGAATGTCCTCCTTGAAGACCGGGTCAGCTAACGCCCTGCCAGGAAAACGCCATTGTTTCTCGTACCCTCCCAACCTGGGGATGAGCAGGGTCAGCACTATGGGAGAGTGGTCAGACAGAGTGCGCGGGAGCGTCAAATGGTCACTCACCCAACCGGCTACCCCTGGGGAAAGGAGCCAGTAGTCTATTCTGGTGCTAGTGTTGTGATACCCTGAGTGGTGGGTGTAGACGGGTGAGGTGGAGTGCAAACGGGCCTCAATGTCAATCAGTGAGTAATGAGCGCACATATCCGCCAGCACAGCACGGGAGCGGGGCTTACAATCCGGGGAAGAGGAGGTGCTGTCCCTGGCAGGGGTCATGAGCAGGTTAAAGTCACCCCCCAGTATCATCATATCAGTGTCTAATCTCAGCAGAACATCCTGAAGTCCCCGGAAGAAGGCAGGGGAGTCCGTATTGGGGCCATATATTCCAACAAAGGTGACCTTAAAGCCCAGAAGCACACCCGTAACCACAACATATCTGCCATCTACATCCAATATGCTGTCTGAGAGCACGAATGGAACACGTCGATGGATCAGGATTTCAACCCCCCTTGCATATCTGCTATAGCTAGAAAAAAATCTGTGCGCGCCCCAGCCTTTTGCAAAGGAGGAAGAGTCAGCATCCACTAGGTGTGTCTCCTGCAAAAAGAGGACATCCACCCCATGCCGCGCTGCATAGTTTAGAACCTGTCGCCTTTTCCTCGTATCATTTAAACCTCGGACGTTCCAAGACATGGAGGTGAGCCTGGAAGGACCAGACTGCTGCCCTAACTTAGCCATTCAATCTTGGTGGAATCGTAAGAAAACATGCGTGTACGGACCTGCCATTCCCTATCGCAAAAAAGGCATCACTTAGATAGAAAAACAGTGCGAATGCACAAACAACAAGACCAAAGCATAAACAAGCCCATCCCAACCACCCACCACCCAGCCACTCCTCAAGCCCAAGGAGGCTAAACCCACCCTTCCGGAAACAACCTAGAGCAACAAACAACAACAGTTGTCCACTAATGTACCTGCAAAATAAAGACAATGTTAGAGAAAACAACAATGCGGCTCGCGCCATGGGGGTAGGCGACGCTCCGCCATGCAAGAACCACAACCGGGGCCACGTTCAAATGTCAGCAAGTATGAAAAAGCACTGCAAAAGTAAAAAAACAGGAACAGTAGTATCAGATGCAGATTACTGGGGCAAACACTCCGGATCGAGAAGATGGAAAGGTGCTAAGTCAACCCTGGCCGGTTTCGGTAAACAGGTCAGCACTAGCCTGCGAGTCAGTGTGCGGCGGAGACTGTTGAGCAACATCAGATTGTCGAGGGGACCCCCTGTTTTTGTAGGCTCGACAAAATTCCTGTGCCTCCGCAGGAGAGTCAAAAATGCGAAACCTGCCGTCCACGTCCACCCGGAGCCTGGCAGGATACAGCATACCATAGCGCAATCCCATTTTGCGCAAGGCAGCTTTGACACCAGTGTATTTACGGCGTGCATCTTGGACCATGATGGTGAAGTCCGGGTAGAAAGAGAGCACATCTCCCTGCCACCGAACCTCGCCCGCCTCCCTGGCAGCCTTCAGCGCCGCATCTCTGTCCCTGAAGTTCATAAGCCTGGCAATAATGGGCCGGGGCGGCAGGCCAGGGTTAGGTCGGGGCCCCAGCGATCTGTGAGCGCGCTCAACCACGAAGCCAGCAGTAAACGTGTCTCGGCCAAAAAGTTCGATCAGGAGGTGTTCCACAAAAGTGTCAAAGCGTCCGGTAGCTGTCGTCTCCGCCACGCCGATAATTCGGATATTATTGCGCCTGCTGCGCGCCTCCAAATCCTCGTTCTTAATTGCGACGTCTTTAAGGATCTTCTCCACTCGTTCCAACCTTTTCAGCGTCGACGCCGCACCATCCTCGAGGTCGGAAACTCTGGATTCCGCCAGGTCCAGACGCCTATCGTGCAGTTGGATCGTCGCGCCCATGTCCGCCATTTTCTTTTCGAGGGTATCAAAACGAGAATCCAAGGCCTTGAATCCAGCCCTCATCTCACCCATCATCTCAGCAACCATACCCGCAGTGTCTTTCGCTGCCAACTGGCCCCCAGTGTCCACCTCCGCCGCCGGCGAAGCTGCAGAAGCACGTACGGGCGCTGAACTGAAGGTAAGGCGCTTCTGGGTAACATCCTTCTTCACCATGGTGGAAGCAGTGGCGGGCAAATCGCCAGTGGCACAGGACTCTATGACAGCAGCGGCACCCAGAGAGTCAAGCACAGTGTCCGGGCACCCCAGTAGCAAGGCGGGTAGGACGGGATCAGAGCAGGGGTACTCGGCGGTCCAACGTCCCGGGGCTGACTCACGCTGCAGTTGCACACAGGACAGCAGGGCATGAATCTGGCTGGAGGAGTGCGCCAGAGGCCAAGAAGTAGGGTCAGCAGGCGGCTGCAGCAGCCACCCGGCAGCAGCCGGCGGATCAAGGGGCCCACCAAAACAGGCAGCCAAAGGTGGTGTGGCGGGGGGACCAAGGAGGCAAGGCCTCGAGGCAAAAGCAACTCAGCTGGGCCAGGTCTCGCAGGTCAGGTAGCCAGCGTCGGTCAGAAGAAGCTGTACGGGCGGCAGCCAACCAGGGCCACCGCATCAGCAGGAGCGCAGGAGGCCAAGCTTCGCAGGGGGACAGGCGCAGGTCTTGGGTGCTCGGTAGCGGTGGGGCAATGGAGGTAGGCCCCCACCGAGTGCAGCGACGCCAGGCCGTTCGCAGAGCGCCCTGAAGCCCGCCGGCCACACCCCTCGCCAAGCGCCCCCCAGCCCCAAAGCCCGCCGCCCGCGCTCCCCGCTCGCCGCCGCCCCACCCGGCGGTCCCCAAAAATCGAGGCCCCGGCTCCCAAGGCCGGACCAGGCCGCAAGTGCCGGTCACGCACCGAGGGGCCGCACCTCCACCCACAGAGACCACCGGGGCCGAGCAGCGGACCCGGGAGAGAACTACAGCGGCCCTAGGGCCGAGGGGGACAGCAAGGGGGCAATCAGGAGACTCACCAGGCGCTCCGCAGCTGCAACGTAACGGCCCGCGAGGCGCAGCCGGCCGCAGCACCACTCAGCTGTTCCGACCTTCCACGGTGTCCCCCGTCCTCCAGATCAGGCAGGCTGCATCAGTAGGCTCCAAGGATCGGCTGCAGGCGTAATTCGTCCTCAGCGCAGCGCCGGATCAGTGGCGAACGGCCCCGGTCATTTCTCGCCCGGCGGAGCTCTACGATCAGGCGGCCATTTCGTTCGCCCGCGTAGCCACGCCCCCCTGAAGATTATATCCTTCAATGTTAAGGGACTTAACTCTCCTAACAAATGGCAACAAACATAGCACTACCTCTTGCAACACAATCCAGAAATTATCCTTCTTCAAGTAACCCACCTTTTAAAAGCGGATATTCCTCGCATGGCTCACCCTAAATACCCTCTTCAATTCTGGGCCACGGCACCCACCTAAACGGCCGGTGTGGCAATCCTTTGCAGAGCTGACATCAGGCAGGGGGAATCCAGGGTCTTCCGTAACTCGGATGGCCGCTTCATCAGTCCTGGGGTATGGATTGGACAATGTCTCTATACACTTAGGGCCCGATGTAGGTAGGCATTTACCGGTCAGTAACGGCCGAATTCGAGCGTTACAGACCGGTAAATGCCTTTTCCAATGTAGGGGGCATGTATTTACAGATTCTGTATTTTTACCGAATCTGTATTTACCGAATCTGTAAAATTACCGAATTGGTAAATACAGACTCGGTAAAAATACCGAATCTGTAAATGCAGATGTAGGTGGCGCTTTAAACAGTGCCACAGGCCCCTAAGAATTCGTTATTTACCATGTAATACTATTGCATGGTAAATAACGAATTCAGGTGTACATGCACATCTGTGCATGTACACCTGTGCCATGTGGCACACAGACATGCCCTTAGGGCATGTCTGTGTGCCACATGGCACACAAGCCTGACATTGGGGTGCTACAGGGTGTCAAAGTGACACCCCGTTCCCCCTGGCAGGATTCGGTATTTACCGATTCGGTAATTACCGAATCGGTATTTGCCATTGATTCCTATGGGCTTCAAGGCCCATAGGAATCAATGGCAAATACTGATTCGGTATTTACCGAATCAGTAAATACCGAATCTTACAGATTCGGTAATTGAAAAAGAAAAATTACCTACATCTGCCTACTTCCAATTCACTACTCTTAAATACCGAATCGGTATGATTCGGTATTTAAGAGTAGGTAAATCGAGATTACCTACATCGGGCCCTTAGTCTCCTGGGATATATAAGTTATCACCCTGTGGCTGAAACACGTTAAGAAGAAGTGTGAATGACAGAAATTGGGAGAAATGTAGAATACCCCTGCAGAAGCCACTAAAGGTACAAAACAGAATCTTAAAAAGTATACTGGAAAAATGTTATGCTACGAATCTGGTTTAAGCATAAAGGGCCAGATGTAGGAGCCCTAATACCGGTCGGAAACGGCCGATTTCGGCCGTTTCCGACCGGTATTAGGGTTTTCAGATGTAGGGGGCTTAACATTACAGAATCGGTATATTTACCATGCTGTGATGGGGTTTCGGGAGTTGTTGCTCGGCCGGAACGTCTTGGTTCGGTCGGACAATATGGTGACGGTGGCCTATCTCAACCATCAGGGGGGTGTTCGTTCGGCCTCTTTGAACGCGGTGGTGGTTCCGTTGTTCTGTTGGGCGGAGAGTCATCTGCTGTCTCTGACTGCGATTCATCTCAGGGGTGTGGACAACTGTGCGGCGGATGTCCTGAGTCGCTGTTTTCCGGTGCCTCTGGAGTTGTCTCCACCCGGGTTGCGTTTCGGCTTGTGTGCGAGAGGTTTGGGCGTCCTTTTCTGGACCTCTTTGCCTCCTGGCGGAATGCACAGCTTCCCCGCTTCTGCTCCCGGTTTCGTCAGGAGGGTTGTTGGGGGGTGGATGCCCTGTCGGTTCCCTGGCCGTCTCGCCTGCTCTATGCCTTTCCTCCTCTGGCGTTGATTCCCCGGTTTCTGTCCCGCTTGTGTCTGGAGGATCGGGAGGTGGTTGTGGTTCTGCCCTTTTGGCCTCGGAGGTCGTGGTTTCCGACGGTCCATCTTCTGGCTGTGCGGGGCCCTTGGTTTCTCCCCCTGTCCCCGTCTCCCCTGCGGTCCTCCCCGTCCCTGTCTCTTCTCCGGTTGCGGCTGTCGGTGTGGAGGTTGAGAGGCAGGGGTGGCGGAGGTGTGGCTTCCCGGAACATTTAGCGGTGGCTCTTCAGGGTTCGCGTCGGCCTTCTACTTTTCGGTCCTATGATCGCCATTGGGGTAACTTCAGTCGGTGGTGTTCGGCGTTGGGCTTTTCCCCTTTGCACTGTTCTTTGCAGGCTGTGCTTCAGTTTTTGTGGGAAGGTTTTGAGAAGGGTTGGGCTGTGTCCACCTTACGCGCTCAATGGGCGGCTGTTCGGGCCTTCCGTTCGCCGTGGGGCAACCTTTCTGATGGGGAGGACTTGGTCTCTCGTCTGCTCCGCAGTTTTTCACTTTCTCGTCCGGTTTCCCGGCCTTCTTTTCCCCTGTGGGATTTGCTCTTGGTTCTTCGGGCCTTGATCGATCCTCCTTTTGAACCTTTGTCGGAGGTGGATTTGAAGTTTGTCACCTTGAAGGTTGTTTTTTTGGTGGCCATCACCTCGGCTCGTCGTCTTGGCGAGTTGGGGGCCTTGATGGCGCATGAGCCTTTCTTGTCCTTTTCGGAGGATGGGGTTGTGCTTCCTCTTGATTCTTCCTTCGTGCCTAAGGTGGCTTCTCAGTTTCACAGGTGTCAGGAGTTGGTTTTGCCTGCGCTGGGCTCCGTTCTGGATTCCCCGATGGGGGTCCCTGTTGGTCCTTGTTGGATGTGTGCAGGGCTCTGCGTGTTTATCTTGATCGCACGGCTTTCTTTCGTGTGTCTGATTCCCTGTTTGTCTCCTTTGGGGCTGCTTCCCATGGGCGTAGGGCTTCCTCTGTCTCTATTGGTCGCTGGTTGAAGCAGGTCATTTCCTTGGCCTATTCGCTTTCTGGGTCCCCTCCTCCGGTTGGGGTTCAGGCTCGTTCTCCGAGGGAGGTGGCGGCCTCTTGGGCTGAGGTTCGGGGTGTCCCTCTCTCTGAGATTTGTAGGGCAGCCACCTGGGCTTCTTCCAATACTTTCATCAGGCATTATCGCCTTCTCAATCTGCTGGGTGATGAGGGCGGTTTTGCTTTGGGGCTGTTGGGTTGTGTTCGCCCTTGAATTCTGTTTTTGCAATAAATTACTGGTTTTCCTTGCTGGTTCTGGTGGTTTGTTGTATTTTTTTGGGATGATTGCCGTGGTTGCTTTGGTATGTCTCATTAGGTAAATGAAGGTGTCGAGGACGGAGGGACCAGGGGGTGATGTCCTATTACTTTAGGTAATCTTCATTACTCCGGGTCCCGTAGTCCTCGACACCTTCATGGGTTCCCTCCCTCCCTCCCGGGCTGCCGGCATTCATCCTGGGCTTGGTATTTCAGATGGAATGCTGGGACCTGTACCCTTATGTACTCCCGGCGGGAGGGGGAGGATAAGTCCAGCATTCATTCCTTTCTTTCTTTTTTCTGTCAGAGAGATAGTTTATAAATAATATCTCATTAGGTGAATGAAGGTGTCGAGGACTACGGGACCAGGAGTAATGAAGATTACCTAAAGTAATAGGACATTACATTTTCCTGGCTCCAGCGGCATAGATGGAAGATTGTAGTGGGATATTTGATCAGGTGCTGTATGCCTACTGCAGAGCAGCTGAGAATAGTGAATATCCCATAGTAGTTACTTTGTTTTTACCTCAGATATGTATTATGTCACTGATGCTCTGTCTGTATTTTATTTGGTTTTAACTAACTGATTGTGGATATGTCACACTGGTAGGAGTCTTAAGATCCTGAAAACCTCTGATTGACATGGAATACGCAAACAAAATGAGAGGCCCTTCTTAGCCTATTTTAAGACTGTTCGAGGTAGTTGTTGTTAATGATTTTACTTGCCTGAGTAGGAGGATGTCGTGTTATGTAGGACCCATCTGATACCTATATATGTGACATTGTTCCTTATATATATATATATATATATATATATATATATATATATATATATATATATATATATATATTCATATTTTCAACATTTTAAATGTATTTTATTTGCACTCTGCACTTTTAATATTATTACTAAAAGAACCCTTTTAGCAACCTTAAAATAAAGGAAGATTAAGCAATAAAGTAATACCATTCTACTCCTATGCCCTGCAGTTTATAGGCAGCACCTTGATTTTAATTCATAGCTCACTGTGCTACAGTGAAAAGGATTGTAACGTATGAACTACAAGTGACAAAAAGACCTCTGTGATAAGAGCAGTAACCCACTGATCTATCTACATAAAATACAAATCTGTGAAATGCATGTTACGCATTTTGTTTTGCAGCAGGCACATTACCTCTCTGTGCTAACTTATGATAAGTCAAAGCTGTTACTAGATAAAGCAAAGAACTTTCCAGAAAGTACTTTTGTCACTGCCTGAAAAGCAGGGACATGTGCAGGTAAGTATGTAAGTTAATTATTGAAATGTTGGCGTTTGGGTCAAAGTGAAGATGGCCTCAACACCTGACCTGGCTTCCCAGCCCGTGGGTCTCAGCCACTTCACAATCCCCGCCCACCCTGGCCTCGGTGTGACGCCTGGGAGAGTAGCACGGCAAAGACACTACTTCTGTGCTGAGGTGATGAAGCCCGCCACCCCCACCTCAATGGTCCCAACAGTGGCCAAGGTGGGAAGAGCGTAAGGGCAGGGCAACACTGGGCCCTCCAGGAAGACTGTTTCATTCACACTCCCTCCTCCGTCTATCATGGCCTCAGTGTGGCAGCCAGTTGCGGTGCGTCCATTGGGGGCGTTGCCCCACTAGCCATGGACGACCGCACTGCCCAAGATGCATTAAAGAAATGATTTTGTCAAATGGCACCCACTGCACGCTACCGGCCCCGGGACAAGCCCGTCAGAATCGGGCATAGCATAAGGAAGTGGGCCGACGGTCCTGGGGGGCGGGGCTGCGGCAGAGAGTGACAGGCAGCCAGAGCAGAGCAGAATAGCACTGGTAGAAGCAGCAGGGTGACTCCGCATGCGAAATCCAGGAGTACTTCATATTTCGACTGGTCCGCGCATGCGTACAACTGGTAGACCTTCCCCCCACCCCTATAGCACTCAGAGACACAGGCAGGGACCCGGGGCCCCAGTCTCATTATGGGCAGAATAGTACCTACTCGTAGCCAATCCTGTCGCAGTGGCGGTGTTAATGCTGCGCCAGGATTGGCTGCTGCAGCAGGATGGTGCCGTACGTGGGTGTTGGCTGCTCTGCTGAGGGCCGCACTGTATGGCCAATCACATATGTCTATATCCAGCCCTGTCGATGTGATTGGCCATTTCCCTACGCTGTCGGGACGTCACCGCGCGTGGCGCACCAGACAACAACAAGTAAGTGAAAGTAGAACTTATGGTGAGTCACGACACGAAGGAGAGTGGTGGACCCCGTGATTGGCTGCCTCACCACCTGGTGCTTTCCTTTGTGTGCACTGCACTGTCTGCTGGGTCGCAGTCGTCGGAAGACATCGAGGGCGGCGCTACTACTAATGCTTGAGAAGTGAAAGGGAGGACATTTGTTCTGTTGTTATTTACTGTAGTAAAAGACGAGGTCCTCTTTGCTTGCCTAGTCTCGAGCAAGGCCAACCTCACGACGCCTGGTTGACATTCTTTTTGTCTTGTTCTCTAAAATTTTGGTGGTTACTTTGGTGCGCCCGTTCATTGGTTCAGACCGGACTGCCAGGGGATGACCTGTAGCTTTCCTGACCTGCAGTGCCGCCTCGGTCGCTGGTCACCCCCTCACACATCGATGGCGCCCCTTAGGGCCTGGTGATGGTTCTCAAGTCTCCCTCCTAATCCTAAATAGGGAGGGGCATCATGCACTCGCCCAGCAGCACCTACAGCTGGTTGCAAACTATAGTTAAGTCTTGAATGATCGCGCATCACAGTGCGAGCTGGATGTTCTCGAGGGCTAGACACTTTTTTTTGGGTCTTAATTCAGACCCTTATAGAAGGGGTTGGGAATCCGTGGTGTAGGGTGTAGCTTACTCCAGCCCCGTGGTGTAGGGTGGTTAGCCTTATTGTGGAGCAAAGTGTGGCTGCCCCGTCGGCGGAGGCCGCCAAGGGAAGTTGGGTGGGGAGGGATAGCGGAAGTTGCTTTCCATTCCATGCCTCTTTTAGACAGTTCACGTGTAACGCCACATTCTCCTACATTCTCGGTTAAAACACACACACACAAGTCTGGGCACCGTCAGAGTGACCCATACCTTTGTATACGTCAGGCACGTTTGACAGCTTACCAAATCTCCGCACTCAGCCCAGAGGTGCGATGCAGCAGGACTTCTCCAGTGGTGGGTGGGTTGGCAGTCTTCAGTGCTCGACTCTCTCAGCAGAGCTGCTCTTCGGGGCCCTGTTCTGCCCTAAATGACAGCGGACGCCCCTGGCCCAAGCAGTACCAATAAGCCCCGCTGCTGGGACACCTCTCACAGCCAGAGGACAGGTGACGGGCAGCAAGACCCCCAAAAGCGCAGCTTGGCACGGACCGGTGCGTTTGCCAGAGAGCAGAGTTTTGTCCAATCCTTATGTCCTAGGGATGTTCCATGGTGCCCAGCGAATAGACTGGCAGGGCAAGGAGGCAGGTGCCTGTGAGAG
Organism: Lissotriton helveticus; assembly: GCF_964261635.1. Classification (NCBI taxonomy): domain Eukaryota; kingdom Metazoa; phylum Chordata; class Amphibia; order Caudata; family Salamandridae; genus Lissotriton; species Lissotriton helveticus. Next base: position 342,740,758 of record NC_136057.1, on the reverse strand, counting down.
GGACAGCCTCACTGTGCCGTAGTACAGGAAAGCAAGCAGCCTCCGAGAGGGCGGCGAGGAGTCAGAGCCAGCCGGTTGCAGCAGCATTCACCTAGGCACTCCTCGCGGGGCTGTGGACACCTCACTGAGCAGGATGGGACATTCTCCCCTCCCGTTGTGAGCCTCCTCTGCCCCTCCTCATCTCCTGCTCTGCCTCCACTCACCACCCTCCAACGCGCATATATAGCGAACAGCACACGTGTGCCCGTTGAAGGGTTCATTCATTGATGCATCCGGCGCTCACAGGGATTGCAGTGTGGTTGTGCGTAAGAGGGAGGCAGGCGAGGAGGGGCGGCTGCCATTGGACCGGCTGCAGCGGGGGCTCACCGAGACATATGCTTTCCTGATTTATGCAAAGAGGAGGAAATCTACTTTTGAGAATCCAGACCATGGTGTGTGTTTTGAGGAAATCAATAAAAACGAAATAGACAACATCCCGGAGGACACACTTTCAACAGTGAATGCTCCTGACGCAAAAAAGGAACAGCGAAATTGCAGTTCTATCCCTGTTTTTTTTTTTATTAACCAAAACTTTTTGTGGTGGTTTTAAATTTACTCCAGCCCAACACCCTGCAGCATCGAGGGTAATGCCCAGTGGTTTCACTTGACAGAAGTAAATCACCACAACTGGACAAGTTCACATTTCAGGGCATCGTGTGACACGTCACACCCCCAGCTGTGGAAGGAATCTAGCGCGCCCCACGCTTTTGAAAGAGAAAACACGTCTTTTTGTTGAACAAATGCGCAGCATAATTAGTGACCTGGGATCGGATTCCTAGCACATGTATTTTGTCTTTCTCATCTGACGGTGGTGGTTAGGCTGTGTGCTTTTGCGGATTAAAGCCTCTCTGCCACCTCCTCCCCACGCACAAAAATGCACATTCGAGTAGTTGGCCTGCATTACCAACCTCGCCATGGCTACTATGCATCTTTATTGCACTCGTGTTTGGAGTACTAATGCTTTTGACACGCATCCTATCAAGTTCATTAGCATGCACAGAAGTACACACACACTCATACAACACTCACACAAACACCAAAATAAACACACAGGCAGACACAGCGGGACCCCAGTGGGACGCTCACATCTCTTTAATAATGTAATACCTGCACTTTCACAATTGCTTTATTAACCTTCCTGCTTTCTCAAATTTGCTTGAAAATGCACCATTTTTCCACAATTTTTTAAAAATTTTCTGGGGGGGAAATCCCCCCGAACCCTCCTTAGGGGGTTCGGGCTCGCTCGCTACGGTGCAGTATGATTATCATTTTACGCCTCACCACTTTCAAATGTCACCAGCCGCCACTGGTGGCAGCCTGGAGGGGGATGAGTGGGGAAAAGGTCTGCTTCTGGGGTTTTGGCCAAAGAGAAGATGCCAAAATACATACAAATTAAATGGCCTGCCAACAACGCCACTGCATGCTCACTTGTCCCAGTCCCCCATCTCTAAGCACAGCACTATGCGTGCCCCGCCTGCCCGGGTCAGACTTGTATAAGAGTGGCTTGCACGGGTAGACACAGGGGGCTGAGTGACAAGTAGGACATTGTGGGCGATTGGCACCAAGAAACCGGCCCATAGCTGCTACTCAGGCATCAGCCCATCGGCCAGCGGCCGACTGCTCGTTTTACCAATCACAACCATGCATTAGAGTTTTTAAAAAATAATGATGCATACCCACCAAATACCCTGTGTTGATTCATATAGGCCTTTTTAGCTAAGAATATGTTGTATTCTGGAACTTTCTTGTTCCATCACAAAATTATAATTCCACTTTATATGATATTTTCATTAAACAGAATCTTATTACAGTGCGGAAAAAGCACTGTATTTATTGACTCAACAATCCCTACAAAGGAGGGCTTTGGGCTTGAACAGAAACAAACAGTGTTATCGGAACATCCTGTGACTCCAGGCAAATCACTTAACCTCCTGGTTTAAAAAAAATATATGTGAACTTTTGTAATGTAACAGCTGCTCATGTAAAGCGTTTCAATATTTTCCGGTCGGTAAAAACCTGTATCTTAATCAGAGCTGTTGCAGCAGACAGACATTATTTATGTTAAATCATCCATACTTTGTGCATGCTACATGCAAGCACAAGGACGTCATGGAGGAAGACAGCAAAGAAGAGTGACAAGGATGCCAACGAAAAGTAAGTAAGGGCGAGCTTAAAACCCCTTTATAGAAAGTTGTGTTTTTTTTAATATAATAGGTCATTGCCTGGCACCAGCGCATGCGCGCTGCTTGCAGGCATGACCGAAAAACTGAAAGAGCAGGCTAAAGTAGCACAGAGGCACACATACACTTGCTCTTTCGCAAGTGCGACTACAGAGAAAGCTGGAACTAACTTGCTGCTCCCTACATGCACTACTGTACCGGAAGCAGCGCATGCGAGATACACGCTTCCATTGTCCAATACGGTTCACGGAAAAAAATCACAGCAACATACAGTGACCTACTGGCATGGGTGCAAATTCAGGACAGTGAGTGTAAAAATTCAGGACAAAGGGTCAAAATTTAGGACACAAATTCAGGACAGAAGGTCGAAATTCAGGACAAAAATTCAGGGCAATAGGTACGTTTTACACACACATCAGAAGCAGTCGCACAAAAAGACCCTATTGATTAAGTGAAGATCCCATTAATGCTCAACAACCGCAGAAATGGTATATGGTCGCTGACTGTGAATGCGTGCGGCTGGTGTGCAAATCCCCCGGACATCAACTAACAGATTTGTTACTGGCTTCTGTTCCGAGAGATCGGAAAAAACGTTGCTGATTCTCTCATCAAGTGACCTTAAATAACTGGTCCCTCCTATCGACACATATATATCTTAAAAACTGGATGTATCCAACCCCCCAATACCATTGCTGCAGTTTTTGAGCATTAATGCGATCTCCACTTAATCAATAGGGTATTTTATGAGATCTCCACTTAATTAATAGGGTGTTTTTAATCAACATTCTCCACGTCCTGAAGATGGTCTAGTGGACAAGCGCCAAAACTAGACCAAAACATCGACTTTGACACCTATTTTCTACTCAAATAAAAGAGAGACAATAATAGTTTCATATAAATTACGCTAATTGCTTGAAAGAGATTTTTATGAAAAGGTGTTCACAATTGTGACTGTGAAGGATTTCTACAGTTTATGCCAACATTACTTCTGGTCACGTTGTGTTGTTGTTTTATGTACCTTATACAAATGAATTCTGAATTGATACTAAATTTTGTTTGAATATACACACCTGTGTTCTTTCTCTTTTTTCTCTTTTCTTATCTCATGTTGTTTTGATGTTTGATTCATCGATAAATGCATGTCATTTTTTCTGATGGATTTTTTTGGATTGATCTTTATGTAAGTTACTTGAATAAGAACTTACTTTGAATTACATTGAAGAATTACATTTTTTTGTTTTAAATAAATCCCTTGTAGACACACTTCCCTGCACATTGTGAACCACCCAAGCTAACAATGATCTATTGGGTTCCCTATTATCTTGCCTGTCGTCTGTGAAGACAGTCATCACGGTCAACGGACTTAAGGGCTAATTTACGGACTGTCCGTGAAAATTACGGACAGTTGGTCAACCTACAGCAATAATGCCATCAGAAAACAGCCTTCAGAGGAAAAATGTGGTTAATCACGTTAGCCGTTAATGCGAAATCGTACACATTGTATTATCGATTATTGTGAGTAATAAATATGTAACATGAAAGTGATTCTGTCAGAATTAACTTAGGAAACCTGTGCAACTTTGAAACAGACTTGAACATATCTTAAATAGAAGCCATGACTTAGTTATTCTCAAAATAACTTTTCGTGTTTGAGTTAGAGAAGGTTGTACAAAGTGTAGATGCAGCAAAATGGCATAATAATAAAAAATAGAACACCTGATCAAGAGCTGTGCATATTGCTCCACAGTGATATTTGCAACTAAGCAACAAATACTACGCAACCACAATGACTATCCTGACAAAACACGAATCATTGCAAGGGGAACCCCTAACCATTCAAGGGCCCTCCAATTGGGCCCAAGGCCAAGGAATATCTGTGGTTGGCAGGACTGTGTTTGTAACTATGAATATATACAACCCTGTCTGTGTGCAGCTATTGGATTACACTATTTGTACCGGCTGACACCACGGATAATGGGTCCTGGATAGAGGTTCCCAGGTACATCAGATAGTGAGAGTGCCCAGGTGGGCTGACATTCATTATGTAGTGGATGCTGCAGGCGCAGTGGAGAAAACAAAACCATGAGAAGATCGATAAGCAGCAAGACCCCATCAGACCACACAGCCTTCAAAACCACTTTCACCACGCACCACCACCTAAATAGAGCCACAAAGGAAACTGTCATACAGGAACCGTATCAATGCCAACGCACACAACAGCAAAGTACTCTTCGCCTTGATCAAAGAATTCACCAAACCCAGCACGGATGCCACTGACATCCCCCCTCCCAAGCCCTCTACGACAACCTCACCACCTTCTTCCAACGCAAGATCACAGACATCTACGACAGCTTCGCAACACAGGACCCACCGCTCCCACAGCCCCACACCCAAATGCTCCAAATCCTAGACGACCCTGCTCAAATGGATGACCCTCACCACTGATGACATCTTATGGATCATGAAGACCAGCCACTCTAGAGCCCCCTTGGACCCCTACCCTTATCACATCTTCAACTGAGCTAGCACCACTGGTGCCCCTGAACTCTGCCACACCATCAACTGCTCCATCGAATCCGCCCCCTTCCCTGAAGACTGGAAACAGGCAGACATCAACCCCCTGCTGAAAAAACCTTCTGCAGACCCAACGGACCTCAAGAATTACAGAGCCATCTCTCTGCTCCACTCCATAGCCATAATCATTAAGAAGGCCCTCCACCGATGAAGGGGAGACTCTACGAGTAGGGGGAAAAGGCGGGCCGTCTACTGGTGGCCCAACTGCAGGAACAGGAGGCTGCCATGGCCATCCCTGCCATACACTCAGCGTGCAGGGAGGTTCTCACCCACCCCCGGGATATAGTCAATGAGTTTGTGTAATTCTACAAGACACTGTACACCCCAGTGGCGCCAGCCAACCCAGAACAAGTGGCCACTTTTTAGGAGAGCGTGGACCTCTGACGTCTGTCGGAAAAGGGGAGGGAGCCTTTATCAGGAGAGATCAGCAAAGAGGAGATCAGGTTGGCTATTTCCAAATTACCCTATCACAAATACCCGGGGGAGGGCGGCTTCCCCACAGAATTCTACAGATGGTTAGGAGAGGAGATGGTCACCTTTGCGCATTCCGCCTTCCCAGAGGCAGAACAGAGAGCCTCCTTGGAGCCCCTCTCTAACATGATCGCAGACCCATTTCACTCTTGAATGACAATATTAAAATCCTCGCCAGCATACTGGCGCCGTACATTGGCACGGTTATCCTCTCCCTGATTCACCACACGCAGGTCGGCTTCATGCATGGCCGCTCTTCCAGGAATCATCTCCGCACTCTGGCCCATACCCTCTGGGGTGCCAAGCACCTGTCGATTGACACGGTGGCCCTGTCCCTAGACGCTGAGAAGGCATTTGACCCCATAGATGAGGGTAGCTCTTCGTCCCCATGAAATGGTTCATCTGGGAGACCAATTCATCGCCAAAGTACAACTGCTCTATGATTGCTCAACGGCTCAGGTTAACTGCCAGGGGTTCCTCTCTGACCCCTACCAGATCCAAAGGGGCACCCATCAGGGTTGCCCGCTCTTCACCTACTGTTCTTCCTGGCCATGGAACCCCTTACCTCCACCATACGCCACACATCACGGGTGTGCCCCTCGCAGGCTGTCCCTCCAAAATATACCTTTTTGCTGACGATGTCCTGCTCACCCTCACAGACCTCCACCATTTCTTACTGGCTCTGTTGGAAGTCACTGATGACTTTGCGGTCTTGTCTGGATATAAAGTGAACTGGGACAAGAGCGAGGCCCTACTGCTCTCGACTGGTACCACGGTGGTGGCAAACCACAGTTACCTTTTCTGCTGGAAGCCCTCTTGACTCAAATACCTGGGGATAGTGGTCAAAAGAAGGTTGGACGGGATGGTCACAAACAAACTGGACCCTGTGATTGTCCAGATAAAACTGGACTTTGAAAAGTGGTCCCTCTTGGGATTCTCCATGTAGGGAAGGGTGCAGGTGATGAGGATGGTCACGCTGCCAAGATTGAATTGCACGCTGGGCATGCTGCCTGTCGTGTGCCTCTATCAACCTTACACCTTATTGACTCTCAGATTCGAACGTTTGTGTGGGGCTCCTTGCGGTCACGCTTGGTTGCATCCAAACTCTTGGAGCGCACCTCCTGCGGAGGGATAGGCCTTCCTTTGGTGAAACTCTATAAACCCGCCCTCCACCTCTTGCAACTGGCATACCTGCTTCCAGGTACCCCGAAAGTGCTGCCGAGGGCCCAAGTGGAATGTTCGCTTCTCTTTGGTGGCGATGGCTTCAGCCTTCTTTACGGGGACCATACCCCAAACCACGCCTCCCACACCCGGTGCTACAGGCCACGCACCCAGCCTGGCAGTGCGCCCATCGACTACTCTGGCTGTCCCAACTAATGCATTACAAGGCACCACTGTGTGGCAACTACTGTATCCGCACTGACGGCCAGGTCCTCTGATGGACTCACTGGATGTAGGCGGCATATGTACCCTGGACCAGGTTTTGCTTGACAGCGATCTGAAACCCTTCGTATTGGTAAGAGAGGAATTTGGTTTACATCCATGGCAAACCTGGCGCTATCACAATTACAACACTGCCTGAGGCGCTGCCTAGGCCTGTGTCCATGGTACCTACAATCTTCCCCAGTGGTAACCTACCTAGTCATATGGGGCCGCCACAAGGGTATGATGTCCGGAGTCTATTGTACACTCAGAAACTATCTTTTCTCCAACCCCTCCTACACAGCCTCCACACCAAATGGAAGGACTGCCTGCATACTCAAGTCGAAGAGGAGGACTGGGCGGACATCCTGAAATCCCTGGACAAGGGCACCCAGGAAGCCCGGTTGAAATTGTGCCTCTTCAAAACGCTTCACAAGTGGCACTGTACCCTGAAAAAACTGGATAGGGCCTGTCTCCTCCACCACATGAACTGCTGGAGATGTCCGGATGCCTATTGCGACCTGATCCAACTTCTTTGTGAATGCTGCTTGGTCCTGCCCTGTTGGTCCTATGTTGGAGACACCTCGAGAGCCTCCATGCCACTGCCCCTCCCTCTTACCCCACTGTCATTCTTCTGCACGATACTGGAGACTCCCCGGACCTCTGTCTCCCGCAGAGCTGGCTCCTCTATGGCCAAGATATGAATCCTCCAGCACTGGAGGCCGCCCACGCCCCCTCACAGGAAGACTGGTCAGTGGCGATGATACAGATAGCGTTGCATGAGCATGTCATTTATAACTTGCAGGACCAGGTGGAAGACTTCACGCAGACATCGGGCCCCTTCCTATGGGATGCCCCATGAAGCGGAGATATTAACCTTGTCCCCTCACCTGTTATTCATCTGGATCAGCTTACTTGGGGACCATGCGAACAACCCCTGTTGTCTCCAAGAGAGGTTTCACATCAGGCCGCCCGTACCACACTATCCACATACTGTTCTGTCCCACCCCTCTTTTTTAAACCCCAGTCCGCTCTGCCTCACATGGCCTTCCTCCCTTCCTATCACTCGCCCTCCCACACCTGCCATTCCCTCCTCCCCTTTCCCTCCACCCACCCTCCCGGCCCCTTCCTGCACCCCCCAGGTTTACCACCCCTCCTTCTATTATCCTGCTCACACCCTACCTATACACTCTCCCCCTTCTCCCTTCCCCCCCTCTGACCTCCACCCCCCCCATCTTACATGCTCCTCTGGCCCCTCCCCTCGGACATGCAGTTAGACGGGTGCCCTCTAGGTGGGTTGCCATCACTGCATGCTCCACCATCCCTCCTGTAGTCCTCTAGGGGTGTCACCCTTTCCTACCTACCGGCGGACTACTGTTGTCTTTGGCCTGACAATATGAGGCTTCCTTCCCCGCCCTGGCCAACATGCAATAGCCCCTTACTGTGTAGCAAACAAGCGTGGAAGGACCAACTGTCCATTCAACCTCACGAGGGAAGTTGCGCCCTCCCTCCCACTGCCTACCCCCAGTGGCGGGATAACAGAACCCTTTACTTCTCCCCCTGACTCATATGGGACCACAGTCCACCGGCTCCTAGACAATTGCTACCCAGAGAGACACCCAGCGCTAAGCCAGCTACGCCTCTCAACTCTTCTGTGCTATGTACCATCTACCTGTGACTTTTTCCCTCTCCACTTACCCCATCCCCTTTTCCTTCCCTCCCCTTCCCTCCCTTAGAAGCATCTGATAATACTGTTTCTTCCTCCCTGTACTACCGTGTAACCATGTTGAGTATTTTTGTTTCAATAAAAAATGATGACACAAAAAAAGTAATTTAGAAGCCCATCAACCACATCTTGGACACCTCCCAATCAGGCTTCAGAAGCAACCACAGCATTGAGACTGCACTCCTTGCCACAACAGAAGACATCCGCAATCTCCTTCACTAAGGAGAAACCGCAGCCCTCATCCTCCTGGACCTCTCTGCCTCTATCAACACCGTCTCCCACCACACCCTCCACGCTCCACCATTAAGTGAGGCCTTCCCCCGAGCCCCTGCACTCTCGAAAGTTGGTGTTCGAGGCCCTCCTCCACCCGCAGTTTTTACCTGCGCTTCATTCCTGGTGGTCCAGGGGACCTCTGTCTACATTCTCTCGCTCTGCTTTTTCTCTTCTTTTTCATCTGTTTTTTTTCCTCACTTATATTTCCCCCCTTCACTCTCTTTCTGGGTCTTTCCTCCATTTTCTGTTGTTTTCCCCTCATTTCAAGCTCCCCCTTCACTCTCCTTCTGTCTTTCCTCCGTTTTTCACTCGTTTTTTTACCCTCATCTCAGTCTCCCCCTTTCATTCTCCTTCTGTGTCATCTGTGTCTTTCCTCCACTCTTTCTTGTACATTTGCTGCCTTTTTTGCACTTTTCTCTCTCTTTTTCCTTTTTTCCTTTTTCCTTTTACCTTTTTCAGCCTGTTTTTCTCCACCGCTGCTGCCCACGCGGCCCCTCCCCCAGCACAACCGGTGTGACCGACCCAATCCCGCCTCCCAGCTGTCCAGCCCTCCCTGACCCCTACTTAATGGCGGCCCCTGTGCGGCCATGCCGCCGGTGCGCCAAAGACAAGCCCATTCGCGACCTGACTGTGACCAGCGCCAGGAACCCTGGATCTCGGCACCGCCAACACTACGACCCAGCAGCACTCGATGCTCTCAACCCAGGCCGCAACAACAACTGCAAGCTAGCATCACCAGCCGACACCCATGGACCCTTCAGCTGTCACCACTGCCGGCACACCTGCAGCACTGCCAAGTCCACGGACCCAGCGCAACCCGCCCGCAAGAACACAACCGAACCGAAGACCCTGCAATGCATCCTCCTCAACGTCCAATCCCTCCACAAACACGCCACAGAAATCTGGGACCTCCTCAACAGCACCACCCCGGACGTACCATTCTTTACCGAAACCTGGACGAACACCACCTCGGCACCGGACATCACCATCGCCCTTCCCCAAGGAAACAAGATCTCCAGGAAGGGCCACCCCACCCGCCCGGGAGGAGGAATCACCATCGTACACAAATCCACCCTCTGCCTGAGCACACTCCCCGATGATCCCACAGACCTGATGGAACACCTTCACTTCAAGATACTGGCCAGCCCTACCTCCACCCTCCGAGGAACCCTCATCTACCGACCCCCTGGACCCTCTGGACTTTTTGCCAACTCCAACACGGACATCATCTCTCAGCATGCCATCGCGTCTACCAACTACACCCTACTGGAAGACCTCAACCTCCACCTCGACAACCAACTGGACCCCAGCACCACATCCCTCCTGGACAACCTCCACAACATTGGACTCCGCCAGATCGTGACCGAACCCACGAACTCAGCAGGACACACCCTAAATCCCCTCTTCACAACAGGAAACTCCATAACATTCAGCCACACCACCAAACTCCCATGGACTGACCATCGATGCGTCCACTTCACCTTCAAGTCAAGTCAAGTCAAATAATTTATATAGCGCGCTACATACCCAGAGGGTCTCAAGGCGCTTGAGGAAGGGTGGGGAATTACTTGTCGAAAATCCAAGTTTTAAGTTGCTTTCTGAATGCTAGGTGGTTTTGAGTGAGGCGAAGGTGAGTGGGAAGTGAGTTCCAGGTTTTAGCTGCCAGGTAGGAGAAGGATCTTCCTCCCATGGTGGTTTTGTTGATGCGAGGTACAGTAGCAAGGGCTTGGTCGGAGGAGCGTAGCTGGCGGGAGGGGGTGTAGAAGGAAAGTCGTGTGTTGAGGCATTCGGGTCCGAGTTCGTAGAGAGCTTTGTGTGCGTGGGTTAGGAGGCGGAATGTTATTCTCTTATTGACGGGGAGCCAGTGGAGGTTTTTCAGGTGACTAGAGATGTGGTCTTTACGCGGGATGTCTAGTATGAGTCTGGCTGATGCGTTCTGGATGCGTTGAAGTTTTTTCTGAAGTTTTGCGGTGGTACCGGCGTATAGGGTGTTGCCGTAGTCCAGGCGGCTTGTGACCAGCGCGTGGGTGACCGTTTTTCTAGTTTCGGTGGGGATCCAGCGAAATGTTTTTTTGAGCATGCGAAGAATGTTGAAGCAGGATGATGAGACTGCGTTGACTTGTCTGTTCATCGAGAGTGTGGAGTCCAGGATGACGCCCAGGTTCCGTGCGTGGTTCGTCGGGATGGGTGCTTTTCCAAGGGCCTCTGGCCACCAAGAGTCATCCCAGGCGGAGGGGGAGGTACCTAAGATAAGGACTTCTGTTTTGTCAGAGTTCAGCTTCAGACGGCTTTGCTTCATCCATTCGGCTACTTCTTTCATCCCTTCATGTAGGTTGGTTTTGGCGGTGTTCGGGTCTTTGGTGAGTGAGAGGATAAGTTGAGTGTCATCAGCGTAGGAGATGATGTTGAGGTTGTGTTGGCGTGCGATGGTTGCGAGGGGGCTCATGTATATGTTGAAGAGGGTGGGGCTGAGTGAGGATCCTTGTGGCACGCCGCAGATGACTTCAGTGGCCTCTGACTTGAATGGTGGAAGGCGGACTCTCTGAGTTCTTCCGGTAAGGAACGAGGTGATCCATTCCAGTGCTTTACCTTGTATTCCTATGTTTCTGAGGCATTGTAGGAGGGTGTTATGACAGACTGTGTCGAAGGCTGCGGAGAGGTCAAGGAGGATGAGGGCGACTGTGTCTCCATTGTCCAGTAGAGTTCGAATGTCGTCTGTTGCTGCGATGAGTGCGGTTTCAGTGCTGTGTTTGGCTCGGAAGCCGGACTGTCAGGAGTCGAGGGAATTGTTTGTTTCGAGGAAGGCGGCGAGCTGGTTGTTGACAGCTTTCTCAATGACTTTGGCCGGGAATGGTAGGAGCGATATGGGGCGGTAGTTTTTGAGTTCGGTGGGGTCAGCTGAGGGTTTTTTCAGAAGGGCGCTGAGTTCGGCGTGTTTCCAGCTTTCTGGGAAAATGGCGGAGTTGAGGGAGCAGTTGATGACGTCTTGGAGGTGTGGTGCTATGATGGAGTCTGCTTTGTTGAAGATATGGTGAGGGCATGGGTCTGTGGGGGATCCCGAGTGAATAGAATTCATCAGGCGGATGGTGTCCTCAGTGGAGATAGGGTTCCAGTCGTTGAGGATGTTCAAGGGGGGTGAGGGTATGACAGAAGGTTGGGGGGGTTGGTCTCCGGGTTGGTTGTCGAAGCTGTTGTGGATGTCTGCGATTTTGTTGTGGAAGAACGAAGCTAGGGAGTCACAAAGGGTTTGAGAGGGAGTGATGTCGTTGGAGTTGGCAGAGGGGTTGGTAAACTCTTTGACGATGTTGAATAATTCCTTGCTGTTGTGGGCGTTGTTGTCTAGTCGTTCTTTAAGTGCTGCTTTCTTGGCAGTCCGGATCAGTTGGTGGTGTGTGCGGGTGGCGTTTTTGAAGGCGTCCATGGTGCTGGTGTTTGGGTCTCTTTTCCAGGCCTTCTCGAGGGAGCGACAGAGTTTCTTGGATTTCTTAAGATCATCGTTGAACCAGGAAGCGTTTTTGTAGTATCTCTTAATTTGACGTTTTTTCAAAGGTGCTAGGTTGTCGGCGCTGTTGGTTATCCATTGGGTGAGGTTAATGGCTGCTTGGTTGGGGTTCGAAGAGAGGGCAGGGGGGTTTTGAAGAAGCGATGAGGAGATCTGGTCGATGGTGATTTTGTTCCAGTTTCTTCGCAGAGTAGGTTGAGGATGGTTGTGGGATGTGGTCTTTTTGCAGACAAAGTGAACGCAGCTGTGGTCCGTCCAATGGAGAGCTGTGGTGTGACTGAAGGATATATGTTTGCTTGAGGTGAAGATGGGGTTGAGTGTGTGACCTGCGTAGTGAGTGGGGGTGTTAACAAGTTGTTTGAGTCCAAGGTTGGCGAGATTGTCCAGAAGGGTGGTGGCGTTGCTGTCGTTGATCTTTTCCAGGTGAAAGTTGAGGTCTCCCAGTAGAATGTAGTCCTCGGAGGGGAGGGCGTGTGGTGTGATGAAGTCAGTGATATCATCACTGAATTGTGCACGGGGTCCTGGTGGCCTGTAGAGGAGGGTGCCTCTGAGTGTGGTATTGGGGTCGGTGTGGATCTGGAAGTGGAGGTGTTCGGCGCTAGCGAGGTTGACGTCTGAGCTGGTTGAGATTCGGATGGAATTCTTATGGACAATGGCGATGCCTCCTCCTGTTTGCATGGTGCGGTCCTTACGGATGATCTTGTAGCCTTCCGGGATGGCAATGGTGATGTCTGGGGCTGAGGAGGCGTTCATCCATGTTTCTGTTAGGAAGGCGACGTCCGGAGAGATGGTGTCTAGTAGATTCCAAAGTTCGATGGCGTGTCTGTGGACTGAGCGGGTGTTGAGCAGGATGCATTTAAGGTGGTTGGTGTCAGATCTCTGTTTGGTGTTCGTGGATGTGGAGTTGGTCTTGGTGCTGTCGTACTTGCAGGAGTTGCATGTGAAGGGTCCATGGGTGTGTCCGGGGGCGGCTCGGGCGCAGTTAGGGAGGCGGCTGGGATTTAGGGCTAAGAGGGTGGAAGCGTTGTATATAATGCGGGGGGGATGGGTGGAGCAGGGGCCAGGGGGACTGGCGCTAGGCGCGGACCAGGCGCGGACGGGCGTAGACGGGCTTACCTTTGGCGCACCTTCGGCGCGACTGGGGCGCGAAACGCTGCGCGTGAACGCTGCGTGCTGATGCATTTGTCATATATGGATAGTGGAGGGGGCGGAGCGTGGGAGGGGCAGCAGGGAGGCGGGAGCGAGGTTCAGGGAGGGTCAGGGACGGTCAGCAAACACCTTCAGAACACCCACCATCCACAGACACCAGCTCCTGCTCCAACAAAGAAACTGGACCAGAATCACCGACGACCAGCTAACCTCATCGCTCAGCTACTCCACCTCAACCATCACGGAAAACGACAACTCCAAAACCGCAGACCGAACCCTACATTGATGGATCTACGACAGCGCCAACACCATAGCCCCCCTCAAGAAAAACAACAACACCCACACCAAGAAAGCTAGATGGTGCACCACCGAAATTCGAGAGTCCAGACGCACTTGCCGCCACCTCAAAAAGGCCTGGAGGAACACCAAATCCACAGAAGCTCACAACAACTTCAGAGACGCCACCAATCAATCAATCAATCAATCATAACATTTTTATAGCGCACTACTCACCCGGCAGGGTCTCAAGGCGCTTGGGGGAAGGGGTCCGCTATTGCTCGAACAGCCAGGTCTTGAGTTGTCTCCTGAAGGCGAGATGGTCCTGGGTCAGCCGAAGATGGATGGGGAGGGAGTTCCATGTCTTGGCCGCCAGGTAGGAGAAGGATCTACCTCCGGCGGTGGCTCTTCGGATGCGTGGTACGGCGGCAAGGGCGAGGCTTGTAGAATGTAGCTGGCGGGTGGGCGTGTAGAAGGTCAGGCGGTCGTTGAGGTACTTGGGGCCCAGGTCGTGGAGAGACTTGTGTGCGTGGGTGAGGAGCCTGAACGTGATCATCTTGCTGACGGGGAGCCAGTGCAGGTCCCTCAGGTTGCCGGAGATGTGGCTGCATCGGGGGATGTCCAGGATGAGTCGGGCGGAGGCGTTCTGGATGCGTTGGAGTCTTTTCTGTAGCTTGGCTGTGGTTCCGGCATAGAGGGTGTTTCCGTAGTCCAGTCGGCTGGTGACGAGTGCCTGGGTGACTGTCTTCCTGGTTTCGGTCGGGATCCATCGGAAGATCTTGCGGAGCATGCGTAGGGTGTTGAAACATGATGAGGAGACGGCGTTGACTTGTCTGGTCATCGAGAGGGAGGAGTCCAGGATGAAGCCCAGGTTGCGTGCGTGGTCTGTTGGCTTGGGAGTGGTGCCCAGGGTGGGGGGCCACCAGAAGTCATCCCAGGCGGAGGGCGATGGTCCCAGGACGAGGACTTCCGTCTTGTCTGAGTTCAGTTTCAGGTGGCTGTTCTTCATCCACTCGGCGACGTCTTTCATCCCTTCGTGTAGGCTCGTTCTGGCGGTGGCGTGGTCTCTGGTGAGGGAGAGGATCAGTTGGGTGTCGTCGGCGTAGGAGATGATGTTGAGGTTGTATTGGCGTGCGATGACTGCGAGAGGTCTCATGTAGACGTTGAAGAGGGTGGGGCTGAGTGATGATCCTTGCGGTACGCCGCAGATGACTTCGGTGGCCTCGGATCGGAACGGGGGGAGGCGGACTCTCTGTGTGCTTCCGGCGAGGAACGAGATGATCCATTCCAGTGCCTTCTCTTGGATACCGATGTTGCTGAGGCGTTGAACTAGGGTGCGGTGGCAGACAGTGTCGAACGCTGCAGAGAGGTCCAGGAGGATGAGGGCCGCTGTTTCCCCGTTGTCGAGCAGGGTTCTGATGTCGTCGGTGGCTGCGATGAGGGCGGTCTCGGTGCTGTGGTTGGCTCGTAAAACCGGACTGCGAGGGGTCGAGGGATCCGTTCGTCTCCAGGAAGGCTGCAAGCTGTCTGTTGACGGTCTTCTCGATGACTTTGGCAGGAAAAGGGAGGAGCGAGATGGGGCGGAAGTTCTTGAGGTCGGTGGGGTCCGCTGTTGGTTTCTTCAGTAGGGCGTTGAGCTCGGCATGCTTCCAGCTCTCCGGGAAGGTGGCGGTGTTGAAGGAGGTATTGATGACGTCCCGGAGTTGGGGTGCGATGATGGAGTCGGCCTTGTTGAAGACGTGGTGGGGGCAGGGGTCGGTTGGAGATCCGGAGTGGATGGTGTTCATCGTGCGGGCTGTGTCTTCGGTGGTCACCGTGGTCCAGGTGTGGAGGGTGGCGGTGGGGGGCGTTGGTTCGGCGGTTGGGTGCGTGGATGGTGCGCCGAAGCTGTTGTGGATGTCGGCGATCTTGCGGTGGAAGAACGAGGCGAGAGAGTCGCAGAGATCTTGTGAAGGAGTGATGTCGTTGTTGCCGGTGCTGGGGTTGGAGAACTCCTTGACGATGCTGAAGAGTTCCTTGCTGTCGTGGGCGTTGTTGTCCAGTCGTTCCTTCAGTGATTTCTTCTTGGTGGTGCGGATAAGCTGGTGGTGCTTGCGGGTGGCGTGTTTGAGGGCAAACATGTTGTCTGTGGTCTGGTCGAGGAGCCAGGCTTTCTTGAGGGTGCGGCAGTTTTTCTTGGAGTCCTTGAGTTCGTCGGTGAACCAGGAGGCTTTCTTGCTTCTGGGTCTGCTGGGAGGGTTCTTCAGTGGCGCGAGGTCGTCGGCGCAGGCGGTCAGCCACTGCGTGAAGTTGCGTGCTGCTTCGTTGGGGTCCGTTGTGCTGGCGGGTGGGTTCTGGCTGAGGGAGGTGGTGAGCTGCTCGGCGGTGATCTTGCTCCAGCTCCTGTGAGGAACCTGTTGCGGGTGGTGGTGGGTCGTGGTTTTTCTGAAGCTGAAGTGGACGCAGCTGTGGTCGGTCCAGTGAAGTCCGGTGGAGTGGCTGA
Organism: Lissotriton helveticus; assembly: GCF_964261635.1. Classification (NCBI taxonomy): domain Eukaryota; kingdom Metazoa; phylum Chordata; class Amphibia; order Caudata; family Salamandridae; genus Lissotriton; species Lissotriton helveticus. The sequence goes on along the minus strand of NC_136057.1, from coordinate 342,724,664 downwards.
AGGTGATGTGCTTGCTGGATGAGAAGACGGGATCAAGCGTGTGGCCGGCGTAGTGGGTGGGGGTGTTGACCAGTTGCTTGAGTCCTACCACTAGCTCATCAGAAAAATGAGGACAAAAGAGATTGAAGACCGACTCTCCACTCTTGCACACAACAGCAAAGAACTCTTCAACATCATCAAGGAGTTCGCCCAACCCACCCGCGAGTCCACCAACATCCCTCCCTCACAAGACCTCTGCGACATACTCAGCACCTCTTTCCACCACAAAATCAAGAGCATCTACGACAACTTCCACGAAGGCAACCAACACACTGAACCACCCCAACTCCCTGAAGCCAGTGATTGACAACTGGACAGCCTTCACCACCGAAGACACACTGAAGATGATGAAGTCAATCCACTCCGGGGCCCCCACGAACCCCTGCCCCCACCACATTTTCAATAGAGCTGCCGACACCATCGCACCCATGCTCTGCCACACCATCAACCGCTCCCTGGCAACTGCCTCGTTCCCTGACGACTGGAAACACGCTGAGATCAACCCCCTCCTGAAGAAACCCTTGGTGGACCCCACCGACCTCACAAACTACAGACCCATCTCCCTGCTCCCTTTCCCAGCTACAGTCATTGAGAAAGCCATCAACAGCCAACTCGCCACATTCATTGAAGAGCACAACATCATCGACTCCTCCCAATCCGTCTTCAGAAAAAAACTGTACGGAAACCGCCCTCCTGCCACAACAGATGACATCCGTACCTTACTGGACAAAGGAGAAACAGAAGCCCTCATCCCCCTCGACCTCTCAGCGGCGTTCAACGCAGTCTCTCACCGCACCCTAATACGCAGACTCCACGACGCAGGGATCCAAGACAAGGCCCTCTCTGACAGAACACAGCTGGTCAGACTCCCCCCTTTCGTCTCGGACCCTACATCTACCACCTGCCGAGTCCCCCTGGGGTCCTTCCTCAGCCCTACGCTTTTCAATGTCTACATATCTCCGCTTGGCCCCATTGTCAGAACCTACGGACTATACATTGTGTCATACGCAGACGACACCCAACCAATCCTCTCCCTATCCAACAAACCCAACACCGCCAGACACAACTTTAGAGAAGGCATGGAAGCCGTCGCCAAATGGATGAAAAAAGCCGCCTACAACTAAACACCAACAAAACGGAAGTACTCATCATGGGCCCAAATCCAGATGCCTGGAACAACACCTGGTGGCCCCCCGCCCTCAGAAGCCCAACCACCCTCACGGACCATGCACGCAACCTGGGAATCATCCTGGTTGCAGTGCTCAAAATGGACTGCCAGATCAACTCTGTATCGTCCTCCTGCTTCAACACCCTCCGCCTCCTACGTAAGACCTTCAAATGAATCCTTCTCACAAACAGAAAGACTGTCACTCACGCCCTCGTCACCAGCAGGCTTGACTACGGCAATGCACTCTATGCCGGAATAAACAAAAACCTCACCTACAAACTACAGAACATCCAAAACGCTGCTGCCAGACTGGTCCTCAACCTGCCAAGACACTGCCACATCTCCCAGCACCTGTGCACACTCCACTGGCTCCCATCAAAGCTAGAGTCACCTTCAAGATGCTAACTCATGCTCACAAGGCCCTCCACGACACCGGACCAGCATACCTGAACAGCCGACTGAAATTCCACGCACCCCAAAGGACCCTACAATCAGCCCAGCTCTACTATGCCATGGTCCCCAGCACCAGAAAGACCAGATCGGAAGGCTGCTCCTTCTCCTTCCGCGAGGCCAGAGCCTGGAACGACCTTCCGCTCCACCTCAGACAGATAACCTTGCTCCCCATCTTCGCAAGAAACCTCAAAACCTGGCTCTTCGACAGACCCCCTCCTTGATGGACTGGAACCTGCGACCACCCAGCCCCCCAGCGTCTTGAGACACTTACGGGAGAGTAGTTGTGCTAAACAAACACCTGATTAATTGATTGATTCATTGATTGATTGACCCTTTGCGCAAGACTCCATAATGCCGGCATTCGTGGCAAAGTCTTAGAGTGAATCCTCTCCTTCCTCACTGACCGAACCCAGAAAGTCATACTCCCATTGTTGTCCTCAGAACCTACAGAGATTAGCTGTGGAGTCCCTCAGGGCTCCTCCCTGAACCACACCCTCTTAAACATCTACAGGGCCCTGCTGGCAGCCAATGTCAGAAACCACAAACTACACATCGTCTCCTATGCTGACTACACCCAGCTGATTCTCTCCCTCACCAACGAACCTACAGCCACAAAAAACAACTTCAACAATGGGATGAAGTCAGTCAGCACCTGGATGAAGGACAGCTGCCCCAAACTCAACCCTGACAAAGCCTGGGAACCACCCCCTCCGCCTGGGATAACTCCTGGTGTCCCGCAGTGCTTGGAGCCCCCCACTGACAACGCACGTAACCTTGGCATCATCCTTGACTCCTCGCTCTCTATGAGCTGGCAAATCAACACAGTCTCATCCTCCTGCTTCTACATGCTCTGACTACTTCAAAAGATCTTTAAGTGGATCCCCACAAGTCCAGAAGAACGGTCACCCAGGTGCTAGTCAGCAGAAAACTCAACTACGGCAACACACTCTACACCGGCACCACCCAGAAGCTCCAATAGAAATTGCAAAGAATCTAGAATGCTGCTGCAGGCTTATCTTGGATATCCATAGCCGCAGCCACAACTCCGGCCACCTGAGAGACCTCCACTGGCTCCTGATCCACAAAAGAATCACCTACAAGCTCATTACGCACACCTACAAGGCCCTCCACAACATAGGACCTGCATACCTCAACCACCGTCTTTCCTTCTACACTCCCACCAGACACCTTCTCTCCACCAACCTGGACCTGGCCACTATCCCACCGATCTGCAAGACCACGTCCAGAGGAAGATCCTTCTCCTACCTCGCCACGAAGACCTATAACTCTCTTCCCCTACATCTAAGGCAACAGGACCGGACTGGAAACATAAACCGGCCCTGGCAAACTGCTCAGCTGGCCCACCCTTGGGGGAGGGGGAGTGCAGCTGAGTAGTTTGCGAGGGTGGTTTGGGCCTCTTCTGTTGCAGGGGGCTGATATTGCCGACCCCAGTAACAAAAATGGTCCCCCAGGGGCCCAAAACCGGTCTCCACCCTAGCGGCCTTGCAGGAAATGCCTGGTGCCCGCTATGGCCAGTCCGGCCCTGTCAGGCAATTACCCTCACTGCCTTAATTCAGGAAGGACCTCAAGACCTGGCTCTTTGATGGAACGGCTCTTCGACTGGACTGAAGAACCCCCTCTGTGCCTCGAGCCCCTAACGGCTGAGTAGCCACGCTCTACAAGAACCCTGATTGATAGGTTGATTGATGATGGATTCCAAGAGAGCTCGTTGGGATGTGGAAGCTAATGAATCAAGCCAGAGAAGAGTGAGGAATTACTCGGGGACAGAAATTGACCTTAAACCTCCTGAAGCAAAAGGACAGGCATGTTTAGGGCTAAAGCATCATGCTGTGTGTAGCTATGTCCTAGAAAGACCAAGAAAAGAGAAGGAATATTGTGTAAGCAGTGCAAATAATGATGGAAAAAGGAGAATCTGTTTGGCCTTCATGTTGGAACGAAAAGTAACACTAAGGGAGGAGCATTGAAGAAGACTGGTGGGAAGCAAGATTAAACTATTGGAGAGAGGACATCTTCACACTCGGACGGTTTCTCCCAAGATAGACACAGAAAATGGGCTAAAACAAGGGTGTGTGCTGGCCCCCATTCTTTTTAATTTATACACAGCAGACCTGGGGGAGGACCTAAAAGGAGCCAGCCTAGTAGCCCCCAGACTAGGAGGTGTGAGGATACCAGTCCTACAGTATGCCGATGACACGGCTATAATGGACCACACGAAGATCGGCCTACAAAGAACACTAACTGCTTTAAATAGATTCAACATCGCCAACAGCTTGGCTTTCAATCAAGGGAAAACAAAGGTCATCATCTTTGGGTCCTATCAGCGGAAAAGGCAAGCACAGTGGCAGCTGGGAAATACTCAAATAAACTCGGTGGCCTCTTACAACTACCTGGGGGTTTTGTTCTCGGAACGGGCCAAGGCCAATATACATCTAAATCATCAGGCCTCCAAAGCCAATAAGGTAACACACTTGCTAAAACAACTAAGTCAGAACCTGATCAGTCCATCTGCCAACCCAATTCTGATAGCCCTACGAGCAAAGCTTCTCCCTGCGATCTCCTATGGTCACCTGGCCTTTCCTGGGAAGTTGGATGTCCTTCTCAACTCAGCCCAAGTGAAGGCATACAAGTTGGTGTTACATATACCAAGGATAGCAAGAAGATCTAGGCTGAGATTGGAACTTGGCCTAGCAAGACCAGACTTGACTTGTCAGGGGGAGCTCATAAAGCTGTATCTAAGGGTACTAAGGGCCCCGGCTAACTCCCTAAAACACCACTTGAGATCGATCTTCGAAGGGCCAGCCTCGATATGGCACACCAGGCTGGGACACGCAATCAAAGCTTTGAGGATCGAGGAAGAAAACATTCCGCGGCAGGACATCCCACTGAATGCATGGAAGAGAGCCATCAACAAACAAGTTTATGAAATCTCTTTTGACCTCGACCACAAAACCCTTCGTCGAAATCCCCATTTGGACCCTTTAAACAACTCGTACATGGTAGGAAAAGCTCAATCATACCTAAGTGAGGCTCTAACAACTCATGCCCGAAGCAAAATTCTATACATGAGGCTGACCACGCTTGGGATAGCAGACTTCAACCCCGCATGGGCTCAAAGAGGCGAACCCACATCTTGTAGGTTATGCACCTACACAAGGGAATCTTGGCTGCACCTCCTCTGCTGCTGTCCTTTTTTTGACAGCGATCGACGGCGACTGTTGAGCCCGATTTGCCTCACTCAGAGCATAAAATGTTGCTCTGAAGCATCAGCCTTGTGTTTCTCAACCACCAACACAATGACCCTAGCGAGATTAGCGAAATTTGTCCACCAAATTAGGCTAGCCCTAAAAGCCAATAACGAAAACATCTTAACACCTGGGAATTCAATGCCCGAAAGCAGCGAACGATAGCTGAAGTAACATTGCCACGTTGTAGCATTGATATTGCCCTCCCATGAAAGAAACGTCCGTCGTCAAGACTAACACCAAGGCACACATGGTTGGACAAAGGCCATCTACATGGGACTTAGACAGGACTTAGACTTAGACCCCCTCACTTTACTCTGCTTTCTTTTTTAACTCGCTTTTTCTTCTTTAATTGGCACACCAGTGCATCTTTTATCAAGCAAAGAAGCTTACAAACACAGTTTTTTGTATTCTCTTCTTTTACTGTAAAGATTTTAATTAATTGTACAGTTAATAAAAAAAAATCAAATTCAAAATTCACACTCTCTTAATTCACTGGGAGTAGAAATTGCCAAAACGTAAAGCTAATAGGCAAGAGCAGAGGAAAACAAACTTGACAGCATCACTAACAGAATGGCAAGTGTGGGGAAGGAGCTAGATATAAAGAGCAGATTTAAAACCTTTCAAACCAACTGTGGAGGGAAACAGCATTAACAACCTGGGCTAGACCACGCGCTTTTACAAGGTAAATGGAACAACATTTGCCTTAACCGTGCATATGCCTTTACCACACATATGCCTTAACCACACATATTCCTTTACAAGGATTTCTCTTGTAAAGGTGGCAAAGGCATATGCGTGTTAAAGGCAATCAGCAGTTTAGCATTGGAGCAGGCGGGAGACAGGAGGTATTGGTGACTTCCGGCAGACGACTATGGAAGGAACGGGGGCTTGGTGAGTAGTTTTATCTAGGTTTTAGGGCGGGGGTTGGGGTATTTTTCAGGGCTGGGTGCTCAGTCTTAGGGCTCAGGGCAGGGGGTCGGGTAGTTTTTAGTGCTGCGGTGAGGGTCGTCTTTAGTGCTGCGGTCCGGGTTTTAGGGCTCAGGATGGGGGGCTAGGGTGGTTTTTAGGGATGGGGGCTGCGTTTTAGGGCTCAGGGTGGGGGGCTGTGGTTGGGGTGGTTTTTAGGGTTGTGGACTGAGTTTTAGGGCTAGGGTGGGGGAGGGGCAGTTTTAGGATGGGGGTGGGTGGTTTTTAGGGCTGGGGGTCTGGCTTTAGGGGTCTGGGTGGGTGGACTGGGCTATTTACCACGCATATGCCTTCACCAATGATGCCTTTACATAAAAATTCATTGTAAAGGCATGTTTGGTAAAGGTATGCATGGTAAATATACGCAGTGGTGGTTGAGACTGTGTTGTTAAGGCATGCGAAGTAATCACATGCGTTGTTCCGTCATACAACCACTGTGGTAGAGAGTGCAATACTACTGGACTCCAGTATGGAGCACCTTATACCTTGTGTAGGTGATCCCTGATGAGGGTGTTGGGGAGTCCAGCACAGATTCCTGCAGTTCCTGTAGGATTAACTGTGCATTGTTCTTGGGGACCTCTTTAATTTAGAGGCTGTAATGAGCCATCAGGTTGTGGTTGATACCTTGGAGATCTAGAGAAAATGTTGCTGATGTAGGAGGTACTGCCCTGGTCACACTCCAGAATGTGGACTGAACAAGCTAGTTATTAAGGACAACAAGTAACAAAAAGTGATGCTAAGTGGCACTAAGTGCCACTAAGTGGCACACATCTCCTATTCTTCTCTGTCCTTAACTAGAGGCACTTCCCAGGAAACATCCTCTTATGGAGGTCAAACATAAGTTGATAGCGAGAGGGATTATGACATCATTTTACTTCCCTGTAAGACTGGGAGTTGAGTATGGGGAAAAACATTTATATTTACACAAGTAGGGGCATTGCCAGGAAATTTGTAGAAAACTTTCCAGCGCAACCCTTAAGAGTGATACGGCATTGAATTGCACTGCAATCCATCGGATGGGTTGCTCTGTGGCTGGGGTCGGGACGTATATCATCTCTACTCTGGAAGGGACTCAATTGTTTGGGGAAGAGCTCAATTCTATTGCGGATAATGGTATTTCTGTGTGTATCACCTCTCCTCCTACTTCTGGGCCATTCTGCCTACTGCATTGAGCTTTGGGTGGTGGCTGAGCATGGTTTATTATTCCCTGGCTTGTTAGGCTAGCTCTTTAACTTTAATTGATCTGCCTCCTACAACATGGTTCATTGTATGAATTTGATGTGTTTTTATAACTTTTATCTTACCTTTCTGATGTACTGATAATTTATAAATTTCTATTTTCTTGTTGCTCTAATTACTTTCTCAGGTCCCAGTCGGACCTCGGGGGAGAGGGGGTGGGAATGTGCATACGTCGGATAGGGCATCTTATGGTTCATTCCTGCACGAGGCGTCCATCTTGATGGTGCCACTCTCTTTCAGGAGTACGCGCTATAGCCACTACGTTACGACCCTCCATAAAACGTCGGGGAGCAGATGCACGCTGCAGGTGCCCTGATGCCGCGCCAAAGGCAAGCCCATCTGCGCCCACCTGCGTCCTTTTGGGGCTAGGGGCCAAAAACCCTGGATAGACAAGTCTATTCTGCGCAAGAACTGCTGATGCTGCGCCAAGTGGCTGTTCCCAACTATAGAACCATTATGATTGGAGAGGGTTCTCTCAACTGTCAGAACTTTGAGTTTAGCCTCACCTCCTCGACCAAGTACAATGTGCACAACACAAGGCTTCAAAGTGAAGCAAACGGATTTAGCCTTAGCTTAACTGGGGACCTTCACAAAGTAACGCTTCAAGGCCCACAGTAGTTCACACTGAATTTGTTTTTTACAATATTGACTGTTGTTACCTCCCCAAACACCAAGGACACATCTGGGATTTTCTAATAGGCAGCCGGATGCTGTGTTTTTTAACAAATACCTAGCTCCATCAGGGCTTGGCCCCCGATGTAGTAGCTACCCTGCCGCCCAACCACACTATTATTAGAAAAGATAGGCAACTTAAGACAGGTGATGGCATGGCAATTATCTACAAAACCATATTTGAATGCAAGACAGAAGATTTCACAGCTCCGGACTGTGAAGCTTTACTCTTCAGACTTGCGCTTACGTCCAAATTCACTTTCTCTGGCATTCTGTTGTACCGTCCCCCTGGCCCAGCAGGAAAATGGGGTCTCTGTTTCCCAGACTTAGCGTCCCCTTACATTCTGAAAGCTGCGAACTTTACAATTTTGGGTGATCTTAACCTTCATTTAGATGAGCCTAAATGTACTAAAAGTAAAGCACTTACAGCGTATTTGTGGGCCTTGAATCTGCGACTGTGTAACTCTAACCCTACCCATGTAGCTGGTCATCTGCAGAATCCTATTTACTCAAACTTGTCTGACCTTATCAGCTTCCCTCCCTCCCCTCTACTCTGGTCTGATCATTTCGCAGTACCTTTTACGCTGAAAGTGGTGTCCCCACTACTGCCGCCTGTTCTGCCTCGGACCAGAAAATCAGAAGTTGGGCCAAGCTGAATGTCCCAACATTTAATGAGATCCTGCAAGATAACAGACCTGACTTTAAACAAATCTCTTTAACCCCTTGTGCGCTCGTGAAGGAACAATTCCGTCACGAGCCACGGTGGGGCTGTGCTGGTGACGGAATGGTTCCATCACGGCCCGGCCGCCGTGCCTGCGCGGTGCGTTCTATTGAGCGGGTGGGGCCGTGACGGACCCATCCGTCACAAGCACAGCGCCACCGCAGCCCATGACGGAGTGGTTCCGTCATGAGCATGGCGGCGCCGGGCGCCCCCCCCTGCCCCCTAGCGCCGCGGCAGAATTACCGCCGCGGCCAAGGGGTTAAGGAATAAAGAGCTCATCCACAATTAGCTTTTGGGAGCAGTAGAAGCATCCCTCACTCTTTCTATAAAATGCTCTAGTTGATGCTTGTCCCCGGTGCCCTGGTTTACAGATGGGCTAAAATGTGAAAAAAAACTCAGTGCAAAACTTTGGAAAGGCACTGGAGAAAACACTACACTGAAGCAACTTAATTTGCATATAAAAAGGCCTTAAGTAAATACTATAGTCTCTGTAAAGCCGCCCGCACGGAGATTTACTCCCAAAAGGTTTTACAAGCTCAAAACTGCACCAAAACTCTCTTCAAAGTAGTAAAGGAACTATCTGGCCCAGCAAATTCGACGACTTCTCCTGCCCTCTCCCATAGTCAATGTGAAGAACTAGCTTCTTTCTTTATTGACAAAGTCAAGAACATACATTCCCTGCTGCTAAGCAAAAACTCACAGGAGGCTTTGCCAGACGTAGTAGACTCACTTAACACTAGACAGAATCTATATGTATCCAACCCATAGTTAGTATCAGAGCCTCTCTTAAACCTGACACTTATGCCCCCTTGAACTTTACTCCCTTCAATTGCATTCTGTACAATATCAAATCAAGTTCCCCCCTTGATTGCCTACCGCCACATGTATTGTGGCAGCTGAATCCTTCCAGACTATCGATGGTAATGGAGATTCTAAATGTCTCTCTGAAGGAGGGTCTAGTTCCCCAAAGAGGGAAACATACCATGGTCCTCCCCCTCTTAAAGAAAGCAAATCCAATCCCTCCATTCAGTCCAACTTTCACCCTATCTCGTTGCTCCCCATTTTTTCAAAGATTCTGGAGAAGCATGTTAATGGACAGCTAACCTCCTTTGTTGAAACCCAGAACTTTCTTCATACCTCTCAATCGGGTTTCAGAGCTGGTTTCTCTACTGAATTTACCCTTTTGGGGGTTACAGAAATGTTAAGATAATGTTTAGATGAAGGTGAAACTGCGGGACTCATCCTGTTGAATCTCAGCGCCACTTTTGATATGGTCTCCCATCATATCCTGCTGGGAACTCTGCAGACACTGGGCTGTTGAGGAAATGGCCCTGGAATGATTTTGCTCCTTTCTCAAGGGCCGGACCTTCCAGGTCTCTACCGTGATGACTAGTTCCAACTCCCACGCCTTCCCCTTTGGATTGCCACAGGGCTTGGTGCTGAGTCCTCTGTTATTTAAGATGTATCTGCCCTCTAGTGGAAGTGGTCGAAAGTGCGGGATTGTGTCTATTCTCTTATGCTGACGACACACAGATTGTGTTCTCCCTCTCTTCGTCACTATGACACAAGCCATTAGACCTCAACTTGGGAGTGAGCAAAGATACCCCTTGAATGCAGAACAACCTGCGCAAACTAAATGGAGATAATACTGAAGTTATGATCTTAGGCAAAAGACGTGATCCTTGGGGATCTCAGCACTGGCCCCCCAAATTGGGAGCTCTGCCCGCGCCCGTGAATAGCGTTAGGAATCTGGGATTTCCTGTGGATGAATCTCTGTCTATGAAACAACAAGTGGCCAAGGTGTCCTCTACCTGCTTCGCAGTCTTGAAATGGTTAAAAAATATTCTATGGCTGATTCCCCTCGCAGCAGAGAGAACGGTGTCTCAGGGATTCTATGAGACTTACACTGGTTGACGGTGGTTGACGGTGTCGAATCGGGTTGAGGTCAAAGCTCTGTGTTATATGTTCAAAATCAAAGCAGGATTGGCCCCTAAATACTTGAAGGATTAGGTCCAACTATACCACCCATGCCGTCCCTTGCGTTCAGCTCAACAGATCCGGTTTGTGGTTACTAAAATCAGACTGGCATGCATGAAAGGCCGGTCTTTCTCCTATCTTGGGCCAACTTTATAGAATTCCCTGCCTGCATCCTTGAGAGATGAGACCCTTTTTCTCTTCCTATCTTTGCCCGGCGCCGGGAAACCCCTCGGGTAGCTGCGCGCCCTACAAATTTTGGAATGAGAATAATTATTCAGATACCGAGTATTTGAAACTGATTTTAGACAGCCTCTTGTTCTGGTTTCTCGTTCGGAGTGCCTATGCACTGTAAACCTGGTCTTCTGTTGTGACTTTAATAAAATGATTTCATCCTATACCATTGTCCCATAAATAGCACAGCATATAGTCTTATTTCATGTTACTTGCACTCACATTTCAAATAGTTTGCACCACTTCATTATAAAGGTTTCAGCAGATCTTGCTCTTTTTGTCGGTGGTACTATTAGTGGTATTTCCTCTTAGAGCTAAAGATGCCATTACCAACATAATAATAATACAATGCTGCTTTGCTATTTGTGTTAGCGTTTCTGGATTCATCTGCTAAAGCACTATCCTGTATAAAAAAGCCTCCAGAAATGTGGAAATCGTTCTTACCATTTTTTGCGGTCGAAGTAACGCAACTATAGTCCTCTCTTTCATATGATGTGTTGTGGACCACAGGATCTCTCAGTCGATAGTTGTCATCTTGGAGAGCTGTTGTCAGATTCTGAGTTCTGTCATGAGGAGTGCGGAATTTGGAAGAAGGACTTTGTTGTTTTTGTCCGTATATCTCATGTATCGGAGTTGGATAAGCACAATCCGCTGCGCTGATTTTATTAATTGAGGTAGGAGTAGGAGGGCTACTCACTGATGCTTGCATATATGTTTTTCTGTCTGTACTCAAAGTATGAGTCACTGATGCCTGGTTTCTTGTAGGCATAGCAGAGTGAGAAGTGGAAGAATGCACTGATGTTCCCATAACTTGATTACTATTGTATAGAGAGCTGGCATGATGTGCTGTTGCAAGATGCTTGGGAAGTGCTGTCAGAGGAGAAGAAGCATCCAATGGCGCCCTCACAGCTGGTTTGCTGCTGCTGGGTGAGGTGCTACTAGAGGTTGCAGCCCTATCCTTTGTATGCGTTATCAGTTGAGGCCAATCCAGTGACGACCGCACAGATATTTTGTTGTCGCGCAGCGATCTTCTACTAGAAGTAGTATCCACATACTTTGTATGTCTTTCCAGTGAAGGTGAAGAATCCAGTGATACTCTCACAGATGGTTTGCTGCTGCTCAGTGAGGTTTTACTAGATGTAGTAGCCAAATACTTGTAATGAATTGGCAATGGAGGTGAAGAATCCAGTGATGCTCCCACAGCTGGTTTGCTGCTGCAAGGTGAGGTGCTACTAGAGGTTGCAACCATATACTTTGTATGTTCATTCATGGGAGTTGAAGAATCCAGTGAAGACCTTGCAGATGTTTTGCTGTTGTCCAGCGAGCTGCTACTAGAGGTACTAGCCATGTACTTTGCATTTGTCTGCAGGAGACGAGATGCATGGACGGCTCCCCTCACAGATGGTTTGCTTTTGTCTGGCAAGCTTCTATCAGACAGTGCTGCAGCTGCATCCTTTGTGTACTCTGAGAATGGAGAGAAAGCACCCACTGATGACTCTACAGGTGGTTTGGTGTCATTTGGCAAGCTTATATCAGGTGATGTCAATGTGTACTTTCCATACGTTGGCAGAGGACGAGAAGTATCCAATGATGTCCTATGTGATAGTTTGCTGATACCCAGAGAGCTACTCTCAGACGTTGCAGCAAAGTGGTTTGCATGTCTAGATGGAGAACATGGTGATTCCCACACAAACGGTTTTCTGGTGTTCATTGAGCTGTTACCAGAGTGTATAGGCCTGGGCTGTGCCTGTGATGGCAGATGAGAAGAAACATCCACAGGTGCCATCACAGATGGTTTGTTGTCATCTGGCGAGCTTCTACCAGGTGCTGTCCATAGGTATTCAGCATATGGTGCTCGAGGAGGAGTAGCATCCAGTGGCGCCCTCTCCGATGGTTTGCTGTTGTCCAGTGAGCTGTTACCAGAGGTTGTATCCATGTACTTGCAATATGTTGGCAATGCAGGTGAAGCATCCACTGATGCCCTTAAAGAAGGTGTGCTGTTGCCCGGCGATCTACAAACAGGGGTTGTAGCCAGGTACTTTTTATATGGTGGCAGGTGAGAAGAAGCGCCCACTGATGCCCCCACAGATGGTTTGCTTTTGTCCGGTGAGCTTCTATCAGCTGTATATTTTGGGTATGCTCTGAGAGGGGGAGAAACATCCACAGATGCCTTCACAGGCGGTTGGCTGTCATCTGGGAAGCTTTTACCAGCTTTTGTGGCCAGGTCCTTTGTGTGTGTTGGAACTGGAGGGGAAGCTTCAACAGACGGCTCTAAACATGGTATTCTGTTGTGCTGTGAGCTTCTACGGGGTGTTGCAATAAGTGGGCCATTTGTGCATGCGGTCAGAGGATGGGAAGCTTCCAATGACTCCTTCGAAGGCGGTGTGCTGTCATTTGGCGAGATTTTACCAGCTTTTGTCACTGGATAATTTGAGCATTTTGGCTGGGGAGAAGCGGCCTTCAATGATGTCCTCACAGATGGGACTCTATCACATACTGAGCCTCTATTTGGGACTCTATCACATACTGAGCCTCTATTAGGTGCTGTAGCTGGGCACTTTGAGTAGGCTGGCAGAGGAGGGCAAGAAACCACTGATTCTCGCACAGATGACCTGCTGTCGCCTGTCAAGCTGCAATGGGAGGCTGCAGCTGCAGACGTTCGATATGTTGGCAGAGCGGAAGCGTGCAGTGACTTAGATGGTTTGCTGTTGTCTCCTGAGTCTTTAACGGGTGATTCTTTAGTTGAGAATGTTGTGCATTGAGCGAGAGGAGGGAAAGCCTTCAATGATGCCTTCACAAGTGGTTTGCAGTCATCTGTTGAGCTTCTATCATGCTGTGTCGCTGTGTCCATCGAGTTCTCTGTCAGGAGCAAAGAAGCCTCTGCTGGTGCTTGTGTAAAAGAGCTATCAGGTGCTGCCAATGGGTCCTTCCTGTCCATTGACAGAGAAGAGGAGGCTTTCAGTGATGCCCTCACGGATGGGATGCTGTCGTATACAGAGGTTCTACTGAGAGCCGTACCTGGGTTCATCGTGTATGTCGGTAGCGGAGTAGAAGCCGCCAGTGATGGCTTCACAGATGGTTTGCTCCCACCTGGAGAGACCCTACCAGAGGCTGTATCAATGCCCTTTGCATTTGTTGGGAGCAGAGGGGAAGCTTTCAATGACATCCACCGGGAGGGTTTGCTCTGGTCTGGTGAGCATTTATCAAGGGCTGCTGTAGCGGGGTACTTTGTGGGAGCAGAGGACGCATCAACTGATGCCTTCACAGGTGATTTGTTGTCCTTTATTGAGTTGCTTTCAGGTGCTGTCATAGGATAGGGAGACGGTGGTTTCACTGAAACTTGTGGTTTCTTCGTTGCCCTCTTTGATTTGGGCTCTGCTATATGGTTTGTTGTGATCATTTTAGACCGGGAGGCATGTGGATTCAGTAACTGTTCTACAGCAGGTTTATCTGTTGATTTATTCGAAGTACAATGCGCTGGTTTGGGGGATGTTGAGGTGGATATAACGGGAGGTGTAGGGGGACTTTCTGATGTTTTATCATTTGGTTTTTTAGCAAGATGTGTCTCACTAAGACACTTTGTGGTTGGGTGAGTTGTGTTGGTCGCTGCAGGGCACGGATGTGGGCTCTTGGACTTTGATGGCTGGCTTTTGCACCTCCACTGCTTGCTCAAAGATGGCGCCCTGCTCTTGCTATTTGTACTGCATGGGGAAATGACAGGCTCCACTGTACCTGGGCCATTTGATCGATCTGTCTCTGGCGTCTGGGGACAAGATTCTCTTTTTTCATTTTTTTCTTCTTCAGAAGAGCGCAGATGCCCTGAAAAAAAAGGTTTGCATATGAATTAGACTGATTGCTGTTGTTTAATCGCTCTCCCACGTGCACACTATATCCAGCATTTTAAACAGTTAACAAACAAACTCAACATGTAATAAAGCCATCTGATTATTATTATTATTATTAAATCTTTATTTCGACATATGAATGTCATAAAAGAAACAGAGTAAAATACAGCTTTGAAAATGTTAAAACATCAATTACTATGAGGAGTTTAAAAAAGAAATATGACACACATTTTCCAACACCATGGGATGGGCGTATCCCTTAAGCTATCCCTTTAATACAACAGGAACTCATTACCCCCTACCAGGTTACACCACTCAAAATAGTTCATTATTCCAGACATTTCCTCCTGATGTTCCACATTGAAGCCAAAAATTTCGTAACCCCAAAAACAATACATGGCGACAGGTCAGTTTTTAATATTCGGTATGATTGGTGGTACTGCCTAATGCCCAGATTTTTGCAGATGGGAATTATACACTTCTTCCTAGGGGTCATGTAGGAGGGGAAGAAGAAGACCATGTGTACGTCCGACTCTAGTTCGGCATCGCAGACTGGACAATTTGCAGGGGCGTCATGGTACCATCGTGCTGTTAGACCTCTGAGCGGTAGGGAGTCATATCTCCATAGGAGGTATAGCTTCCTATGGGTGCTCGGGCTAATTATGTCCAAGACAGGCTCGAATTTGTAATTATCCTTTTGCTCAAGGAATGACATAGTTAATGGCCCTATTTTGGGGTTAGATTGGTAATCAGACACATTTTTATAATAATATGTTTTCACCAATTCCCGCCGGGGTAGCCCACTACACGCTTCTGCGGGGTTCCTCCAAACTTGGGGATACCCCAATCTTTCGAACTCTTGCCTGATATATTTTAACCATGGGATATTCCATATGTTTGGCAGCTGTAGGAGTTCAGTCAATTCATTCCTATAACTGGCCAATTCGGGAGTCGCCCATAGTCGTCTCCAGAAGGTAAGAGGTTTTAGGCCTAGTTCCTCCTTTATTGATCTGAGGCCCAAATCTAATCTAGTGGGGAGAAGGGGCGTGCCGGGTGGTAGAGATAACAGCTGCCTATTAAACCTGTTTTCAGTGGTGATAATGTCTGGGTGGCAGCAGTGTCCCCATAACTCGCCCCCGTAGATCACCGCACCCCGTGCCTGCAACTTAAAAATTTCAAGAGGAGGAGATACAGGTTTAAAGGTAGTTTGTTTAAGGAGTTTAAAAATCCCGCCTATTTTTTGGGAAAGCTTTAGTTGGGATTTGGTCTGGTGGTGTACCCAGGTCATATCCTCGTTCAGAGTTAGGCCCAGGTATTCGAATGTTGAGACTCTCTCCAAGCGGACACCTTCTATAATAGGGTTAGGACGAGACGTTCTCGGTGGGTTGAAGATCATGTACTTTGTTTTAGATTTGTTTATTTCCAGGCCCCTGTCATGGCAGAAGGCAACAAAGGCATCCAGGACTCTCTGTATACCCATTGGTGTCTTTGCGAGCAGCAAGGTATCATCTGCGAACATAATCGCAGAGATACCTGCTCCCGCCAACCTAGGAGCGTCCCTATTGGGGACCCTATTCAGGTAGTCAATCACCCCGTTTACAAAGAGGCAAAACAGGGTCGGTGCTAACACACAACCCTGCCTTACCCCTCTGCCAACGGGGAAGCTTGCCGACAGGGTCCCTTGCCTCCCACATCTTACCCTTGCAAAGTTCTGTGAGTGGAGGCGAATTAGAATGTTTAAGAGGAACGGGGGTATACCTAAGTCCCTTAGTACGCTCCAAAGTTTCCCCCGTAGGACCAAGTCGAAGGCCGCACGGAGGTCAACAAAAACAGTATGCAGCGAGCCCCCCTTTATTTTGACCGTTTTCCATAGCAGCATCTTTAATCTGAAAATCTGGTCGACGGTGGATACCTTCTTTCGGAAACCCGCCTGGTAAACACTCAAGATTTCTGAATCTTCTACCCATTCTAAAAGGTGATCCAGGATCAACCTTGAAAAGAGTTTCTGCGAGACATCTATAAGGCTGATAGGCCTATAATTCAGCGGTAAGAGAGGTGAGCCCTTCTTAAATATTGGCACCAATTCGGCCCCCAGCCAAGTATTGGGAGGAGCCATTCCCCCTAGAATTGCATTAAAGATTTTTTGGAGGTAGGGGGCCCATATCTCGGGTTCCTGTTTGTATAAATCCTACGGTACCTTATCCAGGCCTGCCACCTTGCCCGTAGGGAGGTTTGCTATAGCTGTTCTTACCTCAGTCAAAGAGAAGGTGAGCTCAGGCCGGTCACATTCCGGGGAGTATACCTTTGGAGGTATGAGCCCGAGGGGTCGTTAGGTGCTTCTGATGGAGCGAGATTCAGAAATGTTTTTCATTTTGACTCGTGAAGTCACACTTCCATAATAAAATAATAAAATTAACAGTTGTATTGTATATGTATTAATTTAATTTAGTTTAAGTTGCATCTACACCTGACAAACGCGGGATACTAACATCTGTGCTCATAAACGTGCATTATGTTGCATTTCCTTGTTTGTGAAAATAATAAATTAATCGTGTTTATTTTGTCATGTCAAAAATTAACTGCAGCTGTTTAGAATAAATGGCATGTGCTTATTTTGCTTCCCTGTCTATGCGGTGTCACTCTATTCTCTATAGGTGCATTAAAATACATTACTGGATAATAAGAAGAATGGTAGATATAAAATGCTGCTTTATTTGTTTGCTTCTGCTAAGTTAATTCAAACTAATGGGTTGGTTTTTAGCAATAAAGGGTGGCAACAGAACAAATTATTTTTCTCGCATTAATTATTTTCTTGTGTTTGTTTATACATTAGTTAATAAAGAGGCTTTGGGCCTAGTGAAAATTTTCCGTGCTTGCAAAAATCTGCTTGGAGCCAGAATACGTCTGTGATGACTTCAGTTCTTTCCGTCTGAAAAGTTTGTTTCAATGAAATGACATTCTTTTTGCCAAGCAAGGCCAAGGCCAGGAACCGGCGAAAGGATTATAATTTTCATGCATCCGAGGAAGCTGAAAACTTCATTTTGTTTCCAATGTATCGAACTGGAGGAAACTGCGTTTTTCGAAAGCCGGAGACAATGGTCTCTAAGAATGATGACGGAACTGTAATTCTGAAATCTGGTGACATGTCGCTTGTCACTTTCGAGCCAATGGGACTCCATTTCAGCAGAGAAAAATATACAATTTTAGATTAGCTTAGCGTAGAAAGGTATAAAAACTCTTGCCCCGTGGAAGAGTTATTGCTTTT
Organism: Lissotriton helveticus; assembly: GCF_964261635.1. Classification (NCBI taxonomy): domain Eukaryota; kingdom Metazoa; phylum Chordata; class Amphibia; order Caudata; family Salamandridae; genus Lissotriton; species Lissotriton helveticus. Next base: position 342,706,822 of record NC_136057.1, on the reverse strand, counting down.
CCTTGCAGACCTTTTGATGAGGGCGTTATGCTGTTGGACTTCTCTTGGAGCACGTAAGAGCCCTTAAAGACTTTACTTTTAATTTTTCCTTATAGCTAGTTTTAGTTAGGGACTTAGGTTTTGAAAAATGACAAACTGAGAATTCTCATTTACAATAATAATTTTGATTCATAATAAAATTGTCATAACTATTTGCAATGATTCAAATAAAAATGCATTAATACAATCTCTAATACATTTTCCAAATGAGTAGCTAATAAAAATCTTACTTTGGAAATCAAGCTGGTCCTGTTATTTTCCTATGTATAGGTTATTCATAGTTAGATCTTATTGCCACAGTGGCTTAATTAGCTTGTAGGTATGTATAGTATGAAGAATTCATTTACCATGGTTGTATATAAATGTATATAATTTGTGAATAGGTTAATTAGGTCACATGATCCAGTTGGTTATAATATGTCATGTTAGATTTATGGGCCTTATGAGAGTTTATTGATTGATGGTGTATATAGTAGAGTTGGGTAGCGTTGCTTATGACATATTTCCTAATGCCCGCTGGATCAATTTTTCTGGTAGCAGATTTGGATGGTTACTATGGTAACCGAGATGTTACATGGTAGTTGCATAGGATCGATGATTAACATATGTTGAGTTTGTTTAATTGTGTTATGTGTAGTCGAAAGGGTTTTTCCGACGTGGAAAATCCTGGTTGTACCGGTACAAAGTAGTGTGACCAGCGTGTAAAGTCACAAGTCACACAATACATTTGATCTGTTTGTTGTGATATCGTCGTGTATCACAAGTGTTGTCGTCGCGCAGCACGTGTTAGGGATATAGGTGTGTAAGATAGAATGCATGATTAGTGAGGATTTTCTAAGAAATCGAAACTTAGAGTATAAGGATTTGTGTCCATTGTAAACCTCTCTGTGGAGAAAGTAATAGAATTAATTCCACTTGAATGAAGGGTAGGATAACGTCGCTTATTTTACTGACGATTCATGTTATCAGTGGAGGGTTAGAGTCCCGCCAAGATTTCATGTGTGTGTGGTTAGGGATACTTTCCGTTTGAAAGTGCGTAAATGATCTTGTAATTCTGTTCGAGTCAAACTTTGAATTGCTACTTTATGTGCATTCAGAGGGAAGCGAGTTCGTTATTACGTGCGTGAAGGGTAGAGTAAAGGTTTACTTTATCGGCAAATGCATATTCTGTGAGAATAGCGTCGTCTATTCCACGCAAAGAATCTCTCGTGTGTATGAAAAACTGTCATCTTATTTAGAGAAACAGACAAATGGTTTGTTCTTTTTGTTGTCGATTAATCGAATTTCATTAAGAAAGGTGTCTTTAAAATGGCGCTGTGAAAAGTTTTTGTGAAGGAGGGGTGAGCGCTGAGAGTGAGACGCAAGAAACCGCAGCGGTTGTGTACGTCACAGGGTCCGCGCAGGGATTGGGTACGGTACGTCACAGGCTGTGCTCTGATTGGCTCACGTGATTTTGTCGCGCTGAACGCTGATTGGCTTTGGTGGAAAGCTCTGTTTTTACTGGTTGAGCAAGGTGGTGACGTAGCTCGAACCTGATTGGCTTGTTGGTGTGTTTCGGGCACGGATTGGCTGGTGTTACGGAACAACCAGGAAAACATTTACGATCATTTCTGATTAAGCGGATTTGATTTAAAAATGACTTATTACTTTAAACATGTTGAGAAAAAGACTTCGATACTTCAAAAATTTAAGAATTTATTTTCACCTGACAAGAAAATTGAAACGCGAGGTGGTAAATTACTTCATAAGTACAAGACACCTGCAGCGTATATGGAAGGTGAATATGGTTACCATACTGTCCTGTGGTTTGATGTTTGGAAAAATTACACAAAAGACGACGGCGTATTGGCTTGGCCGGATGATGGTTCATTTAATGTTAAGGTTTTGAGAAATCTGAGAGAGAAAATGTCAGCTCTAGTTCCACGGCATAGACCGACGCAATTTGAAGCTTTAGTTGAATGGGAGGATGAGATGTTTCAACTTCAGAGAGAAGCGAATGGGATTAAGAGACCTCCAAAAACACAGAGTTTCAGACGAGAAACGCATGAAGATAGAATGCGTATGTGGAGACAGGGAGATATGTGCGATGGTCTCTATTTAATTAGGGAAATGGTTCTGGGGTCTCCAGGTGAAAAAAGAGCTGAAAAGAAAAATAATATAGTCATGGATAATGAAACAGAGGATCCAGTTTTTGAAGAAATTTATACAACGAAAAATAAAAATATCCCTTTGAGACAGCCTCGTTCTTGGTCCACTCCAACGGTTTCTGCTGAAACCACTCCTAGTGCACCCCCAGTAAATGACTCTCTAAAATTGTACCCAAATAATTGTGAATCTTTTGGAACTCCAAAACACTTTGAGACAAGAACTAATTCTAGTGCCTATGATGAAAGCAGAAGTTTTCCAATAGAAAGGGAAGCCCCTAGAAATGTGATGAGAACTGACAGGATTGAGGAAGTTGAAAATACTTCAGAATACCTGCGATCGAAAGAAAAATTAATTCAGCAGATAACAAAGAATATGGAAGCAGTGACAGTTCCAGTAACGATTGGTCCTGTTCAGCCTGTTTTTGATCAAAAAGAAATTAAACAGCCAGGTTTAACAATTCCATTAAATGCAGAAATTCAAAAGGTAGCTGAAAAATTTTATTCAGATTTATCTGAAATTAATCGTGAAAAATCAAGGATGCCTGATTTGACTTTTAATCAAGGTTCTTTTAACCAGACACCAATGGGTGCAGAGTCAGATGCTGAGTCACCTGAGAAAAGAGAATCGACTTCAAAACTTGATGTTGCTAAATTAAAAGCAGATTTAGAGGAATTAATAATTGGCACAATTGGTCCTGACAGTTTAAAATTTTACAGAGATGATGAACTCCTGTTCATCAGTAAAAGCATGCATTGGAAAATAAAGAATAAATATGATCAGCTGGAAGAACTGGCAGAAGAGTTAGAAATTGATCTGAACAAACAGAAAAACTTGGGAAAACATTACAGATTAAATTTTACAGAAAAGGATATCGAAAATTTCAATACAGGAGGAAGAATTTTGCACATAAAAGAATTGATTGTTTACATCAAAAAATTAGGTGACTTGAGTAAATGGAGAGTGAAATGGACTAAAAAGAAGGAAGACGAAAGGTTGGATAGGTTGGATAACCTGTCTAAACAATTTCCAATGAGAGAAATCGCAGGCGGAGGGTATGTACATGTTCCCTGATCAAGACAGGACATTTTGCTTTTCACTAATGATTTTCCTCGGCTGAGGGAAAAACCTGTGGAATGGTACCGACAGGTAGACAGGTTCATTAAGGTTTCAAAAGTTCTGTGGATTGATCTGGATGGCTTTTTTGACATAGTTGTCCCATCAGATCTATGGACAGAATGCAAAATTGCTGTAAGTTGGCCAAAAGCTGAACCAGAAAGAGTTAAGGAGACAGGTGCTCCAGCACCCGAGGTCATGGAATTCTATGAAAAAGTGATTTACTGGTTAAAACAAAAAATCACCCCAAAAGAAGTAGATTGGGTTAAAATTGACAGAACAAACCAGGAGTCGAAAGAATCAGTTCATTCGTTCTATGAAAGATTATTATTGGTTTTTAAACAATATAGTGGTTATGAAAAATTAGATGAAAAAGATATGAGCCATTTTATTTACAGGTTCGTATATGGTCTTAGACCAGAAATTGGGGAAATGATCAGGAATAATATTGTCGGATGGCAATCAAATTCAGTTGATGAGATTTTGAGAAAAGCAAAATACTGCAGTGATGAGTTAGAGGCAAAACAGAAGAAGCTGAAGGAAAAAGCAATGTGGGCACAAGTAAAAGTAGCTGAACAACAAATAGCAAACCTGGAAAATAAAAATGGAAATTTTGTGCCACATGGAAATTTCGTGCAAAACCAGAATCAGGGTCAAGGAAAGTTTAAAAGTAATTTTAATAATCAAAATAAGCCAAAGTTTAATCCAGAAATTGAAAAATTAAAACAAACGATGCCTTGCTTTAACTGCGGGGAGATTGGACACTGGAGAAACGAGTGTAAAAACCCACCCAGAAAGTTTAAAAATGCATCATTTAACCCACAGATGCAGAGTGATGTTGATCTGCAGCAACAGTTGCAGCTGCAGCGTCAAATGAATGAACTGAGTCTTCAGCGACAGCTACAACAGCAGTTGACCCAACAGCAGAGTCAGATTCCGTTGCCCCCTTTTCCAAATTGTGGGGGAAGTCAAAAATTCAACCCAGAAATTGGTTTCAGCGGATGTGATCAGGTAATAAGAAATCAAAGACCAAATTTGCAAAGTACATCAGGACAATTTTTGTTAACAGGAAACAAGGAAAGTGATTCTGAAGACTGCTTCTGACGGTGCCCGAGAGAGGGGGAAGAGTGTGTAATTGGAGCCACTCTTGAGGTTGACCAGTCTGGTCCATTTGTAAATGGAAAGGTGAATGATGTAGAGATCACTTTCCTGGTGGACACTGGTGCGACTCGTTCTACTGTTAGATCAGTGGAAATTGAAAACCTACCTCTCTCTGGGGTTACCATCCAAGTAGTCGGAGTCAGTAATCAACAGATGAAGACTGATCTTACTGATCCTGTGAATGTGGAAATAGGCAATTTTAAAGACAAACACAGATTTGTAGTTTGTAATAGCAGTCCAGTGAATTTACTAGGTAGAGATATATTGTGCAAAATGAATTGCAGGATATATTGTTCACCTGGTGGAATTGAGTTACAAACAATGGAGGAAGATGGGTTGTACAGACTAACTATGCTAATGATTGAGGCAGAAAAAGAAAAATTATTTCCTACCTTTGATAAAGAAAATTTACCAGAGGATTTGAAAGAGACAGTGAAATCTGAGATTTGGGATTTGACTGGAAATGAGATGGGTCTAATGAAACATGTCGATCCAGTCAAAATCACAGTGAAGCAGGGAGTAGACTTCCCAAACATTCCTCAATATAAAATGAAGGCAGAAACAATTGAGGGTGTTATTCCTGTAATTGAAAAATTCATCAAACAAGGTGTTTTGAAAGAAATCGAGAGCAGTCCTTGTAACTCACCGATTATGGGGATCAAAAAGCCAAATGGAACGTACAGAATAGTTCAGGATTTGAGGAAAATTAATCAGATTGTCGTTCCTTGTTGCCCAGTTGTTCCAAACCCTGCTGTCATTCTTTACCAGATTCCGCATGATGCAGAATGGTATACTGTCATTGATCTTTGCAATGCGTTCTTTACTGTCCCATTGCATCCAGAAAGCCAGGAAATCTTCGCTTTTCGGTTCCAGAGTAGGACCCTCGCATGGTGCAGAATTCCTCAGGGGTATACAGAAAGTCCTTCTATCTTTAATGAACTGTTAAAGAGATCTTTGGAAGATTTGAGTTTGCCAGGAAGATCTACATTAGTGCAGTATATTGACGATCTGTTGATCGCGGCAAAGACAAGAGATAATTGTGTGACAGACACGATTACAATTTTGAATCATTTGGCAGATGAAGGACACAAAGTGTCTCCTGCAAAGTTGCAGTTTTGTAAACAAGAAGTAAAATACCTTGGTCATAGAATTGCAAAAGGACTGAGGCAGGTTACAATTGAGAGAATAAAAATGATTCAGGGAATGCAACCTCCAAAAACACAAAGACAGGTGAGAATGTTCCTGGGGATGGTTGGTTACTGTCGGCAATGGATTAGTGGATTTTCAGTAATTGCAAAGCCACTACAGAGATTAACAAAATCAGATGTGAAAGATCCAACTGTTCTTACTGATATTGAGTTGGAAGCTTTTGAGAAACTAAAAAGAAGCTTATGTGAAGCTCCAGCCCTGGGCATGCCAGATTATGAAAAAGGCTTTGAACTATACTGCAGTGAAAGAGAAGGATGTGTTTTGTCTGTGTTAATTCAGAGACATGGTAACATGAGAAAGCCTATTGCTTACTTCTCAGCAGTCCTTGATCCGGTTGCGAAGGCATTACCAGGTTGTTTAAAAGCAGTTGCAGCAACAAGTGTCAGTCTGGAGCAAAGTGAGGGAATAATAATGGGATTTCCTGTGAAAGTTTATGTTCCTCACTCAGTTGAAATTCTCCTTACAAGAAGTAAAACGCAGCACATGACAAGCAGCAGACTGACCAAATATGAGAAGATCATTTTGGGATCCGATAATGTGTCTATTGCAAGGTGTGTGAATTTAAATCCTTCCACACTATTACCTGACACTGAGAATATTGATGAAAATGACGTGGAGCATGAATGCTTAGATGTCATGGAATACTGTACCAAGCCAAGGCAGGACATTAAAGATGTACCATTGCCTGAGTCAGATCTTGTCCTCTTTGTGGATGGCTCCTGTCTAAGATCAGAAGGAGGCGTTTTAAAAGCAGCATACTCAGTCTGCACAGTTGCAGATGTTGAAGAAGCATCATGTCTAGAAGGAATTCGTTCAGCACAGGTGGCTGAATTAATTGCTTTTATTCGTGCTTGTGAAATAGCAAAAGATTTGAGAGTTACAATAATAACAGATAGTCAGTATGGGTTTGGAGTTGTGCATGATTATGGACAACTTTGGTCCCAGAGAGGCTACATGACATCAGCAGGTTCGCCAATCAAAAATGCAGTATTTATTAAGAGATTAATTGATGGCATACAATTGCCAAAGGAGATTGCTGTAGTGAAATGTGCAGCACATCAAAAAGGTGAAGATTTTCTCACCAAAGGCAATAATTATGCAGACGAGATTGCGAAATTTTGTGCAAAGAGAGAATTTGGACTTAATAGGGGAAAAAACAAAGATTTTGGTTCAATTTCAGTAATGCTAACATCTGTTGTTGAGACATGGGAAGAAATTAGGGACTTACAAGATGAAGCTGACGATGAAGAGAAAAACTCATGGTTGAGAGCAGAATGTAGGCCACGAGATGAAGATGGTGTTTGGACCTACAAAGATGGCAGAGTAGTCTTACCAAATTGCATGATTGCTGACATGGCCAGAATGTATCATGGTCCTGGTCATATTGGAAGAGACTCTATGATCAGGCTTTTCAAAGAGACATGATTTAATACTAAGTTTAGGACAATTGCAGAGTCTCTTTGTCAGAGGTGTTTGACTTGCCAACAAATGAACCCAAACAGGAAATCAGTTGTGGGAACGGGAGTGATTGGTTGGGAGGGTGGTCCTTTCACCAGATTACAAATGGATTTCATTGAAATGCCAATACACAACTGTTTGAAATATGTTTTGGTGATTGTGTGCTTGTTTTCAAGATGGGTGGAAGCATTTCCAACACGTCATTGTGATTCAATTACAGTGGCAAAGTTGCTTCTTAGAGAGATAATACCAAGGTACGGTTTCCCAGTCACTCTTGAGAGTGATGGAGGGGGACATTTTGATAACAAACTGATGAAATTGATCTGTGAAGCATTACACATTGAGCAGAAAATACATTGTGCATACAGACCAGAGGCATCTGGAGTAGTAGAGCAGATTAATGGAACAATAAAAAATAGAATTGGAAAAATGTGTCTTGATACAGGTGTAAAGTGGACAGATGCTCTTCCACTTGTTCTGATGACTTTGAGAAGTACCCCAGATAAAAAGACAGGTTTGAGTCCTCATGAAATCCTTATGGGGAGAGTGATGAGGCAAGCTTATGTACCTGTAGGGAAACTGTTAAGCATTAATGACAATGCTATTTTGGAGTATTGCAAACGTCTATCTGACGTAGTGACTTCTGTGTCTAATCAGGTGGGAACTGAAGCACAATCAAAAGAAAAAGTGCAGACACATGATCTGAGACCTGGAGATTGGGTCAGAACAAAAGTTCACCGAAGAAGGAACTGTTTGATCCCGAGGTGGCAGAAACCGAGACAGGTGATCCTTGTTACAACAAATGCAGTAAAGTGTAGAGGATTGAAAAGGTGGATACATCCAAGTCACACTATTCCAATACCTACACCTGAAAACTCTGATGAAGAGAGTGATACGACAGATGATTCAGACTCTGAAGAAGAAGTAGAAAGAAATCCAGATATTGAAGATCGACAGAGTGGTCGACATCTGGAGAAACCATCTGTGAATGGAGATTTGATTGGAAAAGACTTGAAGATTATTGAAATAGATTCTGGAGATGAAAATAATCTATTAGATAATGAATCAGCAGAAGTGACAGAAAAAGAAGCAGGTGAAGGGAGAGAACCTGATAAAGAATCAAGAAAAGAAAAAGAGACACCAGAAGAGTCTGATCAAGTTCAGAAGAAAGACCAGAAAAGTATCGAAAGGCAAATAACGAGCTCTGAAAGCAGGAACAAGATTTCCGAATCTGGGAAGTTAAAGGTGATTGAAGAATTGGACGAAGACGAATTACCGAGTACCAGTGATGGGAGAAGGTGAGCTGTTCCTAACAGAGTAAGGTTGCCAATTAGAGAAGATTCTGGGACAACGATTGAAATTTCTGACAGTGACTCTGGAGAAAGTGATGCAGAATGTCAAAAAGGAGGAGTGAAGAAAAGATCATGGAAAACAGAATCTAATGAGTCTGAACCAAAAAGAAAAATCCTGAGGAAAGGAGAAACCTGGCCATCTGAAAACGGAGGGTTGAGAGTCAGGTTAGTGAGAAGATCAAAGGAGCAGGTGAATGAGATAAGTAGTCAAGGGGATCCTGAAAAGAAAGTTGAAAAAGGAAAGAAAATAGAAGTAATTTCTAGAAAGACAAAGAGAATTTTGAAACCGAATCAGAAATATAAGTCACCTGAATGGGCTTATATAATAATACCACCTGTGATTGAAATAAATAGCAGTAGTCAGGAAGAAGAAGTGGAGGAAATTAGTGACAATGATTGAAGTACTAACTTGTTAGCATTTAGGATTAAGTTTAGGTTTCTGTTTTTGGCATAAGGCTGAAGAAATTGTGTTAGGTGACACAAGATCGAAGAAATTGCATTTAGTTGGAGAATAATTTGTGACGCAAGGTCGAAGAAAATTTGTTAGAGGGTTAAAAAAAAAAGAAAAAAAAAAATTTAAAAGGGGGGTGTGAGGTTTTGAAAATGTTTGAAAATTTTTGTTTTCTCTTTTTGTAAATAAGTTTTGGAAAAAAAAAAAAAGAAAAGAGAGATGCCTTATGTAATGTCGCGTAGTACTTCAAAATGTTCCATTTTTAAGAAATGTTGTAAGATGACTCTGGTGTGTGTGCTCATATTAATTCTGCTCTGGTTAGTTTTAGCTGTCATCTTTCCTTTCGGGATCGATAAGGAGAGGTACAAGGTCAATATGACAAGCAAAGCTTCAGTTAGTCAAGACAAACATAGTGCAACACACACAGCTAACAAGGTTATTGATCACAGACCAGATATTCATCAGCACAGGTCTGTTGGTGATTTTTCTAGCAATACTTTTTCAAGGCTTTTGGGAGAGTACGTTAAGGTCATGAGTGTCAAGGATTGTTATATTTGTGTGAAGTTGCCTGCTTCTGTTCCAGAGGGAGTGACATACAATATGCTTCCTCTTACTTATGGCATAACATGCAGTGTGATAGCTAGCTTATTTTACCAGACTGGTCGGTTGGAGTATTATTATTCAACTATGATGAGATTTTTGCTAACCTGAAAATAGAGAACACTTTAAATAAACATAAACAAGCTAAACAGATGAGGGATTTCTTTTTAGTAACTAATGAGCTGACTTACGAGTATGCTTATAGAAACAATTTAACTTGCAAATTGAGAGCTGAGGAAAAGACTTTCCTGAACCTTGTTGAGGAGAGAAGGGCAATTTATAAGAGAAATGAGATGGTCAAACAGACCAAATCGAAGTTTTGGCAGAAAGAGGATGCTAAGCTTAATGGCAAATCTTTTGATAATGTTGCAATTCACATAGACAAACCAATTAGTGGCAAGCTTTGCATTAGGAGAGACAATACACTGTTTGATAATTATTTTGTAGGAGCTAGCAACTGTGAGGACACTTACCAAATCATGGGGGGTTGGGGATTCAAAGGTGGCAGAGATCCAATTTTTCCTGGGATTTATTTTGTCTGTGGAGATAAGGCTTATTATAATCTCCCAGACCATTGGTATGGGACATGTTTTGTTGGTCTTGTGTTTCCCAAGATTTTTCATGTTGACAGAAATGCAGAAGGTTCTTTTGAAATCAGTGGCCATGCAAACAGATATAGAAGAGAAAGTTTCTCAGAAATTTTGGGAGACATCTTTGAAGCAGTGATACCCTTAGTAGGTATAACCCTGAATGCAGGAAGAATCAGAAAATTGTCCACAATTGTTGACAGACTGTCCACTGACACAGCAGGTGGTTTTCAGTTAGTGGATGTGGAGGTCATTGCTGTCAGATCAATGGCGATGCAAAATCGTCTTGCTTTAGACATACTCCTGGCAAAAGAGGGAGGAGTTTGTGGCAGTTTACATGTACAGCATTGCTGTACTTACATTCCAGATGAGAGTAAGAATATTGAAATGTACATTAGAAACATCACAGAGTTGCATTCAGAAATAGTTCCCATAGAAGAAGATGATTTTTCAGAACGACTTTCAAAAAGATTCCAAGCAATCAAAACCTGGTTTCAAGAGATTGGTGGGATCAGTTCTTGGCAAGATTCTAACACCTTTGTTTGTAATAATTTTGGTGATAGTTTTGACAAAGATCAGTTGTATGTTACACAAGAGAAAGAAACAAATGAGGGAAAAGAGAAGGATTTACAAAATGAAAAAGGAGCAAGAGAAGGAAATAGAGCTTGAGGAGTTGCGCAGAGCTCAATATGAGAGTTGCAAAGATTTTGCTGAAACTAGTCTTTAGAAAATACTAACAGAATGAAATCGAACCATTTTCTTTTGAGATCAAAATTTTACCAAATTTTTGGGTGTGGTGTGGTGATTGGTTAATCACCAGATAAGGGAGTTGATGGAGCAAGATTCAGAAATGTTTTTCATTTCGACTCGTGAAGTCACACTTCCATAATAAAATAATAAAATTAACAGTTGTATTGTATATGTATTAATTTAATTTAGTTTAAGTTGCATCTACACCTGACAAACGCGGGATACTAACATCTGTGCTCATAAACGTGCATTATGTTGCATTTCCTTGTTTGTGAAAATAATAAATTAATCGTGTTTATTTTGTCATGTCAAAAATTAACTGCAGCTGTTTAGAATAAATGGCATGTGCTTATTTTGCTTCCCTGTCTATGTGGTGTCACTCTATTCTCTATAGGTGCATTAAAATACATTACTGGATAATAAGAAGAATGGTAGATATAAAATGCTGCTTTATTTGTTTGCTTCTGCTAAGTTAATTCAAACTAATGGGTTGGTTTTTAGCAATAAAGGGTGGCAACAGAACAAATAATTTTTCTCGCATTAATTATTTTCTTGTGTTTGTTTATACATTAGTTAATAAAGTGGCTTTGGGCCTAGTGAAAATTTTCCGTGCTTGCAAAAATCTGCTTGGAGCCAGAATACGTCTGTGATGACTTCAGTTCTTTCCGTCTGAAAAGTTTGTTTCAATGAAATGACATTCTTTTTGCCAAGCAAGGCCAAGGCCAGGAACCGGCGAAAGGATTATAATTTTCATGCATCCGAGGAAGCTGAAAACTTCATTTTGTTTCCAATGTATCGAACTGGAGGAAACTGCGTTTTCCGAAAGCCGGAGACAATGGTCTCTAAGAATGATGACGGAACTGTAATTCTGAAATCTGGTGACATGTCGCTTGTCACTTTTGAGCCAATGGGACTCCATTTCAGCAGAGAAAAATATAAAATTTTAGATTAGCTTAGCGTAGAAAGGTATAAAAACTCTTGCCCCGTGGAAGAGTTATTGCTTTTCCTTGCAGACCTTTTGATGAGGGCGTTATGCTGTTGGACTTCTCTTGGAGCACGTAAGAGCCCTTAAAGACTTTACTTTTAATTTTTCCTTATAGCTAGTTTTGGTTAAGGACTTAGGTTTTGAAAAATGACAAACTGAGAATTCTCATTTACAATAATAATTTTGATTCATAATAAAATTGTCATAACTATTTTCAATGATTCAAATAAAAATGCATTAATAAAATCTCTAATACATTTTCCAAATGAGTAGCTAATAAAAATCTTACTTTGGAAATCAAGCTGGTCTTGTTATTTTCCTATGTATAGGTTATTCATAGTTAGATCTTATCGCCACAGTGGCTTAATTAGCTTGTAGGTATGTATAGTATGAAGAATTCATTTACCATGGTTGTATATAAATGTATATAATTTGTGAATAGGTTAATTAGGTCACATGATCCAGTTGGTTATAATATGTCATGTTAGATTTATGGGCCTTATGAGAGTTTATTGATTGATGGTGCATATAGTAGAGTTGGGTAGCGTTGCTTATGACATATTTCCTAATGCCCGCTGGATCACTTCCTTATAAAGGTTGGCAAAGTGTTGTTCCCAAACCTCGGGTGAGATGTTCGGTGTCACTGCTTGATCAGGCTCCACCGAGCCTGTACTTACAATTTGCCAAAACTTGCGGGCATCTTTGACCACCAAAGCTGAAGTTAGATCGGCCCATTTGTCAGCTTCCCATTCCTCCCTGGCATGGCATGTAAGGTCCCTGTATATTTGCCTCCTTATTTTTATTAGGGGCCTGTTTGTGTTTTGTTTTAACGCCTCTAGGAGCCCCCTTTTTGCCTGTCTGCACGCCTTATTGTACCAGGATGGCTTCCTGTAGTGCCCAACCTTTGTTACACCAACGGGATTTAAGGTTTCTTTTATGGCACTGACTAATGCTTTATGCAAGTTGCCCAATTTTAAATGGAAGTCACCCGAGGGGTGCTCCGGGGCAAGTGCGGCGATGCCCTCAAGTACTGGTATTATTTGGGTATACATTTTGGCCAATTCGGTTGAGATTTTGGCCAGCTTGTCCCATCTTATCCTGCGTCTGTTACTGGACAGCGTGGCTGTGTTTAAGTTGTCACGATCAGGTAAAAGCACCTCACCAGCACCAGGGATCCTAAGAACTAACGTCAATGGGTCATGGTCGCTCTCCTCCCTCTGTATGATCTTAAAGTCTACAATTCTTTTCCACTCCCTACATTCAATAAACATGTAGTCTAGGCGTGCCCTCCTTCCTGACTGGGAAAAAGTAAAGGCGGGTGGCACATCTGACTTCACACGCCCATTGCATGCCCTTATCGAGAGGGTCAATGTTAGAGTTGTAATCTGTAAAGCTAATGGGGACCATACTCTCGCAACGGGTCCAGCTACTTGAGGGATTCCCCAGACATCGTCCTCTTCCTGGTTTACTGCGTCTAGCAAACCGACCAGAGGTTCGAACTGGGAATTGAGGTCACCTCCCACCACATACATGACTCTCTCCGGGAAGTGGGTTAAAAAGGTGGACAGTTCATCGATAGTTTTCGAATTGACCGAAACACTAACTGGCCTGGAATAAACATTTATAACTCCCAATCTAAAACCATTCGGCCACTCTAAAATCAAACACTGAACGTCATCTGAAAGTGTCTCCAGGGTTTTAACACTGCAACCCAAATGCGTTGCCACCCAAGTTGTTAACCCCCCCGAAGGGCGGCCTTTTCCTGCCCATTTAGCGGCAACTGAAAATGACGCAAATCCCATACGATGTTGCTCCTCCCGTGCCCATGTTTCTTGGAACATACCTATGTCAGCGTGGTCAATGTATGCGCCCCAATCTGGGCAAACTAGTATATCACAGAGACCGGCTATGTTCCATGAAAGAATTTTAAGTAGCTTACAGTCAGTTGACGCCCTAGATAAAAGTTTTGGGGAATGATGTATAGAAGTATTCTCCTGACTGTGAGGCACAGGGATGACTAGAGGGTCTTTGGTACTTATCACCTCCAGTTCAGACTCTAAAATTGTTTTAGAATGGGCTGCCCCAGAACTCCTCTCCTTTCCATGATCTTGATTCAGTCAGTCTACCTCTTCAAGACAAGTGTACCTATTGGGGTGCATGTAATTTATTTGCATTGGGAATTGATGTCTTGGGGGCCTATACCTTGTCCCATCAATGGCAAAACCCACCCTAGTCCAACCTTCATCAACCCCCCAATGCCCATTGTTGCTCTTTCTTGGCGGGTAGAAAAAGGAAAGCGGTAGCAGTTGGATACTAGTAGTTCCCGAGCCCCCTAGCCAATTGGTGATATGTTGGACGATCTGGGAGCTCTTAAAAGTAACCAAGATGCAATCCCCCTTAATCTCCTTTCTGGCTTGCCCCACCCATGAAACCCGCCTGACCATTAAGATGTCCCCCCTCAGATTTGGTGGCAATGGTCTGTGGATATTCAGCCAACTAATCACCTTATTTCTAAGGGACTCAAATAATTCTGTCGTGTTGATGGTAAGTTCTGGAACTCCAGCCAGAATTGCAGTGTAAGCAGCAGCTTCAGGCGGGAGGTTGACTGTATGTGATCTAATCGGGGGGGGGAACATTTTGTACATTTGGGACATTTGCGTTACTCTGAGTTCTTCCTCGCCTTGGGGAGGTGGTTGGTGGTGGCAATTTAGATTTCCGCACTTGTGGTACTGGGGGGGGTTTGTCTTGGGAGTGGGATTGGTACAGAGGTAGAAGGAATAGGACAGATGGGGGGAGGGGCTGGGGGAGCAGTTATTGATATGGGTGCGGTAGGAGGGCCTATTACTAGAGCGGCCACTGGATTTGCTAGGGGATCTGATACACAGGAACTAGTCCCCTGGGCTTTTAAATCATCCTTCATATCCCCCATAATTATCTCAATTGCTAATAACCGGTTATCAATACAATCAAGTCTCCTATTCAGAGGTTCTAAAAGTCTCTCCATTACATTAGTAATAAGTGATATAGAATGATCCCCTTCTGCCCTTGATTTTCACCGAAGACAAATGGGATCCCTGTCCCTGATAGCGACACTTGTGTGTGACATAGTGGGGACATAGAAACATTAGCAGTTAAATGAGGGGATCGTTCCATTGAGTCTGGAGTTACTACTAGATTGTTAGGAGCTTTGTCCATTCTTGCCCTTTTCACCCCCTTAGATTGTCTGAATATTTTCCGTTTCGGAACAGCTCCTTCTTTGGTGCCCCTTGCTTGTCTTGAATTCAATTCAGACCCTGTTCGTGTAGGTGAAACTGGTTTGGGTGATAGGTTCAAGGTAGTGCCAGTGGCGGAGAGGTGGAAGTCATGCTGAGAGTGTGAAGAAGACCTAAGCTGTAAAAGGACAGACTCGATGGTTTGGTCTATGCTGTCCAGTAGCGATAGATGGGTAGCCTCCAGTGATTCCTGGGAGGGAGTAGTTAAAGTTAGTGATGTAGAGAGGCCTGTAATTTCAGTGTCACTAATTGACTGTGCTTCCAAGGTAGTCATAACGTTACTTGCTGTACAATTAGTTTTAACCAAAAAATTATCCAAAGTACCTTTAGTCATGGCAGACACCGCCGTTGTTTTGCTCCGGGTCTCCCTCGTGGCCATAATAGAGGATTCCTGAGTTACAGGCAGACCAGCAGGACAGCTTAATCCAAGTAGTTTATCCCGCTTAATAGTGCTCAGATGGGTGGCCCGGTCCGGTCTCTCCTGGGCTCGAACGGGCCCGCCCTTGGCCCGGGCTTCGCCCGGCGCCGTCCCGTGCGCGTTCCGAGTGCGCCGTTATCGGGCTGATTATGTACGTGTGTGCTGTGGGCGTGGCTTACAGGGAGAGCGGGCCAGGTGTCAACGATTGGCCACGCAGGGACTCCAGGTAAATGGAGTCCCTGCCGTCACGCTCGCAGCCCTGTTTTGCTGCCACTGACCCCGCAGAGTGTCCAGGTGATGCGGGACCCGCGAAGCGGGTTAGGCGAACTGTAGCCGTGGGCTCAGGCTCAGGAGGCAAAGCACAAGAGGTAGGACTCCGTCCTTAGGTCCACTTAAACCAGGGTGCAGGCGATGAAGAACCCACCAGTGCAGGCAGAAGGGGCTGTTTTACTGTCAGCCGGTGTGCTGTGGGCGTGGCTTACAGGGAGAGCGGACCAGGTGTCAACGATTGGCCACGCAGGAACTCCTGGTAAATGGAGTCCCTGCCGTCACGCTCGCAGCCTTGTTTTGCTGCCACTGACCCCGCAGAGTGTCCAGGTAATGCGGGACCCGCGAAGCGGGTTCGGCGAACTGTAGCCGTGGGCTCGGGCTCAGGAGGCAAAGCACAAGAGGTTGGACTCCGTCCTTAGGTCCACTTAAACCAGGGTGCAGGCGATGAAGAACCCACCAGTGCAGGCAAAAGGGGCTGTTTTACCGTCAGCCGGTGTGCTGTGGGCGTGGCTTACAGGGAGAGCGGGCCAGGTGTCAACGATTGACCACGCAGGGACTCCTTGTAAATGGAGTCCCTGCCGTCACGCTCGCAGCCTGTTTTGCTGCCACTGACCCCGCAGAGTGTCCAGGTGATGCGGGACCCGTGAAGCGGGTTCGGCGAACTGTAGCCATGGGCTCGGGCTCAGGAGGCAAAGCACAAGAGGTAGGACTCCGTCCTTAGGTCCACTTAAACCAGGGTGCAGGCGATGAAGAACCCCAGAGCCATCTGATTAGCAAATATGTATTTCTATTCCCAATAGCCAAGCTCAAAGAGTCAGTAAAACTGACTGGTGTGAAATTAGTACTTGAATTTTATCAAAAGTCCTAATGCAATTAGGTTAACTTTTAAATGTTTATGTTTTTTTGTTCTAAGAGAGATGTATTAGCTACCGACCAGAAGGTAAACGAAAACGGTAGGTGGAGCAAAACCAAAAGGAAGTCGAGAAGGAAATACACAAAGGCACACTGTCTGCGTGGCAAGAATGGAGAAGAAGCATTGACAACGCCAATAGGTCTCACCATTCGAGATCTGGTTTTGACAATGTTTGGCTATGTTACACAACTTTTGTTCAAAAGAGTTACTATATTATAATATCACTATATAACTTTTGTATAGTATGGTATGGCCTCCCATTCTTTACTATGGTATGGTATGGTATTGTATAGTATGGTATGGTATGTAATTGTATGGTATGTTCTGGTATGGCCTGTCATTGTATAGTATGGTATTGTATGGTATGCCACTGTATAATATGGTATGGTATTGTATTGTATGGCCTTTCATTGTATAGTATGGTATGGCATCTCATTGTATTGTATTGTTTGGTATGGCCAGTCATTTTATACTATGGTATGGCCTCTCACTATATAGCATGGTATTGTATGGTATGGCCTGTCTTTGTATAGTATGGTATAGCTTAGCATGGCCTGTGATTGTATGGTATGGCCTGTCATTATATGGTTGGTATGGTATGGTATGACCTGTCACTGGATAGTACAGATGGCCTGTCATTGTATGGTATTGAAGGGCCTTTGATTATATAGCATGGTATGGCCTATCATTGAATATTATGGTATGTTATGGCCTGTCATTGTATTGTATGCTACAGCATGTCATTGTATAATATAGTATGGTATAGTCTGTAATTAAATAGTATGGCTTGGTAAGTCATTGTAAAGTATGCTATGAAATGGTATGGCCTGTCATTATATAGTATCAATCAACCAATCATAAGGTCTTGTAACGCGCAACATGTCACCCCAAGGTGTCTCCAGCTGCTGGGGTTCTGGGAGCCTCAATCGGGTGGCTGTGGTGGTCGAAGAGCCAGATCTTGAGCTTCTTCCTGAAGCCCTCCAGTATGGAATGTTAAGGGCTGTCATTGTATAGTATGAGGTAATATATAGTTAGTTGGACATTTCACTCATACAAAACCAGAGAAATTCCCCCGTTATAGTTAGTTCAGCTAACTATAACTCGCGTCCCCGGAATGCACTGCTGATGATGTCACATATTACATCACTCATGACATGGTCAGTGACATCACTCATGACATCTCAAATGACATCACTGATGATATCATCCAGTGACTGTGTGTTTCTGTAAAGTTTAAATATGTTTAATATATATAGAGAAAGGTGTATTAAAGAATGAGTTGGTGTATAATTGTCTGAATGGATGATTTAGTAGGAACGTGACTGTCTCTACAAGTGAGTGATTAAACGTATCTTACTGAATGCATGGGGTAGGGACTAAACTGTGTGAATGTCTGTATCCGTCTGTCTGTTGGTGTGTAAGCGGCTGCATGGGTTTGTGAATAGCTACATGAGTGTCTATATGAGTTATTGATTGGTTGTCTGAGTCCTGAGTGTTTGTGTGGGTGGGGTGTGTGTGACTCTGTAAATAGATGTGTGAGTGGGTGATTCACTGGAGGCATGGTTTCTAGAGTGCATCTGTGATGGACTGTATGGGTGGGTGAGTGTGTGCATAGGTGTGTTAGTGAGTGAATGTACATCTCAGTGGAACATGTGTGAGTAACTATACATGTGAAAGGCAGTATATATGTGTGTTGGAGTATATAAATGGCTATAAGTGAGAGTGTGTGATTGTGAGAGTGGTGGTGTGGATGAGTGTGTGCGTGTATCAGTGATTGTATAAGAGCGTAAGAATGTGCTAGTATTTGTATGAGTAAGTGAGCTGGTGTGTTTATAACTGTATAAGTGAGCAAATGGCAGTGTGATTAATTATTTGCATGACTGACTAGGTGTGTGAGTACTTCTATGGATAAGTGGTGATGTGTGAGTGTATATATAGGTGTATGAGTGCATATGATAGTCCTGTACTGAGTGACCATAAGTATGAGTGACTATATGGATGAGTGAGTAGATATGTGTGTAAACCTAAGAATCAGCGAGTGGGTATGTAGTTATTGGTTTCGGAGTGTCTATGATTTTGAGAATGGCAGTCTGTAATTTAGAGTGGGTGTGTCAAAGGTTATATTAGGGTGTGAGAAGATGCATCAAATTATCACATGGATGATGTCATCAGTGATGACATTTGAGATGTCATCAGTGATGACATTTGAGATGTCATCAGTGATGTCACTGACCATGTCATGAGTGACGTAATATGTGATGTCATCAGCAGTGCATTGCGGGGGCGCGAGATATAGTTAGCTGAACTATAACGGGGGAATTTCTCTGGAGTGAAATATGCAACTAACTATAACATCCCTGAAACCTATGGTTTTTTCAGTGAATTTCTAAGGTTTTTTAAATGCTAATTTCTAACTATGACATGCCTGAAACTTATGGTTTTTTAAGTTAATTAAAAAAAAAAAGCATTTTTAAATGCTACTTTCTAACTATGCCCACAGAGGTAGGACATGTGAAGAAAGAAGAAAAAACGCACAGAAAGAAGCAAAGGAAATGCAGAAAGAAGCAACAGAAGTCCACAAAGAAAAGTGCAGGAAGAAGCAAGAAATGTGCAGAAAGAACCAACAGAGGAGCAGAAAGAGGTCTTGTTGCAAAATCATCCTGTGCCCACACTTTTTCAGACGGGTACTGGTGGTAACTGACTCTGACTAACCAGGCCTAGAGCCAGTGCTATGCTAAAAGACACTTAGAATACAGTGAAAATACCTACATACTCTAGCGAACACTATGCGTTGGGGAACCCCTGTGATTAGCATGACCTCCTCTGTAAGGCCTTAGTACATAATAGGGCAGGGAGATTTAAACTACCTCTAAGTCAGAGGTGCAGAAATATGCTACTACTACTAGAAGTCACGTTTGCAGAGTGGTGGAGAAATGGTGCTGGGCGTCCAACCAAAGCTCAGGAATACCGCTGCGTAGGACTTACAGGAGGTACCAGGAGGGATTCTTGGCCCCCAAACTCCCTCAGGACTAAATTGGACTTCATCCCCCATCCCGTACTCTGCCACGAGGCATGTATGCAGAGTGGTTGAGAAAGGGGGCCTTGGCCTCCGAAGACGTCTTAGCAATCCCACTGTGTGGGACTTATTGGGGGTAACAAGATGGGTAGTTGGCCCCCAAGGATATCCTTGGGGGCCAACTTCCCAAACTGTTACCTCCAGTCATTCCCACACAGCAGCACTGGTAAGTACTCGTACCAGGCCACGCCTACTTTGCCCACCACTCTAACACTTTCTCCCTGATGCGCTCTTGGATGGGGATTGAAGTCCCCTTCATTGCTGGTGGTCCTTTAGGGGCGAACTAGCCTACCTTTTACCTCCAGTAAGCCCCACGCAGTGGGATTGGTGAGAGGTAGACAAAGGCCATGCCCCCTTTCTCCACCACTCTGCAAACGCGCCCCTGGTGCCTTGTTAGTTGAGGGATTAAGTCCCCTTGAATCCTGAGGGTCCCTGGATTCCAACTAGCCCACAAGGTACCTCCAGTAAGCGCCACAGAGCTCCATTGGAGAGAGGTGTAAAAAGGGGCGTGACCTGGACCACCTCTCTACAACGCAGCCCTGTGGCGCTTACTGAAGGTACCTGGTGGGCTAGTTGGCCCCCAGGTACCCTAAGGATTCAAGGGGAATTATTTAATTTCCCAACTTAAAATGCGCAACAGGGTGTATTTGCACACATGTCACTTCATGTCCTGCCCCCTCCCTTCACCACTGTTCAAAAACGCCCCGTGGCTCGTTTTAAGTTGGGGGATAAAGTCCCCTTGAATCCTGAGGGTCCCTGGGGTCTAACTAGCCCACAAGGTACCTCCAGTAAGCGCCACAGAGCTGCCTTGCAGAGAGGTGTAAAAAGGGGCGTGGCCTGGACCACCTCTCTGAAACTCAGGCCTGTGATGCTTACTGGAGGTACCTGGTGGGCTAGTTGCCCCCAGGGGCCCTCAGGATTGAAGGGGAATTAATTCCCCAACTTAAAATGCGCCATAGGGCGCATTTGCAGAGTGTTGCTGGGAGGGGGTGGAGCCTCTGGCACGATAGTGTGTTTTTTAAATAATTTTTTGGGGAAGGGGGCTGTGTGGCCCCCTTCTTTTAACTTTTTTGGGCCCTAGGGACCCCATCCCCAAGGGCCTGACCCCCATTAAAAAAAAATATAGATAGATATTAACGGGAAGGGGGCCACGTGGGTCCCCCTCCCGTGGCCAAATCCGGCCCCGGGGACCCCATCCCACAGGGCATGGCCAAAATATTTTTTTATTATTATGGAGGGGGGCTGCATCGCCCCCCTTCTCAAGCCATTCAGGCCACGTGGCCCCGCTCCGGCCACTTTTTGCCCCGGGGACCCTTATCCCCGTGGCCTGGCCTCTCGTTGGGAACCGTGGGGGGAGCCCCAATGCCCCCACGGTCCCAGCCGGCTCCCCACCTCCTGTGGGAACCAGCATTGCTTTTCCACTCGGGGAGCTGCTAACATGTAACTCCCAGTGTGGAAAAGCAATCTGGTTTGGATTTTGGAAGAGAGGGCAGGTTTCCTGCTCTATCTTCCAAAATCCATACCACAGTTTGCTATGACAAGGCAGGAGCCACGAGGCTCCCGCCCTGCCATAGCAGACAGCAGTGTCCCAGGGCTAGGCACCCCGGGACACTGCAGGAGCCGGCCCTGGGGGCCGGCGGTCCCCAGGGCCATTACTGGCTCCAGGAGGGGGGCCGCGCGGCCCCCCTCCCTTCCAAAGCACAGCCCCGGGGAGGTAGTGGTTCCCGGGGCTCCGGGGTCCGTAACAGACCCCCAAATTTGCATTTTAGAGCCCCGGGGAGGTGGCAGTTCCAGGGGTGTGTGGGCCCCCCCCCACAGGTTTAATTATTTATTTTAAAAGCCCCAGGAGGTGGCGTACCCCATGTAGTGTAGTTCCTATATTCCCAATAGGCTCGGCGCATTGGAATAACATAAAAGATAGTTTAGACGTAGGACTTAGGTCGACTAGGTCTCTATTGAATATGTTAGACTTAATTATGAATGCCAGCTAGCTCAGAGGTCACTAGAAACATTCTGGAATTCACAAGAAGGGATTCGTTTCTGACAACCGCATAAACATGACAACTTTGCTCCCCCAAGAATAAGGAGTATATCTCCAGAGTCGCGGAAACAATAGATAGCTATTTCACTCAGTCAATCGTGCATGCTTAGTTTCACCAGAAGTGCAGAGAAACAGAGAGACGGGTGTTTTCAATAAAAGAGGTTATTTATTGAACAGTCTTCTTTCTCATGCAAGAGAAGTGGATTGCTACAATCGCAATACTTGTCATAAAGTAAAGTGCGTACAGTAAAAAGAGTATTATGAAATAATACTGTAAAAGCATTTATATGGTTTCTAAGCCATAAGATACTTGAAATGGATAAAATACATACAATGATAAAAGATGACTAAACGTACTCAACTGGTGCTTCTAAGATACGCCTACCCCGGTGTACCTAACCTAAGCCTAGTACATGGGAAGGAGTAAGTGAGATGTAGTTTGAGTTAAAATAGTTTCTGCCAAGAATCTAAATCAAGAATTCTCTAAGGGTCTAATCAGCTCCGTACCTTGGTTATAGAATGAAGGAGGTCTTGTATCTCTCTCTCAGGACTCGATCTCCCAGCAACCCGCAGGGGTAGCAGGGAAACACTGTAGCTGGATTTCTCGGCAGGAGAAAAGACAGCGTCTCTCTCAGTGCATCAGCGGGAGGGTCGGCTTCCTTCGGCACTCGCTACAGCAGGGCGACGGGCAAGTAGATAGTCGATCTGCTCCAAACCACCGTGTGTTTTGCTAGGGCAGATGCTGGTATATTTATACCTGGAAGGTGCCGAGTTTGACGTAAGGTTGGACATAAGACGTCACTAAGAACTCGCAGTTCTTTCAGGACTCCAGGAGTTCTAGGACAAATCAATACAGAAGCAGGGGGAATTCCTGGGCTGCTGGAGGCCTGGTTTATCTAAGAACGCGTTGTGCTTTCTAGGAGTCTATGGGAGTAGCCTTGCCGTATTTGGACTGCATTGACTATGTCTTAATATGGGTATGATTCTTATGCCGATATAAGGATATGATTTGATATAACCACATAAGGGCATACATCGGGAATATTAAATAGAGTCCTAGATCCGTCTACAACACCCACTCCACGTATAATGTCCATCATTACTAAATACTAAGCAATTCGAAACATATCTATGCATGTGTTTTAATTCCCACCCCAAAATACATAAAATGCATTTGAAATGGTATTATACACGAAAAATGAGTATTATACTGTACGTTTTCAAGCAGTGGTATCATTCAGATAATATATTTTTAGTACATTGGAATATTGACTGAATGAAGTACGAAAATTACATATATGAAATGGCTCTTAATACAGAAGAGAGGGTCGAGACCATTTCATCACATATTTATTCAAGACTGTACATGTGCTAGAGGCTAAGTCAAAATATTGTCTCTAGAGTCTCAAAAATAGAAATCTTGTTCTCTAAGAATAGTTCTACTTTAAGCAGAGTGTCATGTGCCAAAAGGTGAATATTTTGGGAACGTGGAAAAATATAATTTCGCTTTCAGGGAAAAAAATTGTTCCAGAGTTTTTTTTATTTAGAAGTTCTGTTTATCAAAACTGAAGGCCGAATTCAGAGTTCAGGGAACGCTGTGTGCTTGTGTTTTCAAAAGTTATTCTCGTTGTTAGGAGAGAACATTAACTCAGATAGGCTGGCAAAGAATTCGTCTACAACAGTAGGTGAAAGTTGGACCATGTCCGAAAAAGTAGAAATAGTGCATATGTGTGATGCATTGCCGTCATCGTTGTCTAGATCAGCAATGGTCACAGAAAGTTGTACCTGTGTGCCGCTTTCATCTCGTACTTCACCGCCACCTAGTCGTAATGGTGAGGTCTCAACGAATGCCGTCATCAGAATAGGTAGCCGCTGGGGACAACACGTTGCATGAGCCGTTACCGAACCAAGCAAAGTATCGATATCCATAGGTACTGCTGATGGGAGTGTGAGACAAACGTCTAACACACATTCTTCTCCACAGAGCAGGCATCGTAGAACAGGTAGGATGCATTATTGCCAGATCGGTCTGAACAAAAGAAACCAGGTAGTATTCAGATCTCTTAGCCGAGCCAAGCCGAGGACTTTAGTAATCCGATCTCGGTATCGCATTGCTAGGAGCGTTTCTTCCATTGTAGCCTGAGTTTTGTCTGTGACTGGACTTGCCATATCGGAGCAGAAGGAACAAAAATAAGATTCCTGCTACGAGTCCCAAGATGAGAGGCAGGCGCCGAACACAGAGTGCACGAAATTCGGGAAGATGCTCAGGACTGCTTCAAAGGGTGCTAAATGTCCCGAAAAAATTGTCTTAAATACATGTGTGATGCCACTAGTATCAGACATGTTTAAGATTTGAC
The DNA here is from genome assembly GCF_964261635.1 of Lissotriton helveticus. Classification (NCBI taxonomy): domain Eukaryota; kingdom Metazoa; phylum Chordata; class Amphibia; order Caudata; family Salamandridae; genus Lissotriton; species Lissotriton helveticus. The sequence continues at coordinate 342,682,622 of NC_136057.1, read as the reverse complement.
TTAACATTTCTACGAAATGCACGGGGCAATTTGTTGATAATAATGCATGTATCTCTGCTGCTGTCCTTGCGACTTGCAGATCATACGTTTCTCTAGACGAGGTTAAAGGCACAGTTGTTTGTAAAAGAATGGACTTCATTCTGCTTAAAGTATCAATTCGAATAGAAGAGACATTCAATGAAGGCCATATCGTTGCCTCCTTGTCTGGTTTGCTGTTTGGATACAATACTTGCATACAGCAAGTGACCCTGGATGTCACAATGACGAGATAGGCCGTTCCTGGCAACATGCCACAACAGCTGCGGTCACTTACCATAACGTAACTGCCGTTGGAAAGTTGACTGAAAAAAGGCTCTATTTGTGTGGCAGGGGTGCCGTGCAGGTGGCATGAAAGGTTATTTGATGAACCTTCGCAGGCTCCATGCAAGTTAATTCCTTGACACAGAAGTGTACCGCTTAGTGAATTTTTACAGTTGTTACCACTAAGAAATACCTATTTTTCCCCCACTCCAACATCTAGGTGTGTAAGGTAAATTCCAGGTTGACTTGATGTACCCTTTAAATGTTAAATGTTAAATGTTAAATGTTAAATGTGTTAAATGTCGTATACTTGTAAAGCGCACAGCTGCCCCAGCAAAGGGGCGTCCCGGCGCTGTATACCGCTGGGAAATCCGTCCTGGCTTTCCCTGTGGGATGGTCCCTATTGGGAATCCCCAAGGTGGAGCCAGGCATCCCTGGCGTTGATGGGGCCATTGTGGAGATTAGGCTAGCTAATGCCCAGAGTTGCCAAGTGGGACCCCAGGTTAGAGTAGGCACTGAGGCGAGAATTGTCGAGTCCGCTGACCCTGGTCCACGACCCTGCCGCGTCGGGAATTGAACCCTGGTCCCGGGCCGACTTCTGCTCCCGGGTCTGCCGCCTCTAACCAGTGAGCCACACCTCTCATACAGGCCCGCTGGTATGTGCTTTTGGCAATATTGAAACTGAAAAGTCGTTATCGGAATTGTAATGGTGCCATGTATTATCCATTCAATGACAGGTTTTTCGGAGACTGTCAATGGTAATCTTTCTAGTTTTTCAATGCTCAGCACCGTATAGTCTGCCCCTCTTTGTGCCAAAGAGATTTGTTTATCTGTAAGGTTAAAGACAGAAAACAATGACGTTGTGTTGATTAGACGCCATGGCACGTAGCCTGAACGTAGATTTTGTAACGTCCAGCCTAACTGTACAATAGAACGTAATTGGGACTGGCCATGTTGTAACATTATCATATCCTGTTCTATTATATCAATAGCAGATGATACAATGCTTTCCAGTGAATAAATTCTGGAGGACAGAGTCGTTAACCCATTGTCCACTACAGACAGTGTTTTTTCCAAATTAATACGATCAATTTCTCGTATTTTTTCAGCAGTTTCAATTTGCGTCACTTTCCAAGCTTCGTTGTAAGCAGCATATGAAACGTTTTTGTTGCTGTTTGCGAGGTCCCAATAAGAAATCTCGCAAGTCAGCACCTTCTTTAAGTAAGGTCAAGTGTTGCTTAATTTCAGGTAGTGTGGATTTCTGTAGCCATTCAAGGCATAGTTTTCCTACACTGTATGTTGTTATTATCCCTGGATGTTGTCTCTAGGAATATCTTTGGTCTGGCCTGTTCTGTTTGAACCCCTGTGTTCTGTTCAGGAATCTATCTTGACAGTTATTAGTGTCTGTGGGCCAGATCAACCATTTTTTCCGATCAGGATTAGTTCTATTTTGGTGTAAAATATTGGATACGTCCATCTCCACATCTGTAGTGCTATTACTATCAGGGATGGGCATTGGTATAGACGGTTTGTTTAAGTCCTTTATCCTGGCTAGGCCAAGACAGGTTGTTTGTTGAATGGTGTCATTCAGGAACATTATTTGTTCTGGGATCATGCCGGCTCTGAATAATGATTCTAAACCTTGTACCTGCCAGTCTTTTGTACCCCATACAGATTTTGTCTCAATGTTGTTTTTGCAAAATTCAAAACCAAATGTAGACAATTTTTCATAAAATGTTGCAGAATATATCAGTTTAGTATTCGTCAACATGTTTTTCATTCCTGTCTTATTTATAATCTTAAAATAAAACGTTTCTGGATCAGTGTTGTTAAACCCTGAGGAGTATGGGAATTTCTCATAAAATGTTTTCGAGCTGCCTTTTGGCGGTGTTGGACAATGTTCCCATTGATTATAAGTAAAAACATTTCTAGGATTAGCAGATTTATGCAAATAGTGATGGCCATAATGATTAAAGCAATACATTTCTTCATAATCTGATGAGCGTTTTAAATAATCATGTTCTGTAAATTATGCTGACATTTCTAAATCTGACATCATATTATTAATATTTTCAAAGTCCCAATCATCAGAGAAAGTACTAGGTGATACAAAGTCACTTAAAGAAACCTTGAACTGGTGTGGATATTTCAAGAGTTCAACCGGGCCATAGATGTCGTAATCAGTAGCATCCCATGCTATACCACCAGGTATAGGAATGGCTGTTCTGTTTACTGATGATAGTTCTCTTTTTTCAATGTGAGAAGATCTGTGAGGCTTTAGAACCAAGTTGATTTTCTGACTTGCTGTGTCCATTGTACTGTATTTTCTATCAATCATTCTTCCCAAGCTTAAAACCAAAATGAGCCAGAGTAGGTGGAAAAGTACACCTAACATAATCCACAATTCAATCCATGGTGAAATCAAATATGTTTCTCCAAGTTGATGAAAGAGTTCAGTTATATTTTCTTTGAAAGTTTTATTTGCTGGCTTTCTTCATGTTCACTTGGATCTTCAGAAAAGTCATCGAAATTGATGAAGTAGCCAGATGCAGTTCTGTCAATTGTTGGAATTGCTTCCGGATTTTCATTAATCTTTGGATTTGTATTGTCAGAGGCTACATCATTGTAGATAGGTATATCTTGACAAACTGTTGCAATTTGGGTTTCAAGAGGCACAAGTTCCATGGCTTTGTTGCATAGTCCTTTTTTATTCACTGCAGATTTATCAAATGTGATTAGTCTCTCAGTTTGAACCTCTTGAATTGTAGCAAGGTTTGGTCTTCTGCTACACCTTGGGAGTCCACTGGGCCTACTACTTAATATTGGCCACATGATTTTGGTTTTACCAGGTCGATTGATACAACTCTGTTCTCCTTCTTACCAGCAAGGGGCGGTAGTACTACTGATCTTGTTCCGCTGATTGCTAAGACAGGTACTGCCTTTCTGTAAGAAGGCCCAAATTCCTTCTTCACCGCGATCTTTCCTATGACCAGATCCCCAATATTTGGAATCCAGACAGGTCTTGCTGGGACAGGTGGTTTTTCTTCAGTGGCCATTGGCTTTAGCTTTGTATTACTTAGACTTCTTCTTGTCTCATTTAAGTCCTGTAAAACAGCCAAACGATCTTTGATATCAAAGGTTTTTTGTTCCACCACTGAAGTCTGACTATCGAGGTCTTCGATTATCATTCTTGTACCAAACAAAAGTTCATACGGAGTGATTCCACACAAAGAATGTCTTGGCAGATTATTACGACTACGTTGGACACTTATTAGATGTTTGAACCACCCATCACCCGAACCTAATACCCTCGCTGTTATAGATTGCTTTATGTCACGTTTTTTTCTCTCCACTACCGCATTTCCCTCAGGACGGAATGGACTAGAGTACCGCAATGCTATGCCCAGGCTGGCCATGGCCTCCTTGTAAGCTCGAGAGCTAAACACAGGACCCTGGTCAGAATGTAGCATGCCAATTGCGTATGTGCCGATAAAGACTCGCAAATCTTTTATAACAGTTCTGGCGTCAGCCGAGCGCTGGGGCCACATCCAAATGAATCTCGTCCTAGTAGTTTTGGGACCGCATTTGTCTGTAGGGACTGCGGGTAGATAGCCTAATGCTGTCTAACAGAGGTGTCTGTATCTGGCTGGCTGCTCTGTAGTCCGGTTTCTGGGGTGGTTCATTACTGCGATCTCTGTTGCAGTGTGGGCAGTTACTTGCAAATCGTAGCTGACCAAGCTCATTCCTTGCCACCAGTACACTTTGTCTAATTCCCGTATGGAATCTATAATCTTTTGATGTCTAAGACCCTCTCCCATGTGTGCTTCTTGAATCAAGAAAACTCTCTGTTTCCTGTTTGGAATTACTCTTTCCCCCACTCCAGGGATTCGAGCAATAAGAACGGAGTTTGCATCAATTATGTATTTATTCGTGAGTGGATACTGTAGAGGTAACGCCGAATAGTTGCCATCTATTGAGGCTTTTACTGCTAGTAGCGTTTCACCATCTATTCTTTTTTTAGAACGCTTGATTGTAGCTATGGAAGCCGTTTGGACAGCTGCCTTTGCGGCCTCATCAGCCAATGAATTCCCTGCAACGTGAACGCCATCACGTTGATGACTCAGTGTATGGATCACGTGAGTCTTTTGTAGTTCTTTCTGTAAAAGAACTACTTGCTCCCAAAGCATTGTATGCTTGATTGTGCCACCTTTTGCATCTTTGAACCCAGTTCTGCAAGTATTCATTGTAAGACTGGACGCAGTAATACGAATCGCACACTATTAGTGTGGGGAATTTGCAATCGGTATTTTCAAGCGCCATCTTAAAAGCCTGTAGTTCAGCTCGCTGAGCTGTACAGTCTCCGAGTGATTGAGTTTTAGTGACCAGAGGTCTGAATTTTCCTTCATGCCAACGACCTTTAACAATCGCGCACGCAGCACTATATGCTTGTTTACCCCCAACTGAGGGCTGTGCTGAACCGTCTGTATATATTATACAGCCGTAATGTTCCAGAGGTAGGATTTCAGTCGGCAGAGGGCATTCATATTTGTATTGGAGAAACTCTTCCGATTTTAAATTAGGATCAAATTCGTATACTACGTCTGATGCAGAAAGAGAATTAACCCATTGTATCCATCTCAGATGTTAAGCTTTAGCATTCGGAATGCTGGCTCTTCTTACTGCCTCTAGGGCAGGTACTGGTGTAACGATTATTATACGTCGACCTTGTGCGAGGGCTCTTTCTTTTGCTACAGCAGTTTGGACCGCAGTCAGAATTTTTTCCGTAGAACTGAATTTCATTTCAGCTTGTATGTAAAAGTGTGATTTGTAAGCTATTGGTACCGTTTCTCCCTCATTAGAGGTCAGGTACGTAAATCCGCATCTTCCTGGGATGACTCGGGTTACAAGGTTGCGTTCGTTTGCGCGTGTTTGCAGTTTTGTTTTAGTTAACATGTCTGTTTGTATTGATCGTAAAATTTCTGTGTGTTTCTTTGTCCAATTAATTGGTTTGAAATCAGGTTTTATTAATTCGTAGAGAGGTTTAACCCTCTCTGCGTAGTTAAGAATGTAAGTTCTTCCGAAATTCAGGAAACCTAGAATTGATTGTAAGTTTTTCAGCGTTTTTGGAGCTTGGAGTATTGCACACTTCTCTAAGAAGTTGTCTGCTAGGCTTTTCCCTTCACTTGATAACTCATATCCTAAAAATAGGACAGTGAGGTGGGCAATTTGTGATGTTTTAAAGTTGAATTTGTACCCTTCAGATGCGAACCCAAGTATAATCGTGTTCACTCTTTTCAAGTGTGTCTCCAGGTCACCGTCTGTAAGATAGATGTCATCGACATAAGATAATGCCTCATCATCATACATTTGTAGTAACTCTGTTACACTGGCTGAAAATATTCCTGGGCTGTTCTTGAATCCCTGTGGGAGACGACAAAATTGCCCCTGGAACCCCATACTGGAGAAAGCGGTCAAATACCTGCTTTCTGGTGCAATGTTTTGACAGAAGAAACCATTTTAAATATCTAATGTCGTTTTATATTTTTTGCGCACGATGTTGTTCATTAGTGCTGCACTGTGTGAATTTTGTACTGCAAATGTTTTGCAACAAGAGTTTAGGTGTCTGTAATCTAAAACTAGACAATATGAATCGTCTGGTTTGGAGACAGGAAACAAAGGGTTGTTCATTTGTGAGGTGCATGTTTCAATCACCCCCTGGTATTCAAGTTGATCTAAGATCTCCCTGACTTGTTTTTTACCTTCTTGCTTAACCGGATACTGCCTCTGTGCAGTAGGTTGATTTTTTAACTGAATTTTATGGTGAGGAGAATCCTCATCCCATCCTACGTGATTTATATATAATGCCGGGGCTTGGGCCACTGCCCATTTTCTAGCATATGTGTATTTTTTATGAATTGGAATGTGATTTGAGAAGGCTGGCATAATCATTTCTTCGCCATGTGGGCACTCCCTGACAAACTCTGGCGGCCAGTCTTTCTCAGCTAGAAGGATATCATAGCCTTTAGATAACTTCTCCCAAAAGAGAGTTCTTATTTTCCTAGTTATGTCCCCTTCTATACGCAATGCTATTTCATATAATTTATGGGTACACTAACTCTGGTGTCTGCAGTTTCCACCTGAATGTATTCATTCGTGTCCACTCTCTCCAGAAGATTCATCAGGATCTTGCGAGCTATGGTCACTTCTGCTGCGCTGTCTAGTATTGTCTGGGCCCACTCTCCGTTTTTAAGTTGTGTCCTCAGAATCCTCGGCATGTTTTATTTTAATACTAGCTACCTTCTTTTTTGGGAAATTGTAATTTTTTACATTTGTGAGCAGGTTCCTTGTCTTTGGACTTGACGCGCTCTTCTTTATGTTCTGACCGTCCTCTTCTTTCTGATTTCTGTGAGGAAGTCTGAAAAGATCAAGAGGGACGTGTATGATTATCTTGATATCTGTCAGGTTTTCTTAAATTGTCCCTACTTCTAAGGTTGTATCTTTTTTCAGAGGGCTCCCGTTGTGGAGACCTGCCCCCCCCCCCGTTCTGAGATCTATTTTTCCGTTGAGGAGACGTTCCTCTGGATTGAAATTGTTTTTCTCTGGGAGTAATTGGTTTATTACCCTCCCACTTCTTTTTTGCAGTATTGAGATTATTCTTAATAAAGGTTTTTCCAGGATTTTCTGTTAGTTGTGGTTTTAGTGGTTTCCCACCAAAACTATCTCTACCTAGTTCTTCATAGCACTTTTCAATTATTCTGGCAAGTTCAAAAGGTTGGTCTGTTATTTCTGTTTCTTTTAATTTTGGGCGGATCGCCACAGATGCTGCTTCTCCTTTTATGTTGGCTAGTAGTATAGCAGAGACTTGCTTAAAATCTTTCAGTAATTTCATACCCAGATTTAAAGCAGGCTCCGGACCGTATTCATTTTGAATCTGTCTTAGTACGTCTGGTATAACTGCCATAGACGGAACACCATGTGTTTTTGTGTATATAGAAGCAAAGACTGTTCCCCAAGTGTCACAGTCCTCCACATGTGGTGCAATCCCCATTGGTAGACAGATTGTCAGAATTCTGTGTTTTTCATGAGGTGTACTATCAGGAAATACTGCCTCTATTTGAGTAATTTTCTGAGCTAACCAGAACGGAATTTGTTCCCGTTTTGCGGGCAATTTGCCAATGACTGACTGTATAGTCTGTGGTGTAATTTTATTTGTGTTCCCCTGGTGAGGGGTGTGCTGTGGAATTTTTATTGCTGGTTGGACTGTTAAAGTCCGCATGACATATTGGACCAATTGTCTATGTATTTTAATTAATTGTTTTAGCTGAACTAAAAGTTCTCTGTCTGACATTTCTTCAATGTCAGGATGTGGTGTATAGCTGGCTAGAACCGGCCATGTGGCTCCTGGTCTACCTAGTGGACCGAGCCTGGTAATGTGATTTTGATGTTTTAGGGCGCCATTAAACCAGAGCTGATGCTCCTAGTAAGTTAGTGGAATTTCAACGTCCTCGAAAGGAACGTATTCCACTGGAGGTTCCTCTGCTTTGTAGTAGTGGAACTCGTGTGTCACAGCATTTGCTGCTGGAAAATCTATCCATGAATAGAATACCTCTGTCTGCCGATCTTCATGTGCCTCTACCACAAATATGACTGTACCACCTCTTGATGATACTCCATTATTCATAAGATTGTAAGTTACACTTCTTCCTATATTTATCAGGATCTTTATTGCATCCGGGTCATTTTGGAGGGCTGTGTCATCTAAGACTGCTTGAGCTTCTATTCTAGCTCTTTCCCTTTCATCGTCACTTTCCGTCATTTTTGCTGACAGAAAGTTTAGCAGAGCAAGTTTCAAGGAAACAAAGATTAGGTGCACAATATTTTGGAACACTGTATCCTTCAACGTTGACTAAACCAAAAACTAATACATACGATTCTCCTCCTACTAAGTTTTGGCGGATATTACCCTTTCACCCACTCCAGACGTCTATTGCAGTTTTTACGGGAAAAGGGGTCTGTGTGAAAAGCACGACTGAGTTACTCTAGTATCTAGCGTTAAATTATCGCCTTACCAAACGTTGGGCACCATGTAGTGTAGTTCCTATATTCCCAATAGGCTCTGCGCATTGGAATAACATAAACGATAGTTTAGACGTAGGACTTAGGTCGACTAGGTCTCTATTGAATATGTTAGACTTAATTATGAATGCCAGCTAGCTCAGAGGTCACTAGAAACATTCTCGAATTCACAAGAAGGGATTAGTTTCTGACAACCGCATAAACATGACAACTTTGCTGCCCCAAGAATAAGGAGTATATCTCCAGAGTCGCGGAAACAATAGGGGCCCGATGTAGGTCGGTCGGTAACGGCCGAAAATCGGTATTTTCGGCCGTTACCGACCGGTATTACAGAAATGGGATGTTGGGGCATGTGTAACTGATTCGGTAAAATTACCGATCGGTAAATTTACTGATCGGTATTTCTACCGAATCGGTAAATTTGAGATGTAGGTGGGACTCTTCTGAGTCCCACAAGCCTTACAGAATCGGTATTTTACCCTCAAATTCAATTTGAGGGTAAAATACCGATTCCGGTGTGCATGCAGATGTGTGCATGCACACCTATGCCATATGACAGGCATGCCTGCCACATGGCACCTGAGCCTCTTTTGAGGGTGCCAGAGGGTGTCAAAGTGACACCCCCTGCACCCTTGTGAAATTCGGTATTTACCGATTCGGTAAATACCGAATCGGTAATGCCCATTCATTCCTATGGGCTTCCAAGCCCATAGGAATGAATGGGCATTACCGGTCGGTATTTACCGAATCGGTAAATACAGATTTTTTACCGATTCGGTAAAAGAAACATCTGGATGCTCCTACATGTCCCCCCTTCTTATTTACAGATTCTTAATTACCGAATCGGTAAAATTCGGTAATTAAGAATCGGGAAATAAGTCCTACCGACATCTGGCCCTAGATAGCTATTTCACTCAGTCAATCGTGCATGCTTAGTTTCACCAGAAGTGCAGAGAAACAGAGAGACGGGCATTTTCAATAAAAGAGGTTATTTATTGAACAGTCTTCTTTCTCATGCAAGAGAAGTGGATTGCTATAATCACAATACTTGCCATAAAGTACCTCTTTTGCTCCAACCTATGCCAATTTATTGATGGGATATTGGGAATCTGGAAAGATAAAAAACAAACCACCCTGGAGACGGTGAAACTATGGGCCAGATTTTTTGATGATCTATTTATAATCTGGGAAGGAGAACGAAAGGAACTTGAATTTATTCTAACCCTCAATAACAATGATTTAAATCTAGAATTCACTTATACCATCAGTTCTGAGCAGATCACGTTTCTAGATATTGAGGTTTTAATCAGAGGCGGACATCTTTGGACCAAAATCCATTGGAAAAAAAAATTATGCAACAGTCTTTTACATGCTGACAGTGGCCACCCACAAAATCAGAGATGGAGCATCCCCTACAGGGAAATGCTAAGAGCAAGGAGGAACTGTTCAGAAGATCAGGAATTCAAAGCAAAAATTAATTAAATGAAAGATAGATTCCTAGCCATGGGCTAGCCTCAGGATGTACTACAAGATGCGATGGAGAGAGATCAGATGAAACTAAGAAGTGAAAAGCTGGAACCAAAAAAGATGCATGTGGAAGATAAAGATGACAAGATACGTCTTATTATGGATTATCATATGCAACATAAAGAAACTATACAAATAATATAAAGAAATTGGAAAATACTTTGGTCTGATTACATTTTTAACAAATTCCTCCCAAATCATCCAAGTATCACATACCGAAAATTTGCATCAATAAGGGACTGTCTAACCAAAAGCCATTATCTATGAGAAAATGAAAGAGAAATGGAAAAGAAAAATAATTGGCTGTGTTGCCCAGGCTTCCAGAAATGTTAAAAAATGCTGAGCCTGTGAACGGGGAATCAATCAGAAAGAATATAAAATGCATGATGGCAGAATTGAAAAAATCACAGATCATATCACCTGCAACACAGACTTTGTAGTTTATGTGCTAATATGTCCATGTGTACAATATTATGAAGGGAGCACCAAGAATAAAGAATGATTGAGACTGCTCTTACCTGATTGCAAAACACTTTTGGGAAGCACATCAAGGATTGGAAGTACTTTGGGATTAAACATATAAAGAAGAATGAAAGAGGAGAAGACAGGCAGCTGCTATTGAGAAGAATGGAGTCAAGACTTATCCAAATGGCAACTGAGACACCTATGGGACATAATTTAGATGCTCAGTCACATGTACATTTATAAGAAGTCTTCCATCTATTTCCATGTAATGCATACATTTCAAATCCCTATATGATGCTGTGGGTAAACTCCCAAAATAACATTTTAAATGTTGTACTTTTCATACAAAAGAAGTTGCTTTACCTTATCTTGTTGCATAAATTGTATGATATGGTTATCCTACCTCAAAAGGCAGAAACAAGTTACCCATGCATTAACATTTTAATAATATTTTTTCATTAATAAATTAGTTATTTATGAAGTCACACTTTACACTTAAACTGCATAAGATACTCCTGCCTTAGCACTTTTCTATTATAAATGCTGTTACTAACTTAAATTGCACTTTATATTATGGAGGTAGTTATTTATGAAATTGCACTTTACATTTAAAACGTGAAAGACACTTATGCATCAGCACTTTATACTATAGGATGCTGCTAAGAAATCAAATTGAGTTTAGACTCAAATCACTTAGGCATTTAATCAATTTAGCCAAGAACCTCATGAAAAACAGTTTACATTTTTTGTAACTTATGCATTCTAGATATTTGAATATACTGCAAAGAGCTCATTTCCCTATTTAGAATTTTCTTTTATGCTTTAAAAGACTGCCTCATTTGTTGCATATATAGAATAAGGTATCTAAATAATACCTAAGTAAGCACTTGCACTTTATATAATAATAATACCTTTGATATATGGTCAATGAATTATAGAAACATAGAACTAATTTTGAAAATTTGTGTATTTTACGATTTGAAAATGTAAATGTCCTTAACATTTTTATATGTCCATGTGACTGTACATATACTTGTGCCTTTCTTCCATTGCCCCGTCCTTCCTTTTTTCTTTATGAGATGGTACCAACCTTTCCTTTTGTTGTTAAAGTGTTTATGAAATTATGTCAAGAAAAAAACAATAATTAATGAATATGTACTCCACAGCACTTGACAATAGGTGGATTATATGTGGTTCAGTTGTTTTTTTTATATATAAAGTTGAGTCAAAATAAACAAAAAGAGGAGAAAATAAGGAAAACAGGTTATGGGCACTTTAAAAATAGACATTCTGGAAGACAAAAACTCTATGGTCCTGTAGAAGGCTAATGCTGAAGCGCATAGACTATCCCTGTAATACTGCACGAATGGTGCAATAAATTGGTTCTTTTACTGCATCGAGGACAGGAGGAAGAAATTATGTACATATATATATATATATATATATATATATATATATATATATATATATACTAAATTATTTTTACTAACTATAGGTCCTTGTAACCTTTATTTTTTTCTGTGAATTTCTAAGGTTTATTAAATGCTAATTCCTAACTATAACTTCCTGGTAACCTTTGTTTTTTTCAGTGAATTTCTATGTTTTTAAGTAGTAGTTGTGATGGCAGAGGGGTGGAGAAATGGGGCTGGGCCTTCGACCAGCTCTCATGTATCCCACTGTGGAGGACTTACAATAGGTACCAGGAGGGCTTCTTGCCCCCCAAGGACCCTCAGGAGTAAAGCGGTAGTGCGGCAAGAGGTGCATTTGCAGAGTGGCAGAGAAAGGGGGCATGGCCTCCGAAGATCTCTTAGCAATCCTGCTGTGTGGGACTTACTGGAGGCAACAGGAGGGGTAGTTTGCCCCCAAATGCTGGCAAAGTTAATTGCCAGCATTGGTCTCTGCTTTTAAACTTATATTGATGGCCCGCAGATCCATCTGTCTATTAATATTTACAAACCCTCTACTGCTGCCTATATGAAATTTGAAGGTAACTTACTGAAGTTAAAAGGCAGCAATGTCCAGTTCTTCATTTGGGCGGATTAACCACTGTGGACTTTGAACTTCTGAACAGATTTGCTTGGGTCCATTCAAATACAAGAACCAGACAACAGTTATGTTGAGATCCTATTGAATGAAAATCCATCACTTACTCACCAAATAAATGTGGCTGTCCAATTCTGCTACTTCTAGCTACAGATGGTGAACTACATTATGCTGTCTCTGTGAAGAAACTCAGGGCCCGATGTAGGTAAATCTTATTTACCGACTCTAGAATACCGAATTTTACCGATTCGGTATTCTAGATTCGGTAAATGAGATGTAGGAAATAATTCGGTATTTACCGATTCGGTAATTGCCATTGATTCCTATGGGCCTTGAGGCCCATAGGAATCAATGTCAATTCTAAGAAATCTTAAGAAATCTTTAAAACTCAATAAATAATCAATAAGAATCAATAAGAACTGACAAGATATAAATTTGGATACTAGAAACTAAATTATCTTCTTGGTTTATTATTTTTCTCTCTCTCTCTCTTATCATTCTCCTCTTATTAATTCCTTTTTTTTTTCTTAGCTATTTTTGTTGCTCTCCAATTATTGTTCATTGATATATACTCTGATTCGTACTAATTGTATCTTCTGAGCGATAGCTGCAAGGAGCAGACTCCATGCTTGCGACTCCACTGTGCTTCCCCCCCAGCGGTAGCAAGGGATAAAGGGGTCCTCCCCCCTGGGGGCCTTTAAGGTGTGGGGGTGGTTGGGTGGGACTGAGCTCTTTGGGTGGGTAGGGGCTAAATAAGGGAGAAAAAATATATTGCAAGGGGGAAAAATTTATACAAAATTGTAACAAGATAATCGAGTTTATTTTATGGAGGAGACTGAGCAAGACCAATATAATTTATGTCTACCCTTAGGTGTTTGGTTTGGAATGTTGCCGGTCTTAATAATAAATGTAAAAGAAAACTGGTACAAGAAGAAATTAATATGTACAAAACACATATGGTATTCCTTTCAGAAACTCATATTAGATATAGTGACCGTAAATTATTATCACAAATGGGCTACGACCTTGTTGTCTGCTCCACTATAGAGACAACAAACCGAGGAGTTGCTATCCTGAAACAGAAATGGTTAAAATTAAACGTTATCAAAACTACTGGTGATGCTAAAGGCAGGTGGGCAATAGCCCAATTACAATTCAATCAAAAATGCTATGTATTCTGTACCATTTACGGCCCAAATATTGATATACCCAAATTGTATGAACAATTGACTATTGAACTACTCGATTGGGATGGGGAATTGCTGTTAATGGGGGATCTTAACTGCGTCATGAATTATGCTATAGATTCTACAAGCAATGGAACTAGAAATAGGATGAGGAAAGTGAGATCTGCTATAGAGGAATTAGTTAGGATGCATAACCTGAAAGATGTTTGGCGTACTAAACACCCTACCATTCCCGGCTATACTTATTTCTCAGCCCCACATCAAACTCTCTCTAGGATTGATCTGGTATGGACAACAGACAATATTTTAGCAAACTGTGAAATAGAAATTTGCCCTAAAGTTACCTCAGATCACAACCCGATACTGTTCGAATTTAAAATTTTGGATACTAAACAAACTACCCGTCAATTTACATTTCCTAGATATCTACTTACGGACCCAAAATTCATCCTGGGTTTGAAGAACCACATACTGGAATATATATCATTAAACATTAATTCCACCGCTGTTAATTATGTATGGGACTCATGTAAATGCAGCATTAGAGGTTACGCACAACAATATATATTTTGGGATAACGCAGAAAAGAGAAGAGTAGAAAAATTAGTCATTTCTAGTATCTTAACAGCTGAACAACAACTCGCAGATGCTATTATACAAGGCAACACTAACATTGAAGCGCTAAAATTAATACTAATCTCATTAAGAGCGACCCTAAAGAAAACTCTTAGAGAAAAATATAGCTCCAAATACATAAATATAAGCTGACACAGTACAAAGGGGGAGACAGGATTGGGAAAATTGTGGCCTAGAAAGTAGCCGACAAAAAGGCTAAAACCACCATAAAAACAATAAAAGGGTTAGACTCTAAAATCTATAAAAAACCAGAACAGATCTTGGAACAATTCGCCAAATATTATTGTCACCTATACACTCCAGAGAACGTACCCACATTAGAAACAATAGAATCCTATTTAGAAATACATAGACCTGAAAGAATGGATTCAGAAAAAAATAGACTACTCGGCACTAAAATTACAACTGAAGAAATAAATAAGGCCATACAATCACTCCCCTTAGGTAAGGCCGCAGGTGAAGACAGCTTGCCTATGGAGATATACAAGATCTGTGAACAAGAACTACTTCCTTTATTCCATCAGGTGATACACTCTATAGGTGAAACAGGCAGCGCTCCTATCTCATGGCGTACTGGTAAAATTATTTTCTTTTTGAAAAAGAACAAACCACCGGAAGAACAGGGATCATATCGACCAATTTCATTAATTAATACTGACGCAAAAATTTTCGCTAAAATACTTTCTAATCGGTTAGCTCCTATAATGCCCGATCTGGTTAATTGCCAGCAACATGGATTCGTCGTGGGGAGAGACACCACTGCTCATGTCAACACCGCGGTAATTGCTTTTGATGTTGCGGCGGCTACTCTTGCCCCACTCGGAATGGTCATGCTAGACTTGGAGAAAGCATTTGACCGAGTGGGGTGGGAGTACCTCTGGGCAACATTAGGGGCATTCGGTATACAGGGACAATATTTGAGATGGATCCAATCCCTATACGAGGCACCAACAGCTATAGCAAGCTATTTGGGAAACAACTCAGACAGCTTTTTAATAAAAAGGGGTACTAGACAGGGGTGTCCCCTTTCACCCCTGCTATTCGTCTTAGCCTTAGAACCATTTCTAAATGCGCTAACATTTCAAGACCACATTGTCCCAATAGAACATGAAGGCAAGAGCTTAAAAATCACCGCCTTCGCTGATGACATTGCCATATTTACCTCCGATCTGGTACAAGCTATACCTAACATAATTAAGGAAGCTAGGGACTTTGGCGCTATCTCGGGCTATCGGTTAAACGTCAATAAAACTCAAGTGATAGCGAAATATTAACCCCTACAACCGATAATAGGCTTATGCCCCAACGCCACTTATTTAGGGGTGAAACTCACTTCCAACATCGATAAAATCATTTCATTAAACTATGAACCCCTACTTAAAGATATCACATCCACCCTTAAAAACTGGCATAAAATACCACTTAGCTTGATCGGACGCATTAATACAATTAAAATGAAAATAGTACCGAAAATACTCTACCTGTTTAGATCCATCCTGTTACAACTGAACAAATCTTACATTAAGAGGATAGAAAGCATTTGTAGCAACTATATTTGGGGGGGGATATAAAAAAGCCCGTAGGTCGATGACGGCACTGAAATTATCAATTGAAAAAGGGGGATTAAATTTCCCGGAGTTAAAAATTTACTTTTTTGCAACTTTTATTTCACGCATACGTAGCCTCTTGTCTAAAGAAACCCCCCTATTCTACCATCAATTCATGCTAGGGCCACAAAGTAACCAGTTTTTATTTCGGGTACATGACCCGAATTACTACAAGAGAGTCAAATTTAAGACTGCAAGAGCTATCAAAAGAATTTGGGATCAAAGTATGGGTATTGATAAAATATCCTTTTTCAACGCTGAACTACCAATATGGGGGAATCCAGGGCTGCCAAGTATCTTCTCCGATGGTGCTTGTGCTCAATGACTAGATCAGGGTATTAACTCCTTAGGAGATCTTTATGGTTCGGAAGGTTTCCTAAGCTTTAATACATTAAAAATACTATATAAAATCAAAGATACTATGTATTTTAAATATATGCAGATACAGGACTTTTTGATTAATACAATGAAAATTGAGAGTGTTGAGCAATCAGACATCTTAAAATGTATTTACTCGAATCATATTAAATCTCTGATTAGTAAAAGTTACACTCTTTTGAATAAAGGCCATGCTGGGGATTGTGGCAAAATGGCGGACAAATGGACTAACTCGTTGGGAATTAATATTAATTCCAACCAGATTATGAGCTCACTTAAACAAATAAACCGAGTGGTCCACTCCTCAAACTTAAGGTTACAATTTTATAGAACAATTACCCAATTATACTATACACCACAAAGAATTTCTGGCTGGACTTCTGGCAATACTCCCAATGACATACTAAATGTTTAAAATGCAATAAAGAAGCTGCTGGCATAGAACATATGCTTTACCAGTGCCCGAAACTTTCAACCTTTTGGTCAGGAATAACCGACGTTCTTAACAAAAAACACATAATATCACCGGTTCTTTCTGCCCATTTAGTTTTGCTTGACATACAAGACACCAATAGTAACTTTAAAGATTTAATAACAATTATTTTTGCTTGTGCAAGACTGGCCATTGCGCGAACCTGGATATCGAAAGAACCCCCAAATGTCATGGATTGGTGTTATTTAATTCATGAGATCTACACTATGGAGCTCTCACTGGCTAAACTAAGAGGCCCAAAAGCATTAAAAGGAAGGGAAAAAATATGGGGAACATTTATTAACTAATTGCATGATCCTACTGCGTCAACGGCACGCTTGTTCCTTTTTGTACTTTTTGTAATTTACTGTTTCCTTTATTCTTCTCCTCTTTTCTTTTCCTTTTTTTTCTTCTTTTTTTTCTTTTTCTCTTTTTATATATACAATGACTATTATATGTATAGCTAATTATATATGTATGTATAATTAATGTGATTTCAATATTGTATTTATATTTTTTTCTCTTGCAATAAATAAAAAATTTGTAAAAAAAAAAAGGAATCAATGTCAATTACCGAATCTGTAAATACCAATTCGGTAAAATTACCGAATGGTCAAGGGGGACAGGGTGTCACTTTGACACCCTGTTGCACCCCTGATTCTGGCTTGTGTGCCATCTGACACACATACATGCCCTTAGGGCTTGTGACACACATACATGCCCTTAGGGCATGTATGTGTGCCACATGGCACAGGTGTACATGCACAGATGTGCATGTACACAGGAATTCGTTATTTACCACAAAATAGTATTTGGTGGTAAATAACGAATTCTTAAGGGCCTGTGGCACTGTTTTCAGTGCCACCTACATCTAGATTTACCGATTCGGTAAATTTACCGATTTGGTATTTTACCGAACCTGTAAATTTACCGAATCGGTAAATTTACAGATTCGGTAAATTTTTGGCCCCCTACATATCAAAACCCAAATACCTGTCGGTAACGGCCAAAATCGGCCGTTACCGACCGGTATTTGGTGTCCTACATCGGGCTCTCAGTGACTAAAACTAGGCACAATGAATGTTTCAAGGTTAGATTATCCTGGACTTCCAATGACCTGCATCAACTGTAGGATGCAGCAGCCAAGATTCTGTCAAATAAGCATTGGTGCAATCATATGACAACTATGTTGAGCAAGCTTCATTGGCTGTGGGTGCTACAGGAGTAACATATATGCTTCAAGACTCTCTTTTTGGCTTACAAGGCATGCTGAGGGATGCAGCCAGAGTTTTGATCCTGCAATAAATCTCCAATATGCAGGCTACTGTCCACCAAGTTCAAATTTTCCGTACTGTTTAGACTGAGGGCAACCTCTTTTGGGTGCAAGCATTAGAACTGAACAATTGCCTGGTGTTATATCTATAGCTGCAGCGATTAGATTTGACATTTTCAAAAAATGGTTTTCCTGTAATATTGGCCCTTGTTGGGAAAGGGTATCTCTTTTGTTTCAGCTGATTCTCAGGATTCAATGTTCTAGTTTAGGGATGTGGAATTTAATAAAATATCTACTTGTCCATGGGGCAGGTTGCTTTATAAATGTACTTGCCCTGTAACACAATCTCCTTGTCCCTTTGGTGTCATGTACTGTAGTGACAGATTATGGCCATAATCTCATTATTTAAGAGCTCTGAATATAGCCTCTCTGTTTATCCCTGCAAGGCCTCATAAGATAGTAGGGTTTGAATACTAGCAATTCCCTTATTTTGCCACCTTTCTGTCGATCTACATACTGGGAATGAAGGTAGTGGTAAGCAATAGTTCCAGGATTGGAATGCCCTTTTGAGTCTGTGCAACCCTATTAACTTGCATGTTTTAAGAGTTTTCACCAGCTCTCTCTAATATTTTCCCATACTGAGAAAAGTTGGAAATTTACTCCTGACAATGGCAGATGTAAAGCTTCTTTAAGAGTTGGGAAAAAAAGTGAATAGAGGAAAAGTGAAGTTGCAAATGCTCAACAGATTTTTATATGAGCGATTCTACTCATACATGTTTGTCATGCTAAAACGCAGTTCACAAATATTTTCTAGGACTTCGATTTCATGACCTACTTCCATAAATTCTTGTGAATTCATGAATGGCATACACCTGCACTAATGCAAGGACATATAAAATGGGTGTACTTTCTAGATTTATTTAATACTTAGATCCCTAATTAGGTCTGGCATTAACAAAGACCTTTCGTGTTTATTAAAATTCTATCTCTGTCTCAATCAATCCGCTGGCTTCACCATGATTGACAGCATGCTGCCCTTTTACAAGGAGCATATTGGCACACAAAATATGTACATATAAAAATATATATACAAAGTTCGTAATGTAGACATGGACCCAAAGTATGTGCTTCAAAATTCTTTTATTCCCGCTTTGTCAAGACGCGTTTCGCAGCAACAGACACTTGTTCACTCGACAATAAGTGTTATCGTGAAGGTGCTTTTAAAGTGCTAGTGCATACATTTCCTGATAGCCATGTGACAAGCATTGTAATGAAACTGGAAGACATACTGGCTTACAATACAATTAAAATAAATCGCGATATTGTGTACTCTTGTAAAATTATGGAAACGCATTATAAACTTCCAATCCCGCATAACAATTATTATAGTTGATGCGTTAAATTTCTCATACGTTGTTTATCTTTATCGCCGGAACAAAATTATAATTGTCCGTATAGCCAAAGTAACATGTCACGTGGACTCCTAATGTGCATAAATGTGCAAATAAGTGCTTAGTGCAAATATATTCATTTATTTTAAAAGAACATTAGTGGCTGCTGAGTACCAACTAAAAATCATTGATAATTCATTTCATCATGTTAAATACACAGTGCAATTGATTGGATTCCTGATTTCTTTAGCATAATTATGCAATCAAGTACATGTCAAATGCTAAATACTTTTAACATACAGTTAAATTCAAATAGAATTATATCTTGGAGACGGTGAACCTTCATGTTTGACAACTTCCTAGGATCTCGGCTAGCTATTTGTGTTCAATGGTGTGTGCAAGCTCACATAACATATGTTAATCGATTTAGATACATTTTAGTCAAACTACAGTCAAAGCTAATGAAACACTAATTAATAGTTTACGTCCTGGGAATGACCCTTGAGTTTATAAAGATGTTTTATCCTTCTACCACCATGAATAAATAACTAAAATATCTAAAATGTAACGGTAACAGCTTACATAAATAATTGCATAAATAAATATATATATATATATAAAATATAGATATAAATATATTATATAGTTTCTAGCTAGGTCATTAGGCTTTTAGTAAAACACATATATTCAAACCGCAATCTAAACATTGTCTCTAAGGGTGCCTTCTTCCTGCAGTCAAGATTATACTATATATTATCCAATACAAATGTATAAAAGTATAAATATATATAAATATTACAATAATTATCTATATAAATATGTGTAAAATGTTTCAATAAAACTTTACACATGATGTGACTGGTAATAGTATACAGGTTAAATACCCCCTGAAATATACATCCAAATAATGTCCCTAAGTGTTCTAGTACTGTTGGTTCATGAATATGTGTTAACTAAAAGGCCAGAAAAGGATTTTTGCATTGGTGTTTGAATCTTTGTGACCTGCCATGTATGTGTGCACCCCTGCATTGAACTGGTGATACCAACTATGTAAAGAATGTGCTTTTTCTGTATATTGCCGGACTTTTTTTGACTGAATATTACATAGAATAAATAACTAAAACCGATAAGAGGGTTCTAAACTATGTTTAAAGACAAGTATATAAGTCTTCTGTAACATTTAATCCATTGGGTTGCTTAGTGTCCAATTTTAGGATGTATCTTGTCTCTAATCTCCTCAATTTTCTTTCCCTGTCTCCACCTTTTCTACTAGGGGGTATGGCGTCTATCAAAAAGTAACTCAAATCCTTGTTGTTTGATTGATGAGTTTCTTTGAAATGTCTCGCTACAGGGTATGTGTTGTCTTCATTAGCGATAGCACAGAGATGTTGAAGGATCCTTTTGTGAGCCTGGAGCTTTGTGCTCCCAATATATCTAAGGCCACATGGACAAGTTAGAACATATATGACATATTCTGTCTTGCAAGTCAACAGTTTAGTTATTTTACAAGTACTGTGACTGAAAGGGGTGGAGTAAGATGTGGTATTAACTCCATGGACACAAGCTTTGCATGTCTTACAGCTTATGAATCCTTTATGAGTTTGAAACCAAGTTGTTTTTTCTATAATCTCCGGACTAGTGGTGACAAGGCAATCTCTCATAGAGGGGGCTCTGCTATGTGTAATGGACACCCTATGCGGTAGCAGGGGTCCTATTACTGGGTCATTTAGGATTATTGGCCAACTAGTGTATACTATTTTGTTGATTTCCTTGTATTGTTTGCTGTATCCTAAAATCAGGCAGAACACTTGTTTTTTTGTCATCAGTCTCAGTTCTTGTGTTAGTGCTCGCAATGTTGTTAGAGGGCTTTTTGTCCCTAAGAAGATCATTTCTGTCCAGCAATGACGTCTTAGATATTGCTTGCTTCAATACCTTAGGCGAATAGCCTCTCTCTAAAAACCTCTGCTTGCTCTGTTCCTGTGCTGATTTTAAATCACTTTCTGTACTGCAAATCCGCTTCAGCCTTAGCATTTCCCCGAAGGGGATGCTATTGACTAGGTGACACGGGTGGGCGCTTGTGGTGTGCAAAACAGAATTACCCGCCGTCTTTTTATGATGTAGGTGAGTTTCCAATCTTTTGTTCTGCACAAATATTTGTGTGTCTAAAACATTCACACTAGTCTCGCTGATAGTGGCTGTGAAGTGCAGGTTCAAGGTATTCTGATTGATGTCACTGATACATTTCTCAGCCTGATCTATGGTCCCATGCCATACTACAAATAAATCGTCGATAAACTGGAACCAAACTTTGATGTTGTTTTCCATAATGTGTACGTGCTCCACCTTGAGGACCAGCTCCTCCCACCAGCCCATATGTAAGTAGGCGTAGCTGGGGGAGAAGCTGGCCCCCATCGCAACTCCTTGTATCTGCTGAAACAACAACTTGTTAAACATAAATATGTTGTTGCGAAGACAAAACTCAGTCATTGATATCAACATTTCATTGTGTGGGCGAAGGACAGTAAGTCTCTGGGACATGTAATGTTGTATAGCATTTATGCCATCACCATGTAGGATACTCGTGTATAATGATGTTACGTCTAATGCTATGAGTAGTAAATCAGGATCCCACTCTACATTTTGAATTTTGTTAATAAAGTCGCTAGTATCACGCACATAAGACGGCAATGCTTTTACAAAGTCCTGTAAAAAGAAATCAACATAATTGGAGGTGTTCTCTAACAAACCGTCCCTAGCTGATATAATGGGACGGCCTGGTGGTTTCTAGGCGTTCTTGTGTATTTTGGGGATAAAATATATCAATGGTACAGTGGGTTTGTCTTTTTTGAGGAATTTATATTAGGTCCCTTTTGCGCCAATCAGGCAGTTTATTATAGTATGTCAGATATGTTGATTTGAGATTAGCAGCGTTGGTGCGTGCATAGCAACTACGATCATTTCATTGGCCAAAAGCTTCCGCCTTATAATCCTGCTGTGACCATAGGACTATGTTTCCCCCTTGTCACTGTTGCGTATGACCACTTCCTTGTTAGCCTTCAATTTGGTCATGTGTTGGTGGTATCTTTGGTCTTGGTTACCACTGTGTTTTTTGGTCATGTTTACCGTTTTGTTGAGCTTTTTTATCTTGTTTATTACCACCTCATGAAAGGTATCGATGGAATTGTGTAAAGCTATTGGCATAAAGGTGGACTTTGGTTTGAAGTTGGTAAAATATCTTACATTGTGTGTACTTCCCAAGGTGCTCGAGGTTGGACTTGCAACTGTATCTTGGTCATTCCACATCTCCTCAAGTTCGTTAAAAAGGCAGGAATAAGTCATTGGATCAGCAATCTGACTTGTTGGATTTTCTTGCATGTTTTTGAGGATGTGGTATTTTTTAAGTTTGAGTTTTCGAACGCCTTTGTAAATGTCCATCCTGCTATCGGCGTAATCAAAATTGTTAGTTGGACAAAATGAAAGTCCTAGACTTAACGTTTTGGTTTCATCTGCTGTTAAGACAACTGTAGATAAATTGATTACCGTGTTGTTTACCTTTTCCTCCAGTATCCTCTCGTTTTCTTTTTGTAGTTCCCCCCTGTGTTTTCTGTTGGCTTTGGGTCTTTGGCTGCGTTTGTAGTTTGCCCATTTGCTGTTGTATTTCTTGGGGCCCTCGGTCTGAGAGTTGATCTCCTTTCCTCACATAAAAATCTCATTTCTTACTCACGTGATGATGGTTTGTTCTTGATGGCCCCTGTACTCAAATCACGCATCTCTGATTCAGATTCACTTCCTGCCGAGGAGCTTTGGCCTGTTAGTGATGCCTCGTTGTTAGTATCTACTTTCCTTTGATTGCTGGCCATTTTGGTTGTAACTTTTTTGGAATGTGATTTTCTCAGGACGTCATATAGCATATCTTTGCGTAGCTTGGTCATTTCGTCAGTGACTCCCATAGTTTCCAGCTCCTCATTAATCATATCTATCTCTGTTAGCAGGCGTGCCCTATCAATATCAGCATATTTAATCAGTATTAATGTTAATTTGCGTGATGAGTCCAAGTTACAATTAGCCCATTCCCGCATTAAATCCGGATTGGGTTCTTCGTACGTTGGGGCCGTTAATATACGCAAGCCGCGTGGGATTCGCCCCACCTCAATGTAGCGTTGAAGTGAGTGCAATTCCCACCATTTACTCTGTTCCATCCTCATTTTCTTCTCAAGTATTTTCATTTTATATTGCACTTAGTCGGTATCAGCATTACTAGTTGATTCCTTGCTTCTTACGCTGTGCCTAGCTTGAGGGGTATCGGAGAAGATCTCCGTAGCAGCCGCCTCCCTCTCACGTAACATGTCGGAAGACATTTCAGGAATTTTGGTAGTTGAATGATCTCCGTTATACGTTTCCTCGCAAATTTGGTCATATTGGAGACTAACGCACACTCCTCCACTCCAGAATACCCTTAATGTCCTACCTGGCGTGAACCGGTGGAGATTCCTCGTCAGCCGACTCGAGAAGCCTCCGGTTATAGCCAGGCAATTAACACCAAATCCGGGTTCAGGGGGGTTAGGTGTCAGAATCCTTCCTCGGCCCGAAAAATGCTTCCTGGTTGCCCCGGAAATGCTGCTCCGCTGTGGACGCCAACCACAAGGAAGGAGAGGTCCGCGTGTGACTGAGCGGACCACTGCAGTCGTCAATATACAAAGTTTCAACAACGACTCCCGCAGACTCTCACCGCTTTGCCGTAATGTAGACACGGACCCAAAGTATGTGCTTCAAAATTCTTTTATTCCCGCTTTGTCAAGACGCGTTTCGCAGCAACAGCCGCTTGTTCACTCGACAATGAGTGTTATCGTGAAGGTGCTTTTAAAGTGCTAGTGCATACATTTCCTGATAGCCACGTGACAAGCATTGTAATGAAACTGGAAGACATACTGGCTTACAATACAATTAAAATTAATTGCGATATTGTGTACTCTTGTAAAATTATGGAAACGCATTATAAACTTCCAATCCTGCATAACAATTATTATAGTTGATGCGTTAAATTTCTCATACATTGTTTATCTTTATCGCCGGAACAAAATCATAATTGTCGGTATAGCCAAAGTAACATGTCACGTGGACTCATAATGTGCATAAATGTTCAAATAAGTGCTGAGTGCAAATATATTCATTTCTTTTACAAGAACATTAGTGGCTGTTGAGTACCAACTAAAAATCATTGATAATTCATTTCATCATGTTAAATACACAGTGCAATTGATTGGATTCCTGATTTCTTTAGCATAATTATTATATATTTTTTACTTTTTTATTAAACTTAACCAATACACAGTCGGTTCATATAGTAGAGATAGTTTCACAGGATAACATTCAATTCACAATATAGCATCAGGTCTTGTATTTTGAGAGTAATTGTCATGGATTTATCCCATTTATTCCCCGTCTTCCCCTTTTCTAATCTGTCTCCTCCAGAGTGAACTGTTTACTGATATTGTTGTGTTGCACACTTGTCCCCTATTTATGTTTCAGATTTGTTCCCATTTTGGGGGGCAACCTCTGTTCTTGTAAATCGTCTTTTCTGCAAGCATCGACCAATCCATGTTTTTTTCGCATTCGGACACTGTTGGAGGGTCGCCAGTGCCCCATTTCCAGGCTATATTTCGTTGCCGATTACAAAGTTAAGTGCTACCCACCCATCTTTGTTCTTTCCTTTTTAGGTCTGTTTGACTCCATATATCTAGGAGGCATAATTGGGGTGTGTGCAGGAGGTATTTCCCTGTGATTATTTGTGTTTGTGTTATCACCTCCCCCCAGTATTTCTGAATGGTCAGACATTCCCAAATGATATATAAAAAGGTTCCCTGTTGCATAAAATGTCTATGACACGTGGAGTCTTCTTTCCTTTTCATTTTTTCTAATGTGGTACAGGAGAGGTATGCTCTGTGGAGGACTTTGAGTTGGATTCATCTTAGTCTAGATATAGCCACATGCTTAAGGGAAGCTAATGCTTCTTGTCAGTCTTCTTCTTCTAGATCTCCTATATTATGCTGCCATTTGGCTCGCGTATTGTTAAGTAGTTTCTTGGATGTCAAGGAGATCATGTTCACTTAGTAGTCTATCAGCGGTGTCTATTCTGGAGGGGCTGTCCCCTGGGGGATGGTTGCTCTCAGGGCATGCCTAATCTGTTGGTCTCTGTATTTTTCGTGATCTGTCATTTCGTATTCTTTTTTTAGGTCAGTAAACGGTTGCACATTGCCCTTTGACCAAAAGTCCCCCACCCTTGAGTTGCCAATTGCGTCCCATTTATCAAACCCTGGGCATTTGATCGGGGCACCAAGTTGTTCACTGTCCCATAATGCCATGGCCTGGTTCATTTTGTTCTGCCATCCTAGCCTTTTGGTCACTGTGTGCCATAGTTTGACTGTTTGTGTGTTGGGCCTGTTAGCGATTGCTTAGTTAGATTTGTGATTAGTGCCTGCCTGTAGCCTCTTGGGCCCATGAGTATATTATCCATCTGAATGGCTGGATCAGTTTGTGCGCCTATATCCATTTGTTAATAATTGCAAGTTGACCGGCCAGTAGTACATGTGGATATTTGGGGCAGCTGTCAAGCGTCATACATTCCCTTTTTTCAGTTTATGTGTGGCTATTCGTGTGGTTTCCCTCTCCACAATAGTAGTCGTATCTCGTTGTTGATGTCTGCGAAGTAAGAATCACTGATGCGGTAGGGTGTGTTTTGTAGGATGTATAAAAATCTAGGGCCCGCCATAATTTTAAAGAGGGCAGCCCTTCCTATTAAAGTTAGTGGTAGGCTCATCCAATGTCAAATGTCTTTTCATAGTCTTTCCAGGGAGCCGAGTAGGTTATGAGTGTAGAACATGGCGGGGTCACTTGTGACGTATGTACCCAGGTAGCGAAAGCCATCTGTGGTCTTTGCTAGTGTGCATCCAGGCGGTAACTCAGGTGTCTGCCCTTGTAGTGTAAACACCAGTTGATGGTATATCCTGCATATTTCTTGAAGTTAGTAAATATCTGCATAATTCTATCGAGGGTTGTATTCAGTGACGCCATATAGTAGGATATCATCCACATAGAGCAAAATTCTATCCTCCTAGCCCCAAGTCCAACACAATCCTTGATTCAGGGGATAGCCTCTTATCCAGATGGCCAGTAGCTCCAGCGTTAACGCAAAAATTAATGGAGACAGGGGACATCCATGCAGTGTACCTTTTTTGGGGAAAAATTGTGTGTGGTGTGCTCATTTACTTCTACTTGCGCTAAAGGTTCTGGGTATAGCAGTTTGATCCATTTGGTGAATTCTGGGCCAAAGCCAAGCCGTTCCAGCACTGCATATAGAAATGGCAATTTGATGATGTTGAAGGCCTTTCTCGCGTCTAGTGATAGAATCGCTGCCTCTTCTTTGATAGTGTGCCTTCTGCCCAGTATGCCATGGACGTGTCGTAAATTGGAGGCTGTATTCCTCTCTGGCAAAAGCCTGATTGATCCGGTTGTACCAACTTCGTTATGATTGGTAACAGTCGCTTTGCTCATAACTTGGCCAGTATCTAAACTTCAGGATTGAGCAGTGATATGGGACGATATGAGTTGCATGGTTCTGACGGTTTACCTTGCTTATGGATAACTACAATGGTAGTCAATCTCTGGTCAACTGGAAGTTTCCCTTGTTGTCTACTATGCTCAAACATTTGTCTCAGGTGGAGAGCCACCTTTGAGGCAGTCAATTTGTATAGTTCTATTGGTAGACCACTTGGGCCCATCGCTTTCCCTGATTGCATCCTATTTATCGCATGGATGATTTAATCGTCGGAGATGTTGCTGTCTAGTGTGGCTGCATCTGTGATGGTTACTGAAAGGAAGCGCATGTCTTTCCACAAGTCTTTTGAGTCGTTATGTGCAGTGGTGACCGAGTGTGAGTACAGACAAGTTTAGTATTGGGCAATTGTCTCAGCAATAGCCTGCAGATCTCTTACTGTGCCTCCGCTCTCAGTCTTTTTTTTTTTTTTTTTTTTTAACTTTTTATTAATTTTATAAATACAAACACAAACAACTTGCAAGGAATAAAGAAAAAGAGAAGACAGCAATATAAACAACGTTGCATTACATGGTGTGGGAGTGGGAAGGTCAACCAATGAGCATATGTTTCATCAAGAAAGAGTCTCGCATGGGGGGGGGGCAGAAGGAACAAAATGTATCCAATACACAGTAGTAAGTGGAGGAACCCTCGGGTTACGGGGACGTAGGTGCAACATCTGGGCCTGAGAGAGGGGGGGTACATATATCGCCACGGTAAGTGTTCCACTGAGTCCATATCTTCCCCCATTTTCGGGGAGTACCCCGAGAAATATATACAGTTTTCTCCCTGAACATGCACCAGTCCATGTTTTGTGTCCATTTCCGAATCCCGGGTGGTCCCTGAGCGCCCCACAGTTGCGCAATGTCTCTTTTGGCGATCATATTACCCAAGGTCACCCATCGAAGCTGCGATACGGAGTAGTCGTTCGGTTCCCATACATTCAGCAAGCATCTCCTAGCCTCCGGCATCGATCGCACCCCCGTAACCTCACTCATCACCTCGTGCACACGGTTCCAGAATCGCACTATCTCAGGGCACTCCCAAATAATATGCAAAAAAGTGCCCAGGAGACCGCATCCACGCCGACACAAACCATCCACAGAAAAGCCCATGTGTACCAAACGGGGACCAGTCACATACACTCTATGCAGGATTTTAAGTTGCACAAATCTAAGGCGCGCCTGGATGGCCACCTCTTTAGGGGAGGAGATCGCCGCCTGCCAGTCCTCATCGTCCAGCTCCAGCCCATCACCAATCCAGACCTCTCTAAGGCGAAACAGGAGATCAGACCTGGAGTTGATAAATTTTTTATAAATAAGCGAAATCGTACTATCAGGAACATGTCCGTCCAGTACCCTGTCCTCAAGCGGGGACGACTCCGGAATCTCCACACCCGAAGGGAAGACCGAGAGCACCGCGTGGCGGACCTGCGCATAGCGAAAAAATTCGCGATCGCTCAGAGCGTACTCGGTTTTCAATTCCTCAAACGTCTTCATTCTCCCCCTGGTCCAAACATCATCAATCCTGCTGATACCTATCAAGTCCCACCTATCAAACCCCTTCGACTGCCAGAGAGAGCCAAGTTTATCGGATGCATACAGTGGGGTGGCACGAGTCAATTTATCAGTCCACCCAAGCGCCATGGAAGCACGTCTCCACACCTGGACAGCCGTCCTTGTGGGACCCGTTACGTTTCGAGGGGTGAGTCTCGAGTAGAGGGCTCTATTATAGTCACCCCCCGGTAACAACCATTTGTCCATCTCGAAGGCCGGATTCGGCAAAGGGCCATACATGCAATGATTTATTGCCCCCAATTGAGACGCCCAATAATAGCGACGGATATCAGGCAATGCAATGCCGCCGTCGTACCACGGGAGCGACAGTTTAGCGATGGCGATCCGGGGCCTACCCCCCCACACCAGTTGTCTCTGTAAACTCTCAACCTCACGGAAATAGTTAGCCGGGACAACGTCAAGTGTGTTTTGCAATGCGTAGAGGAAGCGGGGCAGTGACATCATCTTAAACAATGCCGCTCTACCTAGGGGAGAGAGAGGGAGTTTCCCCCAAGCGACAACATCTGCCCGAAGGCGCTGAAGAGGGGGCAGCAAGTTCCGGTCAAACCGCAGTTCAGGTTTCAGAGAGATAAAAATGCCTAGGTATTTAAATCCATCTTGCACAATCGCGATAGGACAACCACTTGGCAGAAGAGGGGCGTCTCCCGACAGGACGTATACACAGGACTTCGACCAATTGATGACAAGACCCGAGTTTTTGCGAAAGGACGTTAGGACATCGAACAGTACAATGAGGGATTTACGGGGAGATGTGAGATACAGCAGAATATCATCAGCATAGAGAGATACACGGTCCTCAAACTCCGAATTCCATCTAATGCCCTTCAGGGACGGCTCCCACCTCAACCAGGCCGCCAGCGGTTCCAAGGCGAGAGCAAACAACAAGGGGGACAGGGGGCAGCCCTGTCGCGTACCCCTGCCCAGTGCAAAAGGTGCAGAGACCCGACCATTGACCACCACCTGAGCCATGGGACCGGCGTAAAGCAATTTGACCCACCGAACGAACTCCGGACCGAAACCAAACTTGGCAAGAACCGCCCACAAATACGGCCATTCTATTGTATCAAACGCCATCGTAGCATCCAAGGACGCCAAGATGGCGGTCTCACGTAGCGTCTCGGCTCGTGCCAAGACGCCGTGCAACCTTCGGAGGTTAAGCGCCGTGTTGCGATGCGGTATAAAGCCGGATTGATCAGGGTGAACCAGGTCCCCAATGACATTCGCCAAACGTGTCGCCAGCAGCCTGGCCAAGATTTTAGGCTCCGCATTAATCAACGAAATGGGTCTAAAAGAGGCACAGCTATCCCGAGGTTTACCATCCTTGTGGATGACGACTATAGTGGCCAGTCTCTGGTCTGGTGGGAGAGAACCCACCTCCAAAGACTCGAGAAACATAGAGCGCAGATGTGGAGCTAGCGTGTCCGGGCGTAGTTTATATAGCTCAATGGGGAGCCCATTAGGGCCCGAAGCCTTGCCGGATCGGACCGAACGGACAGCAGCGGCAATCTCGTCCACAGTAGGCGGCGCATCCAGAGCATCCCTATCAATGTCAGGCAATCGGGGAAGTGCAATATCCCGCAGTAGCAGGTGGGAGTCCTGCTCAGATCGATCAGACACCTGGGAATACACCTCGCGGAAGTAATCGGCAAAACATGTAACAATATCAGCAGGGTCAGTACAGCACTCTCCATTCCCGGCAACAATCACAGGGACGACACGACTTGCATTCTCCCTCTTATCCAGCCAAGCAAGTAATTTCCCAGCCTTATCACCCACATCATACAGGCGGCCCTGCTGTTCCCTTCCCATTTCCTTAGCAGCTTCCGTGACCAGAGCCCTGTATTCATGTTGTTTCAACTCCAATAGATGTAACCCCTCAGCGGTGACCCCAGATTCCAAGCTCCCCTCCAGGGCTGTGACCTCCCCCTCAAGGCGAACCATCTCAGCACGGTTGGCCAACTTCACGCTACCAATCAACGAGAGGGCCTGGCCACGAATGACAGTCTTGTAAGCTTCCCAAAGTAAACTTGGGGAGGAAACAGAGCCCACATTTTCCGCAAAATAACAATCGTGTGTTTTAACCAGCTCAGCCCTGACCCTGGGGTCCTTCAAATACCAGGGGTTAATCGGAGCGACTCGGCCCGCCGAGCCCCGCCGTGCATCAACCACCAGCCAAAGCGGAGAATGGTCCGAGATACCCCTTGCCAGATGTTTAACTTCCCGTATAAGGGATGCATGGGCCGAGGGCAGTAATATATGATCTAACCTCGAGAGACTACCATGAGCACCAGAATGATAGGTATATTGCAACTGCCCCGGGTGAAGCAAGCGCCAGCAATCAGTGAGCCCCAGCGTCTCTAGGAAGTCACGCAACCAAGTCTGGGCCTTCGTCAGTTCCCTGGGAGGGTGACGGTCACACATCCCCGAGACCACCGCATTAAAATCACCCCCAACCAAAAGCAGACCCTCGGGGAGACCCAGGATAAGTCCACTCAGATCAGCGAATGTGGTGGCTTGGAGGCCCGGGGGCACGTACACGGAAATCAAAATAAGAACCTTCCCTTCCCAGCGCCCCACAATGGAGGCGTATCGTCCCTTATCATCCAGTATGACATCATCAATGGCCAAGGGGAGGGAGGTCCGAACCAGAATGCCCGCCCCTCTGGAGCCCGAAGTGAAACCCGAGTGCGCCACAAGGCGATAACCACGCCTATTCAGAGCGTAGCACTTGTTGCCGAGCAAATGAGTTTCCTGCAGTAAGACAACATCAGGAGACAAACGTTTCAGCAATTGCAGCACCACCCTCCTCTTGATCCCATCCCCCAACCCATTCACGTTCCAACACAATATCTGAAGTCCCCGACCCCCCATCCCCGAATGCAGCCCCTCCCCCGCCCCACACCCAAAGCAACTGCAAAAAACAGGAGTTCGCCTTCCCTTCGCCTTGCAAATAACAATAAAATTCAAACCAACAACCCAGTCCCCCCAACAATGCCAAAACAACTATACCCCCCACCCCGCACCCCTGCTGAAGACCAAAAAGCCCCATAAACTTGCAGTGTGCCTGTCGCCCAACCGCCCAACTAATCTACGAAAAGAAAACCCAGGAGGAGAAAGGACCCGCTCACCCCCCCACCCCCAAAAGGACTGATACTTGCAAACATTAATGACACAGCATTAGAACAGTTCTAAGCCAACGGGAAGGGTACGGGGTCAAAGTCAACATCTACTCGTGCTCCGTCGGGCCACCGTCCGCCCGATCCGATCTGCCAGAGTCCTCAAAAGGTTCTTGATCCGCAGGCAGCGAGTCAAGTCAGTCACTCACGACCCCAGGATGGTCGAAGAAAAAAGTACGATCCCTATGAACCACCCGCAAACGGGCCGGGAAGAGCATGGCATACTTCATAGACCTTTCCCGGAGTCTCTTCTTGACCCCTTGAAACCCCAGCCTCTGTTTCTGGACCTGTTGTGTAAAGTCCGGATAGAAGCTGACAGTAGAGTTCTCAAAGGCAATGGGACCAGACTGCCTCGAAGCCTGCAGGATAGCGTCTCTGTCCCGGAAATGAAAGATCCTCGCAATGATGGGTCGTGGGTTAGCACCCGATTTAGGTGTGCCGCCGGGGATCCTATGTGCACGCTCGACAGCAAAAAACTTGCTGAGACCCTTGGGCGCCAAGTGATTCAGCACCAGGTCTTCCACCAGTAAGTCCGTCGAGGCAGCAGTCGATGATTCCGGGACCACAATCAGGCGGATGTTATTGCGCCTGGCACGGCCTTCATAGTCCTCTAGGCGCCCAGAGAAATAGTCATTAGCTTTCCGCAGATTCCCGACTTCAGCCTGTAAGTCAGAGACGTCAGTGACCAGGCTAGTGGTCTTGAGATCCAGGGATTTGACCTTTTCGTTTGTCTTCGCCAAATCCGCCCTGATCAGATTGACATCAATCGACACAGTATCCAGTTTGAGAGTCAAGGCCTCATATTGTTGCCCCAATGAAGCCTTCATACCGGTAATGGCGCCCATGACATCCCGCAACGAGGGCTCTTCCTCAATCGATGAGTCCTCCGGCATTGTCATCGAGGGTTTAGATGCTGCGCCCGGCGATCCTTTAGTAAGGGTGTACCGGTCCATAATGTTCGTTTGCAAAGCACTCCCTCGAACGCCCGGTTTAGCCTTGCGCCTCTCACTCTCTGGCTTGGTGGCCATCTTAGATCCCGGACCCGTACGGGTCGCCTGTTGTCGGGTGAAAATGGTGACTGCGGAGGCAAATGCAGGACCAAAAGGGCGAAGGTGGTGCCAGTCTCAGAACTGAAAGCCACGACAAATCGGCATCAGAAGCGGAAAAACCAAAAGTATAGGCACGTCCGGCTGTCTACGTAGCTAACAAAGTCAGGTTGATCTCCGGACAGGAATCAAAACCAAAAGCGGTCGCCAAGCCCATGCAAGTCCGGCAGTCCGTTGTTGTTCACTTACTGGACGGCAGGCCAGACAAGATAGCTCGGGGCGTCACCTTGGAGCAGGCCAGAAAACTGCGGCGATCTGTAGCTCTGGACCCCGAAGTCCCAAAAAGTTTGTTGGAACAGATAAATGATCAGTAGAACTACGCCAATAAACACCCGTCGTCCGAACCAGGATAAAGTACAGGATAGTCGATGGAGGTGGCAAGGGTCCGGGAGCCCTGTGCTCACGCGACCATCTTGGATGCGCGCGAAGCTCCTCCTCTCCGCTCTCAGTCTTAAGTAGTGTTACCCATCTTTTACTTTTTTTTGTATTTATCGAGCCATGCTAGTAATTTCCTGACTTTGTCTCCTGTTTCATATATTTTATGGAGTGTGGCAAGATGGCTGTTCTTGGCAGCTTCAGTGACAATAGTAACCTTGGGCAATGAACTCCGCTCCGCTAGCAGAGGTTGCAGAGATTTAGTAACTACACATTTCATTGAAAACACAGAATTAATGCAATAATTCCGACTCTGCTACGTAGTGGAGTTAGCTACTGCACCCACAACCCTTTGATAAAACAACTTTACCTTTACATGCTAACAAGCATATAACCAATTCACAAAAGTGAACTTTGAAAATTACCAGGCAATGAGAGAGGTGAGGATTTTGGAGTCACCCCTAACCTAGGGGGAGGGCAAGCAGATGCCTTGAACACAAAGAGCATATCTTGCTGACCGATTTGGTGGTGTTCCCATCCTCCTAGAACCACCCCAAGCAAAGTTATAGGCAAAAATACAATGCCAACCACACAATTTCCAAAGTTAATTTACAATCAATTAATTAATATAAATGAACAACTAATTAAAATTAAACATAAATCACTTCACACCCCTTACCCCTATAAAACTCATAACCCGCACCTAAAATTAATTACACAATTTCTATAATTAATTTTCCATCAATTAAATATAAATTAACAACTAATTATTAATTAATCAAAAATTACTTCCCACCCTTTGCCCCTATAACCCCCACAACCCACAAATAAACAAAATTACACAATTTCCAAAAGTAATTACCAATTATTTCACATTAATTTACAACTAATTAATAATTAATTACAAAAATTACTTTCCACCCTTTAAACCTATAAATCTCACAACCTACTCCCAAAAATATTACACAATTACCGTAA
The DNA here is from genome assembly GCF_964261635.1 of Lissotriton helveticus. Classification (NCBI taxonomy): domain Eukaryota; kingdom Metazoa; phylum Chordata; class Amphibia; order Caudata; family Salamandridae; genus Lissotriton; species Lissotriton helveticus. The sequence goes on along the minus strand of NC_136057.1, from coordinate 342,648,464 downwards.
TTAACTATATAATATTAATACCAACCAAATAATAATTACAAATAAATTACTTCCCACAATTAACACTATAAAATCTAATTTTACTAAATATTAATTAATTAAAAATAACCAGTAATGTAGTATAATTAAATTACTTCCCACCTTTTTGCCCTATAAACCCACAATCCCCTATGGAGCAAAAAAACGTAATTAAAATAAAATTGATAACTATGCAAAATTAAGCAACTAATTAAAAAACATAAACAATACTTATACAAAAAGACACACATCACACACATTTAAAATATAAACTAAAATACATAACACTTATTAAAAAACCGATATTTAAAAAAAATATATTTTGGCAAACGATTATAATGGCTTCTCTATTTTTGAAAACTATGGGGCTGTTTACGATGGCGGACGGACTTGAGTCCGGCCGCCATCATAGCGGGATCGGGACCGCCCGCCTGTAATGCGGTGGTCTTGCACCCCTAACTAGGATGTGATTGCCACCGCGTTGGTAGCATCCAGCAATTTAACATTGCAGCGGGTGCTGCTGGCTGCAGCACCTGCCGCAATGTTAAATGGCCATGTTGTGCATTTCCATGCACAACGTGGCAGGCACCGCGCAGTGCCTGCTACCTTGTGCATGGAAATACGGGGGTACCATGGGTACCCCCCAGAGCACAACTGGCTCCCCCAACACAGAGGGGGCCCGCAATGGGCCCCCCGAATCTAGCTTCCGCTAGCTTTTCCATGGCGGTTCCACGGCCTTGGAAAGGCTGGCTAATGCCAGCATTGTGATCGGGCGTGTGGTGCCTTCGAGGCACCGCCACCATATCCCCAGTCTCATCCACTCAGCCAGGCAATCGTTACGATTGCCAGTGGCGGAAGCGTGGCAGGCAGGGTTTGCGCCCGCCATGCTTGCATAAGGATTGCCCCGCCATCCTGATGTGACAGGGGGAAATGGGCATGCAGATGGCGGATGTACTGCCACCACCGGCCCAGAGGTGGCGGTCTCTCCGCCATCATAATCAGCCCCTATATTTCGTACCTTAAATTGGATATTCTTGACCATGATATTCTTGCTGTCGATATTTCTGTCACGATATTTCCAACTCGATATTTGTGTACGTCGACATTTACAACTCGGTATTCAGTCTGAATACCAATTCCGCTATGCAGTGTGCCAGCTCAATCGGATTACCACATCCATTTGAGCTTTTTGCTGGGTAAATTTGTCCAGGTTAGTCTGGTGTGTTCCCTTTCCTCCCTTAGTGCCCAATATATTGCACTTGCTGGCATGGCTTGTAGTAAGGTCTCTTCTGTATATTTACTTGCCCTGGTACTCACCACCGCCTGCTTGAGGGGAGCACCTCATGGCCTGTCCGTTTCCTCCGGGAAGGGTTCTGCTGGCAGTGTTTACGACTTATGGTGTTGAGAGTTCAGTTTGATCTTGGTAATATTGATTTGGACTGGTTTTAATCATTGTGTCACTCCACTGTGGATTTGTTCCTGGAGCTGATAGCGCTGTTTGAAGTCCGGTCCCTCGCAGCCGCGGGTCGAGTCCCACCTATTCATGGATTCCATTAAGGGAAGTGGGTCGCACCGGTCACAGGCCGTCCCCGGAGGCGGGAGCAAATTTTTTTTGTATGCGGAGTTGGTATGCCACTTCATCACGATAGTTTCGCCCCCGAGGGGCATCGCTTTCAAGAGGCCGGGTAACGGGAGGTAGTCGCGCTTCCTACCAAGGTTTCCTGCCTTGAGCCACTACACTTAGCGCGGCCGGCAGCGTACCGATGGTGCAGCCTGTCTATGTGTTATAAATTCAGGCACCGGGTCCTGTAGCCCAGTACGGCCCGGTGCACCGCAGTCATCTGCAGGAGTCCTGACGTGAGTCCACGTCACCGTTGCAGAGCAGCGCAGTGTCTCTCACTCCAGCGGCTGGCCCCACCCCCTTCCTACGCACGTTGTTCAGCTGATGCTTTGGGTCCTGGCTTCAGCGGCTGTGTCCGCGACTGACTTTAGTTCCCAGCTGTCAGAGGTTTTCGTCTCGGGTATCGCCCGGGTGATCATCGGTTGCCGGACTGCAGGGGTAATGTGGGTATGTCTCCATGCACAGCTGGCCACAGCCCCCTGCCGACAAAATATTTTTGTTCAGTGCCAGGAATCAATGTGGCAAAGTGTACCTTTTGAGACCAAACTTTCTTTTTGCTTTTTGCCAATGCATGTTATAATGGTGAGGGCCCGGCAGCTCCCACGCCAATATGGTATTTACAAAAACCACAGTGGCGGCTGGCAGGGAATGGGGTGGTGAGGCGATGGGGGGATAAAACATTTTTTTTAAAACACTTACCTCCTAACGGCTGCCTCCGTCTCTCCTCCATTGTTGCTTCCTGCTGAGTCCTGGAAACACACCGGCTCCCCTTTGCCAATCACAATGCTGCAATGCAGTGTTTGGGATTTATCTGAGCACTGAGGTTCGACGCACAGACAGGGACAGGGAGACTGTGCATGTTCTCCACCAGGCTGTGCATTACAGCCTAGTGGGGAACATGCATAATGTGCATGACTGGCCATGCCAAGACGTCCGGCCAAACTGTCATGTGCATAAACCACTCCTCCCAGGCTCTGACAACAGCCCCGCCTCACCCTAACGCAGCCCTGTGGCGAAGAAAATTAGAAATGATAATAAGAAGCTTATTATCATTTTATTTTTTTCCTACTCTGAGAGCAGTGAGGCAATGCTCCTCTGCATTAGCAGAGGAGCCAGCCATGAAAAACCTTGCCAAAACAAGACATGCATTGACAAAACCGAAAGGCTGACCACTAATTTCAGACCCACGGAGTTTGCCAATGCTTTTTTTTTCATATCTCTGATGATTTTGTTGAAACCGGTTACACTGATTTTCCATTATGAATATTTTTGGGAAATACTAGCATGCATTTTATAAATGATTCTGCAAAGAAATGGTACATACAATTTTACGGTAGTTTAGCAAAATGTTTTTTTCCTAGTTGCTTTTTTTTGTGCACATTTTATTTTGAAACCAAAGAATCATCAGTCTTGCTTTCAAGCTTCTGCAAATATTTGCATCGAATCAGAGAGCATTGTAGAAGCATTATGTATAGCCGCATACTACTAAACTTTGAAAAACTGTGTAAACATGTTTATACAGGAACCGCTGTCAGTGGTGCGGTCCAAGCTTACATTTCCTCAGAACGCTCACCCTATTAATAAAGACTTTGCATTAATGAACCATAACATCAAGTTTGAACAACATATGAACATTAAAATTACATTAACTGCAGGTAATGCACTTCCCTGCTCTATAATGTGGTACTGTAAACTGTCAGCCAAAGGGTGTGTGCTGCAGGAGGTTGGGTCTTCTTATCCCAAGGACAAAATACACATGAAAACAACATGTCCTGGGCGTTGGGCTATAGGAATTCCACACCCCTGTAGGTACATGAAACCTTTGAGCATGCAAGTACATTGTAAAGAAAATAAAGTTATTACCAGCTTTCTTTGCTCATACCTTTGTCCTTGTTCTCCTTGGGCCGCTCCCACTTATGAGGCTCCAGTCGCGCCTCTTTGCACTGGTGCATGCGCAGAAGCTGGATGTTGTGAATCATCTCCTCGCTCAGGCCATGACTTTGCACGATTTCGAAGGCAGTGGCATCCAGAAGATTGTGCGATCTATTGCACTTGAGGAAACGGCACTGCCCCTTGAGGAAGTGTTGGCAGATGTGTAGCCTGTGACATTCTTCTGCCTTGTGGCAGGGTACATCCGTCTTGTCACCTTTGTACTCATAACAAACCTTAAACGGTCATAAACATTGGATTTGTAATTTTCGCTAGGCCATCTTTACAAATTTGAAAGTGATATCATGAACCACAGCGAGTAAAAGAGACTAACTATTTGTATTTAGATGTAGTTATATAGCTGAGACCTAAAAACATCCTTTTCCCATCATGAGTGTTTGGGCCTTTTGATGTAATTTGTAACCACCACTAATAAGCATCTCTCTTAGGCTCCTATCTTACCTCACCTTAAGCAAACGCCATCCATATCTCTTGTCATCATGTAACATAATATCGAACTCTGAGGTGTAAATTATTGTTTTTCGGTACAGTGTACAGTACATTTGTGTCACTCCTTCGGGCACCTGATCTATCGTTCCCTCCTTTCTCACTGCAACTTATATATTCTCGTTCAACTCTCCTTTACCTTCAATCAACAGCCAGTGGCAAAGCAACGTGGTCTGGCATTGGCAGGGGAGCTCCTGACTTTGACAATGCTTCTTTTCCTTTGCTATTGTTTAATATAACTTTACCATTCCGAGATAGCCGGTGTATTTGGAAGCAATGCTTCAGCCATCTTGGAATGGTAAAGAATGATGGCAAAATATTTACAAGAGGGTCACATGTGGGAGCCTGCATTCAGAGCGATGGGCTGCTATCTTAGAATTTTTTTTGTCAAAATTTGTCCTGATGGCAATATTCAGTTGCGAATTTCTGTGGTGGCATGCTTTAGCACATTAGAGCCAGGTCTATGGGCTTTGCTAGAGATGCGCCACAAACCATAAAAATACAACGGAGAAGCTATGCTATGCATCGTGCCTGTTTAAACATAGCATTTGTATGGAATATGATCACTGTTTGGAGCATCCTAGTGCTTAATAACAAACATTTATTTATCCAAGTCAATAGTACAATAGCCTTTAGAAATATGGACCTGCAGGGCTTTTAACCTGTGGACAAGAGGTAAAGAGAGATTCATTGGACAGGGGGGCATGGCTTGACGCTCAGAACGCTCAGAACTAGATCTCTGCGTCATTGGCCCCGAAAATTGCCAAGATCTGTTGACTGGGCTCGGCTGCCCCAGCAATCTGGCTACATAGCCCCCTCCGCTGAGTGTGGGGGGCAGGGGAGGGGGGGCTCCGCAGATTCATCTCCGGAGACGGGCAGCGAACTCTCTGGGGCCTCGAATGCCAATTGCAACCTTGGCCTGCACCTGGGCTGAGAACAGCCCATCACCGGCAGCTGGACCTCCCAACCCCTCGCTGTGTGGGGAGGGGGCTCCCACGAGAGCGAAGGCGGATCCGAGGATAATTAGGGCTGCTGCCCTCCACAATCTAAACGCCAGTGACCGGGAACCAGCTGAAAAGAGATTAGAGGTATATTAAACAAGCGTTGGCATAGCCAATAGGTTTCGCCTTTGGGGCCTTATAAGTATTTAGTAATGCAGCACAATATCCTTGGTGAAACTACACATCAACTGTTGCATGGCTAAACACTTATAAGGTCCCAAAGGCGAGACATATTGTCTATGCCAATGCTTGTTGGGATTGGGGTCAGTTTGTCTGGAGCCTGTCTTGTTAAACTGTCCACAGTCAGCTGCGCAGCCAAAATGTACAGGTTTTCCAGATGTCCGTGGTTGCGAGGCAATTCCATGGATAAGAACTTTTTACCCTAGGTAGCACCTATTTTGCTAGTAGCGTGCCTTTCTTAGTGCTATCATTTGTCATGCAAACCATGTCCTTTCGAGTTTTCAGCCGCGCTCAAGACAATGAGCGGTGGTTCTAGTCCTGCACACTGGTGCGGGGCGGGGCTGTTCGTTGGATTAGCATATACAAGGGTCATATGTGGTTGCTGTGGATGGTTTGAGAGGGAACTGACATCCTTGTTGGCAGTACTGCTGGTGAGAGCTGTCTGTAAATCCTGTCTGCTCAAGGGGGGACCCAGGGAGAGCCAGGCGCGAGCCGGTCTCTCCCTGGGTGCGTTCGCGCGAGACACAAACTGGAAAGCGCAGGTGTGCTGATTGGAGGGGAGGTAATAAAGGGACTGGAGGCAGGCGTTAAGGAAGTGCGTAGCGGGAGGCAAGGAAGGGAGGTTCGTTTTGCCTGATTCTCTGTCCTGTGCTGCGGGGTTATGGAGGAGGCGGCGGAGGTCCGTAGGGCTGTGCAGACCTTGTGCGCTGCGGGACGCGAGGACCTTCTGCATCCCGGTGTGCCGTCGGAGGCGTGGGTGTGGGTTCTTGGCCACTCTTTTGTTAAAAGGGCTGCGGTGGCCGCTGCACGTCAGCTTTGTGGTAGATCGCTTGGTTTAAGCAGTCTGACCCATGAGGTTTCATGGCATGGCACGGGGGGCATGCGTTGGGGCGGCCTCTTTCCCGCCTTGACTGCTTTGGTTTCGGGGGGTTGGGGGGGCCCGCCTGATTTACTGGTGCTTCACCTTGGAGAAAACGATCTGGTCTCTTTATCCGGTTTGACTTTGCTCAAGTTGATGAAAATGGATCTCGACGTCATCAAGACCGCCTGGGTGAGCACCATGGTGATCTGGACTGAGTTTGTGCCACGATTACAATGGACTGGGGCGAGGAATTATTCAGCCATGGAGAAAGCACGAAGAAAAGTGAATCGTGCTATGAGACTGTTTTGTAAACATTTGTGCATTTACAGTTTGGCTCATCATCATTTGCAAGTTTCTGAGACGCATTTATTTTGTGAGGATGGTGTTCACCTGTCCCAATTGGGCCTTTCCTTTTATCTTTTAGAATTACGGGACTTGATAGCTAAGGTACTTGATGTGCAGTTGTGGTGTGCTCCTTCCCTTCCTCCTTGTCTTTGAGTGGGGCAGGAAAACGCTAAAGGTTTTCCTGGGTGGCGGTTTTTCTAGTGGGGTGGGCAGCCTGGAGCGGGTTGGCCATCCTGAAAGGGTAGTTCATTGGGAAATCCAGGGGGTATTCTTCAAGAGTTAGTTGTTATGGTTTTAGTTAGGTAGGGATGTTTAGTCATGCTGTAAAGATTGGAATTTTATTAAATAATTAATGTGTTCAACAGATATTGATTTGCACACCTGTCTTAAATAAAGTGGCCTTTCTTGCTCTTAAAAAAAGTTGTGGACAGTGATTTCTTGCGCGATGTTTATATGTAAGTTGTGTGTTCTGTCAGTTGGCCTCTGTTGTTGCAAATGTATATTGAATAGTTTTGTGTGAGAAGGGATTATGCTGAATCCCAGGGTAGTATTGTATTACGAGGGCAACTGGGAATTGCAATTATATAGCGCTTACTATCCCTGACGAGTCATTGGCGCACTTTACGGCGAGTAGCCAGTTCCGACTACAATCCTGGTTGCCTGTGTTAACCCCGGCATTCGATGGCGATTGTATTACTAGTTCTCTTTTTGTAATTAAAATGATAATGGAATCGATTCGTCGTTGACTGCGAAAAGCAGAATTTGTACGATTTCCAAAGACCCCCGTCCCCTAAATAACTTTGTAACAGGGAGGTTTTTTTCTCTGACAGTGCAATTAAATTGGTGTCAAATCCCCATATATTTAACTCCGATACATTATCTGCCGCAGAAATATCCGAGTGCAGATCGATTTGAAGCCCCAACGGGCTGACTAAGACGTTCGTTCTTCTGTACTGCAGAAGATTTCCTTTCTCTTTTAAAGGGGGCGAATATATCTTTTACGACCCATACCCACTTCTGGGTACATTGCCTTCTTTCCCAAAATCCAATCAGTGCCCGATTTCATTGAATGAGTTGAACAAAAGTGTTTAGATAAACGTCTGTAAATACGCTATATATATATATATATATATATTACCTACTGGCGGTCGCCAGTAGGTATATATAGTTAGGATTTTTTCTCTATGGGTTTTTTGAAAATTCTATGTCTAATAACTTTGGCGTTTGTGGACGGAATTGGCTGAAATTTTCAGGAAAATGGCACATTTTGTTTCTGAGCAGCCCTTGAAAATTTGGGGGGGGTTCGTCAAGGGGGGACCGAGAAAAAAGGGGGGTCCCAAAACGTGTTTTTAACATTGAGTTTTCCATAGGGCGGTTGGCCTCACTTTTAGCCCGAACGGCTGAATGGATTTGCACGAAACTTGGCAAAATTGTAGGGACTGGTAGCCCGATGTGCCTTTTGTAGGTCTCAATATATGTGCTCCAGTGGATTTTGAGAAATTAACGTTTAAAAAAAGATATATATCTGTAACAGCGGACCTGGCAGCGTCCCAGGACGCGTACTTTACGCGCAACGGAGCTTTGTGAAGCGAAGCTGATTGGTTCTCCGGCGTCTGTCAACATTCCAAACAGTCCGTAGCGGCCGCCATCTTGTCTCTCGGTAGGATCGAGAGACAAGAGGAGGCCAAAGCGAAGGGGCAAATGACCATAAGGGGGCATAGTACATTGTCGCTCACCCCCTAGGTTTGATGTGGAGGTTTTAAAAGGGCCCCGCGGGGCAAAAAAAAATAAAAATAATAATAATCGAACAGCTGAATGGATTTGCACGAAACTTGGCAAAATTGTAGGGACTGGTAGCCCGATGTGCCTTTGCTAGATCTCAATATATGTGCTCCAGTGGATTTTGAGAAATTAACGTTCAAAAAAAGATATATATCTGTAACAGCGCACCGCTTCGCGTACTTTTCGCGTTACGGAGCTTTGCGAAGCGAAGCTGATTGGCTCTCCGGTGTCTGTAAACATTCCAAACAGTCCGTAGCGGCCGCCATCTTGTCTCTCGGTAGGATCGAACAGCTGAATGGATTTGCACGAAACTTGGCAAAATTGTAGGGACTGGTAGCCCGATGTGCCTTTGCTAGGTCTCAATATATGTGCTTCAGTGCATTTTGAGAAATTAACGTTCAGAAACAAGATATATATCTGTAACAGCGCTCCGCTTCGCGGAGATAAAATTATATGTGTATTACCTAGCTGTTGCTAACACCAGTTAGCGACGGCTAGTAGAATATAGCGACCATCTTGGGCCCCACTTTGCATGTGAGTGATATTTATCACTAATGACATGCAAAGTGGGCATGCCAAGATGTTAGCGACTGGAAACAGTCGCTAACATCGCTATCTCCTATTATCAACTTTTGGAAATATTCGAGATAAGCGCGAATATCTCCAAAAGCTACCACCTGCCCTGAGCAGTTCTTAGCCATGTTATCCAATGGGAGGTGGATAACATGGCTAAGAGCATTAGCTCGGTAATGCATGAATATCGCTGAGTTTTCAGCGATATTAATGCATTGCGGTCGTTTTTTATCGTATTTCCGATAAACCTTGATAATAGCAAGGTTTATCTGCGATAATTTCTGACGGTAAAAAAATCGTTGCTAAGCATCGTTAGGGATAAATATCGCTTAACTTTGGTAATATGCCCCAACGTCTGTTAACGTTCGATTCGAAGGAAATCAGGAAGTGTTGAAAAACATTGTCTGCGCCATCTTGTCTTTTTTCAAATGCCACACTTTTGTCGTGCACGGCAGCCATTTTAGATGCCTTGACCAGACCCACTCTGTGCACGCTGTCGATCCTTAGCATGGCTCCCCACCCTCGCAAGCATCTCCCCCAGGCAGTGGTCACCCCCGCTCTCTGTCTTATGCATGGGTAATAAACCTCCCCCCATCTGCGCTGCTCTTCCCTGAGAATCACACCCTGTGCCCGCCCGACACCTCCCTTTCGCCCTATTCACTACCGCACCCTCTGACACTCCTTTTCCTCTGTGTCCGATTGTCCAGGCTGGTCCTAGGGTATCAGCTAGCCCTGCAGATGTAGTTTATGGCCACAGCTGTAAAGAATCACCCCTCTTCAAAGGAGTTATAGTAGATCAAGGCCCACACTCGATGAGATCCGTCACAGCAGAAGCGTTGCTATTATCTGAAAACCATCCTGTATTGTGATTGGGGAGGGGACCGAGCCTGAAGCGGAAGATTCCAGGGATGACTCTTTGTACATCAAAGTTTTTACAATTATGTGTCACATTAAAAATATATAGCACTCCGACAAAGTAGTAAGATTATAAAACTTTAATAATTTATAAATATATACAAGAAAACAAAAATAGTAATAACATATAAACATTTTTAGGGAAAAACAACGAAGTAGCGGTCGGCTGTGCGAATAGTCCCAACGCAGCACAACGTCCAGATTTCCGGCGTGGGGCGTCGCGGGGGGTGGGTCATCAGTAGCAAACTGTTGTGCGAATAGTTCCAAGGCAGCAGAACGCGCTGAAATCTAGATGACACGAAAGTGATGTCTAGTAAGTTGCCACCCAGCAAATAACGGCATGGGGCGTCGCGGGGGGTGGGTCATCAGTAGCAAACTGTTGCGCGAATAGTTCCAAGGCAGCAGAACGATGGCACCAAGGTGATGTCCAGTAAGTTGCCGCACTGGTTTTGGTATCCTACAATGCTGCTCCGAATAACGGCGCGGGGCGCCCCGGGGGAGGCGGCGTGAACGGGCCTCTCCAGGTGGAGTGTCATCTGTTGTAGTGGGGCGCCCCTTTACCGTTTCAGTTGCCATTCCGTCCGTTTTTGGTCCACTGTGTCAAAAGCCGCAATTCAGCTGAGTTGCGCCCACTCTTGCGGTGCAGCGATAGGCGGCTGTCACAGGACTCTCAAAATGGCGGCAGGCTGTTTCCTTTTTGGGCCTGGTCCACTGAAATGGCCCTGGGACACCTTGGAAATCGGACGCTTGTCTGCTAGGTCTTGGACCCCATTCTCGAAAGCGTCCCCTCCGCCTTGAGAATTCATCAAAAGTTTTGGGGGCTCCGACTCCTGCAGGCTTCTGGTGGGGAGCGGCTGCCATGATTGCTCGCGGAATGACCACGACTGAGCTACGAGATGGTGGTGCTCTCATGCTGACGCCAGCTTCAGTCTGAAACATCCAGAAACAAGGTGGGGCTTTCATCGTTTGGGAAAAATAAAAAGTTTACATCCAATGAAAAGTGTTGTTTTTAGGTCACATGATCAAGCCTTCCATCATTAGGAAACCAAAAGTAAAATGAACCAATGAAAAGTTTTATAAACAAGTCACATGACCTGTTATGCGGCATAGGGTGTAAAATGCGGAGAAAATACGTTGGCACGTGAGGCGGCGTCAGTAGCGGACCGATGTGCGAATAGGCCGAAGGCAACACAACGCGCCAAGATCCGGATGGCACCGAGGTGGTGTCCAGCAAGTTGCAGCACTGGTGTGGCCATCCTACAATGCTGAAAGTCGGCGTGGGGCGCCCCGTTGGCACGTGAGGCGGCGTCAGTAGCGGACCGATGTGCGAATAGGCCGAAGGCAACACAACGCGCCAAGATCCGGATGGCACCGAGGTGGTGTCCAGCAAGTTGCAGCACTGGTGTGGCCATCCTACAATGCTGAAAGTCGGCGTGGGGCGCCCCGTTGGCACGTGAGGCGGCGTCAGTAGCGGACCGATGTGCGAATAGGCCGAAGGCAACACAATGCGCCAAGATCCGGATGGCACCGAGGTGGTGTCCAGCAAGTTGCAGCACTGGTGTGGCCATCCTACAATGCTGAAAGTCGGCGTGGGGCGCCCCGTTGGCCTGTGAGTTTGCGTCAGTAGCGGACCGATGTGCGAATAGGCCGAAGGCAGCACAACGCGCCAAGATCCGGATGGCACCGAGGTGGTGTCTAGTAAGTTGCCGCACTGGTGTGGCCATCCAACAATGCTGAAAGTCGGCGTGGGGCGCCCCGTTGGCCTGTGAGTTTGCGTCAGTAGCGGACCGATGTGCGAATAGGCCGAAGGCAGCACAACGCGCCAAGATCCGGATGGCACCGAGGTGGTGTCTAGTAAGTTGCCGCACTGGTGTGGCCATCCAACAATGCTGAAAGTCGGCGTGGGGCGCCCCGTTGGCCTGTGAGTTTGCGTCAGTAGCGGACCGATGTGCGAATAGGCCGAAGGCAGCACAACGCGCCAAGATCCGGATGGCACCGAGGTGGTGTCTAGTAAGTTGCCGCACTGGTGTGGCCATCCTACAATGCTGAAAGTCGGCGTGGGGCGCCCCGTTGGACTGTGAGATGGCGTCAGTAGCGGACCGATGTGTGAATGGGGCCGAAGGCAGCGCAACAATATTTTCGGAATAGAAGACACCACTAGGCGCTGAGATTCCAAGATCCGGATGGCACCGAGGTGGTGTGTAGCAAGTTGCCGCACTGGTGTGGCCATCCTACAATGCTGAAAGTCGGCGTGGGGCGCCCCGTTGGCCTGTGAGTTTGCGTCAGTAGCGGACCGATGTGCGAATAGGCCGAAGGCAGCACAACGCGCCAAGATCCGGATGGCACCGAGGTGGTGTCTAGTAAGTTGTCGCACTTCTGTGGCCATCCTACAATGTTGAAAGTCGGCGTGGGGCGCCCCGTTGGCCTGTGAGATGGCGTCAGTAGCGGACCGATGTGCGAATGGGGCCAAAGGCAGCGCAACAATATTTTCTGATTTGAAGACACCACAAGGCGCTGAGATGCCAAGATCCGGATGGCACCGAGGTGGTGTCTAGCAAGTTGTGGCACTGGTGTGGCCATCGTACAATGGTAAAAGTCGGCGTGGGGCGCCCTGTTGGCCTGTGAGATGGTGTCAGTAGCGGACTGATGTGTGAATGGGGCCAAAGGCAGCGCAACAATATTTTCTACAATATTTTCGGAGTAGAAGACACCACAAGGCGCTGAGATGCCAAGATCCGGATGGCACCGAGGTGATGTCTAAGTTGCGGACCGATGTGCGAATGGGGCCAAAGGTAGCGTAACAAGATTTTCTGTATGGAAGATACCACTAGGCGTTGAGATGCCAAGATTCGGATGGCACCGAGGTGATGTCTAGCAAGTTGTGCCACTGGTGTGGCCATCGTACAATGGTAAAAGTCGGCATGGGGCGCCCTATTGGCCTGTGAGATGGTGTCAGTAGCGGACTGATGTGCGAATGGGGCCAAAGGCAGCGCAACAATATTTTCTGACTGACACCACAAGGCGCTGAGATGCCAAGATCCGGATGGCACCGAGGTGATGTCTAAGTTGCGGACTGATGTGCGAATGGGGCCAAAGGCAGCGTAACAATATTTTCTGTATGGAAGATACCACTAGGCGTTGAGATGCCAAGATTCGGATGGCACCGAGGTGATGTCTAGCAAGTTGGTGTGGTCATCCTACAATGCTGAAACTCGGCGTGGGTCACCCCATTAGCCTGTGAGATGGCGTCAGTAGCGGACCGATGTGCGAATAGGCCGAAGGCAGCACAACGCGCCAAGATCCGGATGTCACCGTGGTGGTTTCATAGTTGAGAGGCACTTCATCTGCAGTGGGGCGCCGAGATCCGGATGGCACCGAGGTGATGTCTAGCAAGTTGCTGTACTGGTGTGGTCATCCTACAATGCTGAAATGTAGTGGGGCGCCCATTTACCGTTTCAGTTGCCATTCAGCTGAGTTTCGGCTGCTCTTGATGCTACAGCGACAGGCGGCTGCAAGAGGACTCTCAAAATGGCGGCCTGTTCTTTGGATTTGGGCCTGGTCCACTAAAATGGCCCTGGGACACCTTAGAACTTGGACGCTCGATTTTTTTTTCCTTTCCTGTACATGCAAAAAAAGGTAAATGCCCGGTACGTTACACGCTTCATCTGCCACGATGAACTCTCCAGAGGAACCGAAAAAAAATATAGTTGTGGTAACTATACCATGCATCGTCATATGGAGAGGTGGCACCAATTAATTATAGTGCTGCATAAAAGAGAGATTTGGAGGAGAACCCCTGACCTGCTAGTACATTCATCAAAGAAGTGGCACTGAGAGCTTCAGAGGCAAGGGAAACGGTCCCAAATATTTAGAAGAACTTTGGAAAGATTAAAATGACATGTTTTGATTGTGGTAAATTAATTTCATGTGGACAGATGAGTGTTACTCTAATAAATACAGCATATGAACATCATCATAGTCGATGGTTGGTAGAGACATTTTGACTATATCCTGGACCTGCCCGTCCTCGCCCAAAATGGCGCCGGAATAAATGGGACTCGTAACTCCTTGTTGTGTACTGGTTGCAGAACCTTGAAATCACGAGATACGTATGCAGTTTTGAAGCATATGGCGGGCGGGGACGAGAATTGATTGAATATTTCGACATCCCTATTGATATTAAGTTCTGATGTGTTATTGATTACTGTACTGTTGAAAGTTCGAATTAACGTCACCCATGGTACTTGCCCGCAAATGTATATCTAGATAATTTTATTGTAACTGGCCCTGTCGTATTTTAATTATAAAATGTACGTCCACCGATTCCGTAACTGTTAGACACCTTAGTTCTTGCAACCTAATGGCCCGCCCGTTACGTTCCTCTACAGTGTAAATGTCTATTCATCATATACGATTACAGTTTGCTCCGTGGCAGGCCCACGTGGTTATAGGCTCGTATTTGTATCATGAAATTTTCACAATAAAGGTTTTTAAAAGAAAACATGGTAGTAGTATATACATTGGTAAAGTTTTTAATAATAGTCACTGTTTTAGAATCATTAAAAGGCAAGTGAAATAAAGCAGACCAATTACATGAAGGGTAAAAGGTATAATACGAAGGAACGCAGTAAAGATAAATGGTCAAGGGCTGTTGTGTTTTCTATTCCTGCAACATAAAGTGATCGATAAGAATCTCATATTCAGGCGTATCGGCGACTAAGACAGCAGGTCGACCCTCTTTTGCTCAACGGCTCCGTCATGGGACGAAGAAACGCTCTTTTTCTCGAAAAAAGAATATATTTTACTTGCAGGACAGTTGTAAAATTTCCGGGAAAGTACATTAGCCTGGAACATTATAACATATATTTAAGAAAAAATAATGTTCGGAAGTAATTAAAAGCGTAATTTTTAGGTGATATGACCAAGGCTTTCATCATTAGAATAAGAAAAGTAAAATGAACCAATGAAAAGTTTTATTAACAAGTCACATGACTTGTTATGCTTACGTTACGCGCTGCGCGCCCCGGATGACTTCCGGATGCGCTAACGCGGCGCGTCATATGACGCATTACGCGACAACGCAGGTCCAGAATATAGTCAAAATGTCTCCACCAACCAGCGGTCGAAACACAACCCCTTTCAGCAGGCTAAATAGTTCTGTTAAATGACAACAGAAGGGACAGGCAACAAGAACCATCAGTCAAAGAGGGGAGGGCTAGTTCTTCTCTACCGGGTTACATTGGGGCGCTACCGGAACTGATCGAATTGGTAGTCTACAGTGTTTCTGGATGTTTCAGACTGAAGCTGGGGTTAGCATGAGAGCAGCACCATTTCGTAGCTCCGTCGTGGCCATTCCGCAACCAATCATGGCAGCCGCTCTTTATCGTTATTTTGGGCGGGGTGGGTGGCGGAGCCGAGCTGTTTTGCAGCCATCATTGTGTGGAGTTCAGTTCATCTCACTAGTTTTGTATTTGTCATGAGGGGTTGTTCCTAATGTTTCTATTTTAGCGAGGTCAAAAAGAGATCCCATTAGTGGCCTACTGATTTTGCTCGATTCCTTTTCTTTTTTTTTACACGATTTTTCGTTATCTGCAAAGACTAAACAGAGTATTGCGACTCTGTGTTTGTTTGTAAATAGAGAATGAACCAAAGAGAACTAATTCTAAAACAGTAAATACTTGGATAACAATCAATCAAATGGAGAGAGAAGCAGGCACGATGGATTACAACGGGGGCAAAGGCCTGCGTTAACTACCTTTCACTATCTGCAAAGAGAGAGTACTCCTAATAGAAATGAGGGGGGGGGGGCACCATTCAAAGCAGATCAGTGTGCATAAACACGAAAATGTTTTCACTTACCACGTACTTGACATTCGACAGCTTATGATATTTGCTATTAAAAAACCATTGAAATTCACTGAAAAAACCATAGGTTATAGACCATATATAGTTAGGAATTAGCATTTACAAAACCTTGAAAATTCACTGAAAAAACCATAGGTTATAGACCATATATAGTTAGGAATTAGCATTTAAAAAACCTTATTTTACTCACACAAAACCATTGAAATTCCATATATAGTTAGTTGCACTAACTATATATCGCGCACCCGCAATCCACTGCTGATCATGTCACATATTACATCATTCATGACATGGTCAGTGACATCACTGATGACATCACTGATGACATCTCAAATGACATCACTGATGACATCACTGATGACATCTCATTTGACATCATTCTTGTGCTAATACGATAAACCTCTTCAGACTCTAATATAACCCTAGATACACTCAGTGTATACAGACACTCACACACTGCCACTCATCCATGGAGTTACTCACACACCCAGTCAGTCATGCAAAGAAACAATCTCACCTCCATTTCTTCAACTATACAGTTAAACACACCTTACTTATTGAAACATATACTAACACATATTTACTCTCTTATACAATCCCTGATACAAGTTCACAATGATCGATACAACCACTCACTCATTCAGTGGCTCTCATGCACAGTTATTTATATATGCCAACTCTCACATGTACTGTGTTTAACATATGTACTTACTATGACATGTAGCATTGAGATATCCATTCACTCATCAATACACTCATGCACACAGTCAACTGCCCATGTAGCTGTTTCCACATGCAGTCTTGAACTCATACACCTAGTGAATAAACTGCTCACACATCTATGCATAGAGTCACACACCTTCCAGCCACCCCCACACAAACTCAATCTGCCATAGAAATACTTGGGCAACCAATTAATAACACATATAGCCTCTCGTATAGCTAATGATCAACACATGCAGCAGTTTACAGAACAACAGACATAATGATGCACAAATTAAGACAGTTTAGTCACTAACCCATGCACTCAGTGAGACACATTTAATCACTCACTCATACATTCAGTCATGCACCTACTAAATCCTTCGTCCAGACACTTATACATCTACTCATTCTTCAATATGTAAAACATATTTAAACTTTACAGAAACACACAGTCACTGGATGACGTCATCAGTGATCTCATCAGTGATGTCATTTGAGATGTCATCAGTGATGTCATCAGTGATGTCACTGACCATGTCATGAATGATGTAATATGTGACATGATCAGCAGTGGATTGCGGGTGCGCGATATATAGTTAGTGCAACTAACTATATATGGAATTTCAATGGTTTTGTGTGAGTAAAATAAGGTTTTTTAAATGCTAATTCCTAACTATATATGGTCTATAATCTATGGTTTTTTCAGTGAATATATATATATATATATATATATATCCAGCTCACGGTTTCCACCAGACTTCCACGAAGGAAAGAAACCACGCACTCCGGGGGTCGTTTTCAGTTAGTTTATTTTCTGGTTTGCAACAGACGCGTTTCGGCGCTCCGCCTTCCTCAATGTTACAAACATTGATGGCGGGCGCCATGTTTTTAATAGCGTTCACTCGTGATCAGTGGGCGAAACAAACAAGGGACAACAAATCATTACACCATATTGGAAGGTGTTCACAGTCAACGACACGTTGTGAATTACTGTACAAAGTAAGGGCTATCCTACTTAATTAAGCCCCAGTAAATTAATTTAAACATATTATTGACGTTAGTGGTTTAAGCAAAACTTTGATTGCGCACAAATTCACTTTCACATTTCATGGTATTTCGCCGTGTATCGGCCTAAAGATCTCATTATGCTGGCAACCCATCAGCCATATTGAAGCGGCATGACATCATATTATTAAATCACCTAGTCAATGAATTACAACCCATTGTGTTAAGACACAACCATGCCGATAAAAAAGCATTTCGCCGTGGATCGGCAAGTCACCCTTGATTCATTTTTATGTTCCGTCCCATTGCTGAACAATAGTCATCCATATCATTAAATATTCTCAAAATTCACACTGTGGAAGTTCTACAAAAGAGCAAAGTTTAAACGAAACAGAATACTACTAAGTGAACCCATTATATCTGACTCCTAATTTTCTTAAAAAGGCTGCACAGATTATTCTCATCTACACGACGTTATCATTGTTTTCTAGCACCCACCTTGGAATAATATTTCTCGTGTTACTTCTACAGATATGTTAAGCATCACAGATTCATTCATCGATTATAGTATTTCACTACATTTATACACATATAGATTTACAGTTCTTAGTCCTTCATAGATTGTGTATTTTACAGTGGCTTCTTCATTTTACTGGCTTATATGAGAAGCCAGTTCCTCCCCCGCATTTAAGCCTTTTGGGTATTTGGTCATCAAATCGATAATATATCGAGACTCCAGTCTCCTCAAACTGTGCAGTCTGTCGCCACCCCTTGGATTTTCCGGTATATAGTCTAGCCCGAAATATTGTAGTTGGTGTCTGTTACTTGAGTGTCTTTGCTGGAAATGTCGGGCAACGGGGTATGACTGATCATTTTTGTCGATTGCTCGTAGGTGTTCTAAAATCCTCAATTTCAGGGGTTTGATTGTGCTCCCGATGTACATAAGTCCACACGGGCATTTAAGACAGTATACTGCGTAGGATGTATTGCATGTGAGGTATTTATTAATTGTCTTTACTATCCCAGTGTCCGGAATCTCATAGGTTTTTACCCTCTTACTGTGTGCGCAGGCTTTACAATGGTGACATGGGTGGAAGCCCTTCAAATCTGTCAGTCTATTAGTTTTCTTCTCAATTTTCTTTAGATGGCTTTGAACTAGCATGTCTTTCAGAGATCTTGATTTCTTGAAAGTTACCAAGGGGTACTCTGGAATATCATCCTTAATACAACTGTCAGTTTTTAAAATGTGCCAGTTCTTTCTGAGCATGCGTTTTAAATAATTTGCTTCCGCCGAATAGGGGGTTACCAGCCGGAATTTACCCTGTTCATTCATTTTTTCCTTGGAAGAATGATCTTTTTCAGTCAGTAGATTTGATCTATTTAGTGCATTCACCTTCTGTAACGCACCTTGTAGTGTTGACATTTCATATCCTCTTTTTGAGAATCTACTGATGCATGCTGATGCGGCAATCTTGAAGTCTGAATCTCTTGAACTATTTCGCCTGAGCCTAAGCAGCTCACCATAAGGTATGCTTTGTATTAATGCCGGCGGGTGATTGCTAGTGGCGTATAATATTGAATTACCCGCTGTACTTTTGCGGAAGAGTGCCGTTTCTATGCTGTTGTCAATGATGAATACTTTTAAATCCAAGTATTCCACGCAAATGTTACTTATGGAGCCACTAAACTTGAGATTCATATCATTTGTGTTGAGGACATCGATGTAGGCCTTTGCGGTGTGTTCCGATCCTTGCCAGATTATAAACAAGTCGTCAATGTAACGACACCACTTGATTACACTGCCTTTTTCGCCATCAACCTCCAGCGACCTGGGTACTTGCTCCTCCCACCAGCCCACGAATAAATTCGCGTAGCTGGGGGCAAAGCAAGTACCCATCGCAGTTCCAGACACTTGTCTGTAGTAGACGTCCTCAAATAGAAAAATGTTATTTTTCAAGCAGAATTCTACAAAGATTGCTAGCATCTGATTGTGCTCCAAAAACCTCAGTTGTCGCTTTTTTAGATAATGTTCCACTGCTTTGATGCCTTTCTCGTGACTGATGCATGTATAAAGGCTTGCTATATCTAATACTAGCATCCTGTAGTTGGAGTCCCATTTGATTTTATCAAGTTTGGATAAAAAATCCTTAGTGTCTTTCACATAGGAATCCAATTGCTGTACCAGTGGGTGAAGAAAGTGATATATGAAAGTTGAAAGATGTTCGGTTAGACTATTTAAAGATGAAATGATAGGTCTACCCGGGGGGTTGTTGCAGTTTTTATGAATTTTTGGGATATGATAAAAGGTTGGGATAGTTGGATTGTTGCTCCTTAGGAATAAATATTCCTCCTTGCCCAGCATGTCTTTTCGGTACCACTCATAAATCATTGTATCATACTCCTGTATGCTCACCATATACAGTTCTTTCGAGGACCGTTCATAATTTACTGCATTGCTTAGTTGTTGCATTGCTTCTTTGCAGTAATTATCCCTGGTTTGAAGAACAACGTTCCCACCTTTATCTGAAGGCTTGATTATCACGTTCTTGTCCTGCATTAGATCAAGGATTGCCTTTCGTTCATCCGAGTTCATGTTGTTACTTCCCTTATTCTTACCATCTTTGCTACTTTTCATTCTAAATCTTAGTAGATCATTAGTCATTGCCTCAGAGAATATGTCTATAGCATCCAATGTTAACTGCGGATTAAAATGGGATCTAAGTTTATAACCGCTCTCCTCCCTTTCTTGTGGGATTCCCATGGTTGATGCTCTACTAGCATCCTCCTCGGAAGTTGATGGGAGCTGGCTGCCATATTCTTCTAGGGCTAGACCCTGTGCTATTTCCACTGCTGGTAAATCTGTACCTCTTAGTGCATCAGTCACGGACGCCCTCGTTTTTGATGTTGATACATTTTGCCGGGACGGTCGTGTTTTAAAATACTTGTGCAGTTTTAATCTTCGGACGAAGTTGAAAAGATCAATACGCGTTTGCATGTACTCCAGATGGCTTGTGGGGCAAAAACTAAGGCCTAGGCTTAGAACTTTATTTTCGGTGTCATTGAGGACCCTTGGTGTTAGATTTATGACAGTGATGCCCTCTACTGTGCTTTCTTGCGATTCACCCAGTTCGATCTCTTGGGTCTCCCGCGTCCTCTTCCTCCTACTGCCCCCTCCCCCTCGTCTTGTTTTTCTCCTTCTTGTTCCGGGGGTTTGTTTTTTCCTCCCCGTAGCCACGTATACTGGATTACTTGGTATTCGCCCTGAAAAGGTGTCAGCTCAGATGTGCTTGCTTGGCCTCTCTCCCTCATTGTTGTTTCATCCGCGGACTCATTCTCTGTCGCGCTGGATTCAGAGGTTTCTATTCTCCGTGCCTGTGCCTGTCCTCTCTTCTTGCTTAGCTCTTTCCTCGGAGCATCGAATTTTCGAGCAAACGTGAGAACCCGACCCATGGAGTAGTCTCTTTGATCGCGGTCAAACTTTTCCTGTTTCCGCGTTCTTATTTTTTGCTCGTATTTGCCAAGTCTTATTTTCATTTGTGTACGCATAGTATCAATCGTTTCTTTACTCTCCTCCATTTTAGCCATATCTTCCTCAATGCTCCGTATCTCCGATAGCGCCTTTTCCCGGTCACTCCAGGCGTACTTGATAAGAAGACTCAGGGTTCCTTTGCAGTAGTGTGATGTCAACTCTTCCCAATCAGTCAGCAATTGGGGGTCGGGGTTCTCATAAGAGGGTACCGTATATACTCTCAATCCCCTCGGTACCATCTTCTCAATCTTCACCATCTTCACAATAATGCTGAAGGCTGGTTGCCTCCCACCATTTTCTGATCTCTCTTTCATAGAGTCTCTCTAAAGATGTCATACGATCGGTTATCTTATTGGGTGGGCTTACTTTGGAGGGCTGTGGTCCTTCCGTGTGTTTTTTAAACATTCCTTTAACGGCTTCATGCCGTGACGCTTCGCAAAACATAGCGCCATCCATGGTTTAACTTGCGTTTATAGATCTTGTGTTGAAAACATATACCCCTTTGTCTTGCCTGGTATGCTTCAATATGATAGGAAAACCGATGTCTCCTCACCACTCTGTTGGCCGTCGACAGTCCTCTCTCCGAAGCACAGCTCCGGTCCAACCAGTCGCAAAGAAGTCGGTGTTTTAAATCCTTTGTTTGTTCAGCGTGTATATATATATGCAACTGCTTTCTGTCTCTCCCACACGGCAATACAGAAATCAATTGACCACCAGGCAGTATGGAATCAGCAGGTAGATTTATTATCCCTTATATATATATATATTTGATTGTACTTGACATCACTAGCTTATACACTGTCATCGACCATCGACAGGGTCTCGAGGCAATCCAGCATTTTTTTAACTTAAGACAATTGAGGTTTACTACCCATAACATCATGATTCTTGAGTTCATCGATTTCTGTCTGAACAACAACATATTCTTATTTGAGGATCAACTGTTTAGACAGGTGTCTGGGACAGCGATGGGCACCTGCTTCGCTCCCAGCTACGCAAATCTTTTCGTCGGCTGGTGGGAGGAGCAGGTGCCCAAAAGCTGTATGGTGGATGGAGTAGAGGGAAAGACGGAGGGCTGGTTCAGGTACATTGATGACCTGTGTATTGTTTGGCGGGGCTCAATGGCAACAGCACGAGCCTTCATTAATCAACTGAATGATAATGCCTACAATTTACATTTTTCAGGGACAGTTAGTTCGGCGTCAGCCGAATACCTGGACCTGAAAGTGTTCTCACAAGACCAGCAGATCCACACAGCTTTACATAGAAAAACAACCGCTGGCAACTCCACCCTTTTTGCTAGCAGCAGCCACCCTCCTCAACTGATCAAGAGCATTCCGTACGGAGAGTTACTCCGGCTCCGTAGGAATTGTTCAAGATTGGAAGATTTCGATGAGGCAGCCAACGAATGTGTGAAAAGGTTTAAGGCCCGGGGGTATGGAGAATCTATCTTGAAAAACACCTTGAAGAAAGTTAGGGCTATCCCTAGAGACTCCTTAATCACCTCTAAACCTGCCACTAAGAAAGTTGAGGATGGAAAAGGAAAGTTTAGACTTATAACCCCCTTTTCGGCTGGAGCTAAGGATCTTAGATCAATGCTGCGAAAAAATTGGCACATTCTTAAAACTGACAGTACCATCAAAGACGACCTACCAATTCACCCACTCATAACCTTCAATAAAACCAGATCTTTAAGAGATCATTTGGTAACCAGCCACTTAGAGAAACCACTCCCCAAAAGTAATACCCTAAAATCTATGAGTGGTTTTTTCCCTTGTGGAAAATGCAAAGCCTGCGCCGGAAGTAAAAGAGTTCTCACAGTGGAGAATCAAGATACGGGCAAGAAACTGCGTATAAAACAGTTCATCACTTGCAGCACACCCCTAGCAGTGTATTGTTTAGTATGCCCTTGTGGCCTTCGCTACATAGGGAGTACTATCAATATGCTGAAGTTGCGGATCCTAGAACACCTCAGAGCTATCGATAAGGCCGACCAAGCATACCCGGTGGCCCGGCATTTTGCCGAGAAACATAATAGAGACCGCAACCAGCTGCAATATTTTGGCCTTGATACCATCAAAACCAATGCCAGAGGGGTGATTGCCTGCGACGCTTGCGAAGGCTCGAGTCACGCTATATCATAGATCTCTCCACAAAGTGGCCTAAAGGGATGAATAGTGGGGAAGAAATGGTCGTTCATTTAGGCGAATAGTATCTTTACTGTTCCCTGATCTAAATGTACTCTGTATTTGCTGAAACTTTGTGGATCACACTGTATATATCAATGTATATATTATTGCGTGTGTGTGTACATATTGTATATTGTTGTATAGTCACAGGAAGGATAATGAAGACGAATTGATTTCCTTTCCAGCACATATACACATATACTTTATCATCACAGAGAATCAGTTTTCTGTACACACCCACACTATTCATCACAAGTGGTACTTTAATAGGTTCAAAGGGCTCTTTGATTCCTATGTTATGTGTTTAAATTAACATTTAACTAGATTTCTATTTACCACTGATATATTCTTCACAGTCTTCTCTTTTGGAACCTCACACTCTTTTGCACTATGTATGACATGTTTACGTTTAACTAATCCTTTGGTGTATATAATATGTACAATAGGATGTATATAGAGTTACCTCTCTTTATTTTAGAGGACCATTGCCGATCCACGGCTATATCTAACAGTGTATAATACATCATTTGTAAAATACTACATATCTCCCATGCGTGCATATTCACCTATTCAAGGTATGAGTTTGTTGAGAATAATTAATTTGGCAATTTTGATACCATGTATATAGTTAACCATTACAAGATGGCGCTTGCTGGGAGATTTCAAGTCCTCTGTCGATGTCGACTGAGAGGTGTTTCCTTTGTACCTTGTAACCTATATTTAATGAACCGGTTATACGTGTGTAAACTCACACACACTGACGAAGGCCAAGTGCTGAAACGCGTCTGTGGCGAGCTTGTAGTTAATAAACTACTGTGTGACGAGTACCCCTCGAGTGCTGTCTTCTCTTTCCTGTGACATTTGGATTTTGATGAGCGCGATATATATATATATATATATATATATATATATATATATGCAGGAAAGAGATTATCAGGTTCTTTGAGACCCCTTCACCGCACCTTGTGTAAAGGTCACTTCCAGGGTTGTGGTGGTTTCTTTCGAGCTTGTCGTGCCGCGTACTTGGCTCTGGAATCTGCTAGAAAAGTCTGGGGTGTCGGGGAGAGCGAGTGGGTGAGTGTGCGCAAATTATTGCACGCTGAAGGCTCGTCTGCGGCCACGCCATGTGATCTTGTGCATACCCATCGTCCACTGTGACCCCTGTCAATTGTGCATGCTCGCCACGGGCTAACAAACAGGCTCATTTTTATTTGACCTGTGTGTCTGTGTGTATGCGGGGGAGGGGGGTCGGGACATGGTCCATTAACACATTAATGGGATTAATACTTTTATTGCTAGTTTTCAATGAGTTTCTGGGCTAAGAAACTAGCTTCGTGGAAAGGTGACATGTGATCTTGGGCACTCTAACTTGAGCGTTGAGTTTGCCAGTTAGGTGTGTCCTTTAAGGGACCAACACATGTCAGATAACAATATTTGTGCTTCATATTCTCCTGTTGATACCCATGGTGGTACTGTATTGCAACATTTATATACTGCCTACTACTCTTATGTGGTGCATTGAAGCATGCCTACGAGGATGTTTACTTAACACTAATCCTTGCTGTGGACACGTCACTGCTGAGTTCATAAATATGCAGGATGGGTTTTGCCTCGTCGTCAGTAAAGCACTATTCATCCTGTGAGTGTGCTTTAATATATTGCGGGGGACCTAGCACACACAAGAGGCCAGCAACTCAACAATTGCGGATATTCTTCATCCAGTGGCTACTTTCAGATCTTCCCCTCCTTCAACAGCTGGTACCACTTTAAACCACAAATACAACTGTTTGTAAGTCCTCATGTAACAAGCAAGACGAATAAAGCGCTCCAATACCTTTGGGTCGAGTTTGCGCTATATAAATCTGCAAAAAAGAAACCGGCATGAGAAATGAAAGCAAAGTCTGGTAAAGGAACCGGAGGTGAGCCCGCAAGTGGTGCGCGCGCGCGCTTGGGAGAGCAGTCTTCCCCTTTCAAGCACTGCACTCGTGCTTGTGGCGCACCACTGCTCACTCCCGCAAGGTGGATGCCGCCACAAGCACGAGTGCAGTGCTTGAAAAGTGAAGACAGATGGCTAAAGGCCCTCCTAGAGCTGCGCATTCGCGCTGCCTCGGCGAGATCTAAAAAGTGTATGACAAGGAGTTCCCCCACACATAATATTGGTTGGGGATCTGAATTGTAAAATATCCAATCCTGCCTTAGATCAATTATAGGAGATGAGAAAAGAGGGAAGCTATGTGGACACCACAAGGTCTATTCCCCCCCAAAATAAGAACTAATAAGAGAGGGAAAATCTTAGGGGCTCAGCTGAGAAATGTTGAGGGTGTTCTAGTGAATGAGAGGTTATCCTCCGATTCCCCCGCAGCATTTACACATAAACCTCTATGGGAGGTGTCTATTTTGGATTATGTGGTGGTAGAATGTGCTTCCTTCTTTTTACTGGGTAATTTAAAGGTTTCAGATTCCCTTCTTTTTAAAAAAAACATATTTTTATTGAATAAACAAACAAGCACAGTTGCAGAGCTACACCCACACATTTAAGAGATAGCACTTGTTTACATATCTTAGTACCGCATTCTGGCTCAGAGAACAAGATCCAATCACATGTCCTCGTCATGGACCTCCCCAGTGATTCTTGCCTCTCCTGCACGATCCCCATGGGCATGGGGGTTACATAGATTACCTCTGTGTGCGTTCCACTTCCCCCAGACCCAGTCCCATTTCCAGGGGCATCCTCTCTTTTTATAGACCTCCACTTCCAGGATCATGCACCACTCCATATCCTTTTCCAACTCAACTAAGGATGGAGTCTCTGCCACCCCCCACTTCCGAGCAATATCACGCTTTGAAGTCATAAGACCCATAGTGGTCCAGAGCTGCTCAGCACGATTCAGGTCAGTTGACTCTCATATATTCAAGAGGCACAGTTCAGGTGACACCCGGAGGGCCCCCCACTGGCATCTTCATGCGTTGAACTACTGCTTCCCAATACGGTTTGATCCTAGGACAGTCCCAAATATTATGGTAAAAAGTGCCAATATCCCCACATTGCCTTCTACACCCTTTGTCTAAAGTTTTGCCCATTTTGACCAGTGTGGGGCAAGTGCTGTATGATCGATGGAGTATTTTTAGTTGTAGTACACAAGGTAGGGGGATGTAGAAGGTGTAAGACTAGGTCGCCCTCCTTACGTAAACAACCAAAGAAATCCCAAGGTATTGGGTTTTGAGACCTAGTTCAAGAATGTGGCTCCTAACCAATGTGATTAGGAAAAACCCGAAAGAAAGAAACATTTCTTTCTTGAGTCCCCTCACTCACCAGGGTTTCCCCATGGTGACATGCTACATCATTGAGGCCATCCCAGTTCTCTACGAACTGGGGCGTGCTACGACGTGCGGAATTACGTAGGAGCACTTTTAGTGAAAGACTATGTGTGGTACAGTGTGTAGTGGAGTGGATAGAAAGTGATTAAAAATACCTTGCTAGTGGGCCTAAACAACTTGATTCTTGCTCCTAGGTTGGTATGTCTAAAATGGGGGTTGCACTGGGAAACCTGACTGTGATGAGTAGGAATTCAGTGTATGATCAACATGTTTCGAGCTTCCCCTAGCTCTTCCTCAGGACCACACAGGGACCAGTCCTGTGTTTACCACTCCTAATGAACCCTATTAGAAAATAAAGATAATGAAAGAAATAAAGACCTTTTTAGACATAGGTTGCGCTCATAAAAAGTTCAAGCACTGGAGGTGACTTAAATACCAAAGTAGACAAATCTCTGTGTCTCAATTTTTGCCTCACAACCGACAGGCAGGGTCAGAGCAGGTCCCCATTGGGGGAACACCGCTGACTTGGAACAATTGATAGTATAGCCCGATTAGTGTCCCTAATTAGAACAGATCTGCAATATCCTGCTGATGGAGGATCGTGGCAACGCAACACACTGTAATATGTCGTCAGCATAGAGCAAAATTTTGTCTTCACAGTCCGATGTCCATCTCAGTCCCCGGATAATGGGATCTCCCCCTATCTAAATAGCTAGAGGCTCGAATATTAGGGCAAACAGGAGCGGGGATAGAGGACAGCCCTGTCTTGTTCCCCGATTTAGGGTAAAAATGCTCACTGTTCGTCCATTCACCACCACATGTGGCAAGGGTTCAGTATACAGTAATTGAATCCAGGCAATACATTTCCCACCTAGACCCATGCGCTCCAAGACAGCGAATATGTATGGCCATTCAACCGCGTTGAAGGCCATGCGAGTGTCTAATGACAGTAGCGATGCATCTTCTTGGATGGAGTCCCTCCGGCCCTACACCCCATTTAGTCGTCGCAAGTTAAGAGCTGTGTTGGACCATGGCATGAAGCTGGACCAGTCAGGGTGTACCAATTTGGTCCCCACGGAGATCAAACTCCGAGCGAGGACCTTAGCCAGAATTTTCACATCCGCATTCAGGAGGGAGATCGGCCTGTATGAGGAGCACTCCTCCGCTGGCTTACCCTTTTGGTGTATGACCACTATCAAGGCTAGCCTTTGAGCCCTGGGTAGTCCACTCATCTACCTACTCTTTCTATACATACTAAGGAGATGGGGTGCCGGACTCTGTAGATTTAAGGAGTTCAATTGGGATACCATTTGGCCCCACGGCTTTGCCAGAGTGGATGCTGGTTATGGCTGCAATTATTTCCTCCTTTGTGAGGTCAACCTCAAGCGATTGTCTATTTTCATTTGACAGGGTCGGGGTTGGGGTATCTACTAATAGTTCCTTGGTGTCATACACCTCATCTATTACTTTTGAGGAGCAGAGTTGTGTATAGTGGGCCGCGAAGGCCTCTGCAATACCCTGGGGGTCGCATCGCCATTCCCCCTTCGTTTCTCGTATAGCCATTACCCACCTATCTGCTTTTTCCCATCTATCCAGCCAGGCAAGTAGTTTGCCAGCTCTGTCACCGATGTTGCATCAACCGAAGTCTGCCTCTTGCTGTTTCTGCCACTATATTTCTATATTCTTGTCTCTTGACATCTAGTATGTGTTCGGTATCCTCCTCCCCTAGGGAGGCGGGAGATTGCTCCAAGGCGAGTATGTCACGCTCCAGTGTGTCACGCTTTGCCCTCTTCTCTTTTCTATGTCCGACTATTAATGAGAGGGCCTGTCCCTTTACGACCGCCTTGTAGGCTTTCTAGATAGTATAGGGAGACTTGCCTGGCCCTACGTTTTCTCTAAAGTAACATTTAGTGATTCAATCATGCTGGCTCTGATATGCGGAACTGTGAGATACCATGGGCTGATCGATATGGCATTACTTGCTGGTTTAATACCCAGTCTGTATTTCGCCCCTAGTGGTGCTTGGTCCAAGATCCCTCTTGCCAAATGTTTGATGTCTGTGAAATGCTGCTTATCTTCTGCTATCGTGATGATATGATCAATACGAGACAGACTATTGTGAGCCCCAAATGAAACGTGAATTGTTTTGCATTGGGTTATGCTTCTGACCATATATCTACTAGGCCTAGCACATTTATAAAATCCGCAATTGTGTTACGGGTGAGGGAAGTGACTCTTGGAGGGAATCTATCCCACTGTTCATTGAGGGTCATATTTAGGTATCACTAATGCACCCACGTTACTTAAATCTGGCAGCTACACGTGTGCAGTGCCGGGGGAATATAAACCGACACAATGTTGACCCTTATGGCTGCCCAGGATCCAGCCACTTCCGCGAATTTGTTCGGTTCTTGCTTGCAACATGAAAGGTGGATCTACCCAATGCAAGGATTTGGATTACCTGTGCCTTGAGCTGCATATGCTATATTTGTGCTTGTGGTGACAGGTGTGTTCTTTGCATCATAATTAGCAGTCTACGATATTGCTGCACGTAAACAGTATACCACAGCTTATAGCAAACTCCCACTTTAACAATCCCCCCTCCCTGCATGACAGTATCGAAAACCCCACCTCCCCGACTTTGCAGAGTGCCCGTCGCCCACCCGTCCCTGAAACGGAGGAGCCATGATCCTGACCCCCCCTCTGCCTACCCCCCCATTTATACTGGGTCACTACAATAAGGATTACATATAAACAGTCATTAGGATACTCAGACATCGCTTCATTCTGCAGTGTGTCGATGGCTCCCCCAATCCCTTCCACGATACAGAAAAGTTTGTCCCATTTGCAATGTCACTTAGTTACGATAGACGACCCCTCCCCCCAATTGCTTGACATCTTGCCTCGCTGGCCATGTCGGAAATTGCACTGTCTCTTAGACTCCATCAGAGTTGAAAGATGAAATGCAATTGTAACAAAAGCAGCAGGTAAGTTAATCATTGTCGTCTGCGAGATCTTTTTCTTCTTGCCTGGGATCATATCGAATCTGTGTCCTTCCCGGTCCGCATCCATGCCATTTTGGGTTGTCTGGATCTCCAACTCTCCGCCATCCTTCAAGCCATTCCCAGACATCCTCCGGTTCAGTGAAGAACCAGCTTTTACCCTCCACCTCGACCCTCAACTTGGCTGGGAACAACATGGCATATTTAAACCCTTTCTCTCTGAGGGCTTTTTTGACCTCCCAGAAAGTACGTCTTTGCTGCTGTACCTTTATAGTGAAATCCCCAAAAATTGTTATTGTATTGTTTTCTAACTTCAGGGGCAGAGCTGTGTAAGCTGTTTGGAGGATAATGTTGCGGTCCCTATAGTTGAAGACTCTGGCCAGGATAGGCCTTGGAGGTGCACCCGGCTTGGTCTTGCTTCTTGGTACGCAATGGGCCCGCTCAATAGAAAAGTAGTTGGAGAGATTCTGAGGTTGGAGATGCTTTGTGACTAGGTCCTCCACGAAGAGGTCCATCGCTGGTCCCTCAGCTCCTTCCGGCACTCCGAGAATCCTAACATTTTTCCTTCTCACCCGGCCTTTGTAGTCATCCAACTGCACTGCTAGAGTGTTGCTGGTGATCTGCAGGTCTGTGATTTGTTTCTCCAGAGCTTTAGTATCTGCAACTAAACTTTGACTAGAGAGTCCATCTTTCTTAAGTCTGCTAGCAGCAGGAAGATATCTGTGGACACTGAGTCTAGGCACCCCTCCAAGGATGTGCGCACTCCAGTAATGACTGCCATTATATCCTGCAATGTGGGAGATCCCTGTTCGGGCTGTTTCTGCAGTGGTTAATGTACGGGATCCGGTTGGGCCTCCGCTCCTTCCTGCCACAAATATTTATGTAATTTCAGTTGATGCGAGCCACGCCTGCCTTTGCCGTTCAAGCTGGGGTGTAGCCCAGTTATATGTAGGGTACTAACCGTCCCCTGCCAGAGGATTCTCCCTGTGGCCTGTCGGTTTTCTCTTGCCTGCCCCCATGCCACAGTTGTGTGGGCTTTCGTTGTTTATGGTGGTGCAGTAGGTTTGTGCAGTAGGGCCTTGTCTGGGAGGCCGGTTATGGAACCGCTTAGACACAGTGGCTGACCACTGGTGAGTAGATCGCCCACGATCTGAATGTGAGTTTGCCGCTGTACTGACGGTTACCATCTATCTACCGGGATCCTGGATTCCGGTCTCTTTCAAGCAAGCTGGGCGACCCACTCTGTCCTGTCCGGGCCTCAGCACAAATCACACTAATCTATGAGAATGACCCAAGCACCTGGGTCCTGGTCACGCCTCAGCACCTTCGGGGAGCAGTGTTACCCTCGGCATCACAGCAAACGCTTCATGTGGGGTTAAAGCCTGGAGGTATGCCCCACCAATCCAAAGTGTGTCAGGCTGCTAGCCCTATCCCACTGGTAGGTGCTCTCAGTGCTGGTGTGATGCCAAACTGTCGGCCAAGGATACAATTTGCTACGGCCCAATTCAGTGTCCCTACACACCGCTCACCAGTCTTGCGGCCACAGCCCCGGTCAGGCGAGACTCGTGCCACCGCTCACCTAGATCATCTGCAGTCTGCTGTCGGACGAGGGTGCAGACTCCGCCCTCCGCTGCCCCGCTGCCTCTCTCCCGGATCAACTCTCACCTCCAGTGAGGCGACAAATTATGGCGTCCTCCTGTCTTGATATATTCTTTATCTGTGATGCACCCACCTTTGCCGTGGCAGGCCGCATCTGTATCACTCCGTGGCCTTAGACATTCCGCAGGCCCCAAACTTCCAATGTGGCTAGCCGCTTCTGAACTTAAAGTGTGCCGCTGGCCGCAGGAGATGGCCACTCTCAATATCACAGCGCCCAGTTGTGCTTGTTTTTTTTTTCCGGATCTGTGTCGGATATCAGGGGGATAAGACTGAGGAGGGGACAAGACAGAGTGTGCAGCCATCTTCTCATGCTGCTGGCCACGCCCCCTCCGATTCCCTTCTTAGTGATCATAATCTGTTAACTTTTTAATTGAATTATAATACATTTCCCATTAGTTCTTGGAGCTTGGAAGGTCAATCTTCCAGGTTTAATAAGTAAACAGGGAGAAGTCATTGGGATTATGGGGCAATTGTAGGCCTTGGAGGAACCTTAGAGGCTTATCTAAATAAGCTGTCTGGTTGGGCAGGAAAGAAATAGAACGTTTTAATACTTTTTTGTAGCTAGTTAAAGCAGTAAAACAAGTCAAACCAAAGAAAAGTTTGAAAGGGATTCACGTCCCCTTCTATGATTAAATCACACAATAAAAACTCTGGTTAGGGAACAATATCTGGATTATGCCCATGAAATATATAGTAGAATGTTGTTTTTAAAAAGGAGGAGGAATTGGTTGAAGGCTTGTATAAGAAAAGAGGAGGAGGATAGATTTTGGATCAAACTTAGGGAAGCAGTATTAAAATCCCGACAATGATTTTTTGGACTCTTGTCGAAAAGGTTTGTAGAGCCAGAGCTTGATGCATCCCTGTTTCTATTGAAGAATTCAGATGGGCCTATTTGATCCAGGGTCTCTACACGGTAAATGAGGGTGCATAAAGAATGTTAAAGTAAAGGAATTTTTCGCTCTGTATGGACCGCCCCCTGAAAAAGAGATAGAACTTGTAATCCGGGAATGTGCACTTCGGAGGCGGTGGGCCCCGATGAAATACCAATTGCTGTTATATAACAAAATTGTCCTCTTTGGAGTAAAATGGTTTGCCCTGTTTTTAAAAACTGATATGAAAGAAAAAAGTTCCCCTCTCTTCTAAGGGGAGTATCAAAAATACACTTTTTAAGGAGGGAGATCGTAACCTACCAGAAAACTATTCAGATTGCCCTTCTTTTTTTATTATTCTTTTTATTGAACGGTTGTTTAGTTGTACAGCAGTTAGGGCAAGAAAAATGGTACTTCATACAGTATAATCATTGTCCACATTTTCCATTTGCTGTGTCTCAAGGCTGCTATAAAGCTCACACCGTTACATCATCACAGTCCCAAACAGATCCCTCCCGCCTCCCCCTATTGAAGTCGCTTGTAGGGGATATACATATTTTGTCTCTATGTGTATTCCACTTTGTCCATTTTTTATCCCATGTACCCAGTCATCCTCTGTTTTTATACACATCCTTCTCTGCAATCCTACATCTATCCATTTCTTTTTCCCAGCTTTCCTGGGAAGGTACGTCATTGCCTGCTATTTTGTGCTGCTTGGCAAGGGTCCTTCTTAGTGTAACCCATAATTTCTCCATGGCGTTGAGATCAGTGGCTTCCCATATGTTAAGTAGATATCATTTTTCATCTTTTTTCCAAACACTGTCTGCATCTGGGAAGCAACGTCTGCTCAAAATGATTGTATGGCTGGGCATTCCCATAGGATATGATAAAATGTGCCCCCTATTGTACAGAGTCTAAGACAACCTGAGTCCTCCCTCTTCCCAATTTTTGTCAGGGTACCACCAGAGAGATAGGTTCTGTGTAGGTTTTGGGCTGTATTAATCTATATTTCAATGGAATGGCAGCCTCTCATGGAGAGGCCAGTGCTTCCTGCCAATCGTCATCTTCTAAGTTACCAATATCCCTTTGGCAGCTCTCTCGTAGTTGTTGTAATGGGTTCGGTAGGTTATTACTTAGTTTTAGATAAGTCATTGATATTGCCTTATGGTTCAAAGGTTCTGTTAGGAGTCTAACTTCCAATAGAGTTGACTCTAGTAGATTTTCACCACGTGGGATGGCCGCTTGTAGAGCGTGTCGTATTTGGAGGTATCTGAATATTTCCTGACTTACCATTTTGTACTCCTGTTGTAGTTCTGCAAATGGGATTACTTGTCCTTTTTTCCAGAGATCCCCTACCGATGAAATTCCAATGGTGTCTCATTTATCAAATCCTGATTGACTGCTCAAGTTGCCCAGCTGTTCTGCTTCCCATAGGGGCATTGCCTGTGTCACTCTTTTATGCCAGCCTAATTTTATAGTTGCCTGATGCCATATTGTAATTGCTTGAGACATAGGGCCCGTGAGGTTTTGGTGTTTAGGGTTCAAGTACAGGGCTCTTTTGTGTCCACCAGCACCCATGATTAGCCTGTCCATCTGGAATGCTGGGTCATCGGAAGGATAATATATCCAATAATTGATGACCACCAATTTAATTGCCCAATAATATAGTCTAATGTTGGGTAGCCCGATCCCACCATCATACCAGCCTCTTGTGAGTTTATTCATAGCTATAAGTGGGGGTTTTCCATACCAGAGCAGCGTTCCTATTTCAGTAACGATCTTGGTGAAATAGCTGTCTAGGTTTTTAAATGAGGTCTTTTGCAGTGCATACAAGAAATGTGGTAGTGCTAGCTTTTGAAACAGCGCCGTGCAACCCACTAGAGACAGAGACAATGACCTCCAGTGTTGCACATCTTTTTGTTAGCGAGTCAGAGGTGCCTGTAGGTTATTTGTAAGTAACAGGGTTTGATCTAGAGTGACATAGATTCCTAAGTATCCGAAAAATTATTTTACTATTGTTGCCTCACAATCAGCCTTGGTGGCTGTCCATAGAGTATATAAAATGGATTTTGACCAATTAATAGTATATCCAGAGTACTTTCCAAAATTTGTGAATATATGGAGAATCCTGTTTATTGACTGGAACGGTGATGCTACATATAACAGTATGTCTCCTGCAAACAGCGATATTCTATCCTCATATTCCTCTACCCATCATAGCCCTCTGACAAAGGGTCACCTCTCACCCAGGTTGCCAGGGGTTGTAACATCAGTACGAAGATTAGCGGTGAGAGAGGGCAGCCCTGACGCATTCCTCTATCATTGGCATATGCCCCAATTGCTCGCAGACTTTGCCAAGACTAAGCTGGGATCCGGTTGTGCCCCCTAGGGACAACAAGGAAAAGCCTCCTAGGAAAAGTGATGCTCCGGTGAAGTGTCTTTTACTCAATGCCAGATCCCTGGTCAAACATAGTACTGAAATAGCGGATTTAATCCAGGACTCTGGAGTGATGATAGCTTTCATCA
Organism: Lissotriton helveticus; assembly: GCF_964261635.1. Taxonomy (NCBI): domain Eukaryota; kingdom Metazoa; phylum Chordata; class Amphibia; order Caudata; family Salamandridae; genus Lissotriton; species Lissotriton helveticus. Next base: position 342,614,064 of record NC_136057.1, on the reverse strand, counting down.
CAGAGTCCTGGACCGATGCCGCCTCTGGCCCTGACATTGTCAACGCCACCCCACCTAACTACATCTGTCACACACAAAATAGAGAGAAAAAGAAAGGTGGTGGCTTAGCCATCATTTACCACCACTCATTTAGAGGGTACTTCCATCAGGGACCTGTAGGTCCAGATGAGTCTCTTCTCTTTAATTTCACCCTGTCTGACCATCAAAGTTTTAGAGGCTGCTTGTTTTATAGACCGCCCGGGCCGAAAGCACCTTTTTTTCTAGCTCTAGGTGAAATAATGGAAACTATCGCCACCACCCAAACATTTACAGTACTGGGCGATTTTAATTTCCACCTTGAATGCTGTTCGGACTCAGATACATCTGATCTAACAGACCTGCTCCAAGGGCTGGATCTGAGGCAACTGGTCAGAGGTCCCACCCACAAGGCAGGACATACCTTGGACGGTATCTTTTCGAATCACCCGACCCTTAATGTACTCTCAATCCAGCCCTTATCCTGGTCGGACCATTCAACTGTCTATTTTAATCTGGCCCTAGCCCCACCGGAAAGACCGGCTAGATTTAGTCCCACCCCACGACAGATTAGGAAATGGAATGGCATAAAAAATGAAGATCTGGAATGTGTTCTAAAATCCACTCTGGAACCATTCTCAGGAAATACAGAACAAGCAACTCAGGCCTACACGAGATGGCTGGAGGCTGCATGTACACAGCTTGCCCCCCCTAAAACCTTTCTCCCTACTCGGGCGATCCCTTCTGCCCCCTGGTTCTCAAAAGAGATCAGGGACCTCAAAATTGGGTGCAAAAAAAAAGAAAAAATCTGGCGAACAACTTTTAGTGAGTCTGATAAAAAAATTCTAAACACTGAACAAAGAGCGTACAAAGATAAGATCCAGCAGGACAAGCAAGCTTTTTTTACGAAGAAGGTCAAAGAAGCCAGCAACGCCCCAAAAGAGCTTTTTCGAACAATATCCACTTTGGCAGTCCCCAATACCATAGAGGTACCCCCCAGTCTCCTTCTCTGTGAGAAACTGGCTACCTTTTTTCGCGAAAAAGTTGAAAACATCTTCTCTCCCTTAGATAATCAAATAAAAGCTCTTGGGGAACTCCCCACTAACATAGAGGACTCAGACACCGGCCCAGAAAAATTATAATTTTTCCCCCAAATTATTGAGGAAGAGGTCATGAGCCGACTCCAGAAGATAAAATCCGGCTCCCCTCACGATCCCTGCCCGGCCTCCATTACCAAATTAGTCCCAGGCCCCATTGCAGCCGGACTCACTCCCCTCCTCAATCTTATGCTGGATAGAGGGGAATTCCCGGCAAAATGGAAATGTGCCTCCATTTTGCCCCTCCTAAAAAAAAACAATCTGGACATAGACAACCTAAACAATTATCGGCCCATAGCAAGACTGCCTCTTCCAGCCAAAATTATTGAAGGTTTTTTAAATACCCAACTAAGCACCTTCCTGAGAACTGGAGAACATCTAGACCCCAGCCAACATGGCTTCCGTGCTGAACACAGCATGGAATCTGCTCTAATTAAATCAGTGGAAGATATTAGAAGAGTGCTGGATGAAGGAGGTAGAGCTGCCCTGATCCTGCTGGGCCTCTCCGCGGCCTTCGATACGGTCCACCACATATTGTTGGTGGACCGCTTGAGGGCCTGCGGAGTCCAAGGTAAGGCGCTGAAGATCTTACAGGCCTTCCTTTCCAACAGGACTCAGGTAGTGACACTGGGAGATTTTGAATCATCCCCCTTCACACTTCCCTGTGGAGTACCTCAGGGCTCGTCCTTGAGTCCTACCCTTTTTAATGTTTACGTTTCCACGCTGGCCCCGATAATTCGAACATTTGGCTTTAACCTCACAGCCTATGCGGACGATACGCAGATAGTGGTGTCTTTGATGCCAGGGGACAGAGACAGCACTGTGGATAGGTTCAAAGGTTGTATGCGCGAAGTGGGTGTTTGGATGGCACAAAACTGTCTCAAATTAAATTGCTCGAAGACAGAGGTGTTGCTCTTTGGCGCCAAAGACAACTTCTGGTCTCCGAGATGGTGGCCTGAAGAAATGGGAACCCTGCCCACCCCTGTGACAAAAGTGAAAAATCTTGGCATTCTGATGGACGATCTACTGTCATTTAAGCCTCAGATTAATGCCCTGGTATCATCCACCCACTTTGCTCTCAAAACTATTAGGAAAGTGCTACCTTTCTTGGAGCAAGACCACAGAAAAACAGTGGTTACCGGTCTAGTGCTATCCCGGCTAGACTATTGCAATAGCCTTATGCTGAATGCCCAAGTTGGCATACTAAATAAACTTCAAACATTACAGAATGCGGCTGCACGCCTGATAACAGATACTCCCAAGTTCGCTTCCGTGGCACAAGATCTGGCAAAACTTCACTGGCTGCCAGTGCGGAAACGAATCACTTTCAAGTCACTCTGTGTGGTATTCAAAGCACTCCACGATCTGGGCCCCAGATGCATGAAGGAACTCTTCTGCTGGTACAAACCGGCAAGATCTCTTAGATCTGGTCAGCAGGCACTTGTATCAGTCCCCAGAGTTAAGAGAGCTAGATGGGGAGGCAGGAGTTTTCCCTAGGAGCAGCAGTAGCCTGGAATGGGCTTCCCCTCCACATCAGACAACTGTCCAATCTTTTAATCAAGTTGTTTCATGTCTAGGTAGTGTTTGGAATATGCGTCTGGGGAGTTTACTATCTGTGCCTCTCCATCTAATATCTCCCTCTCTAGTGTTTTTATCTTTTCCCTTTGCTGTGTGAGGCCCACTATGAGTGATAGTGCTTGGCCTTTTATCACTGTTTTAAATTCCTCCTTGAGTGTTTGTGACAATTTAACTGATTCTTCATTTTCTTTGAAGCATAGATCTGTGTATTGCGCTATTTCTTTTCTGATTTGCGGAATTTTCAGGCATCAAAGGTTTAGGGTGATAATCATACCCTTGGAGTGTGAGTTTAAGACATATCTGGCCCAGATCGGGGAGTGGTCTGAGATACCTCGCGCCAGCCCTATCCCCTCTGTGAAACTGTGAACATCTGTTGTATGTATTCTATTCCTGATAGATTATTATGAGCCCCAGAGTGAAATGTGTCTTGTCTCGCTTGTTGGTGCAAATAGCGCTATATATATATATATATATATATATATATATATATATATATATATATATATATATATATATATATATATATATATATATACACAAAGCCCATTATGTCGAGAAATTCAATTCGTGCAGAGGCAGTTTGGGGGTGATCTCTGGGGGGACTACGGTCCAATGCGTCATTTATTGTCATATTCAATAGAATAAATGTTCCAGATGGGAGGTTTAGGATAAGTTTGCCCGGGTCGGCCAAATCGTTCCCTGAAGAGCTAGTGGGAAATAGGCTGATATCAGAATTACAGGTTTTCCTTCCCAGGTTCCCATCACAGCCACAAATCTACCCTGTGTGTCGACCCAAGTGTTCTGTATTATGTATGGGAAGCTGTAGCGGAATAAAATGCCTGTCCCCCTTGAGCTCGAGGTGAACCCTGCATGTGCGGTCTACTTATAGACCCATCTGTCCAGGGCTTTGTAGGTGTTACCCACCAAATGAGTTTCTTGTAAGAATACTACGTCCTGAGTGTGGCGTTTTATAAATTGCAATACTATCCCCCGCTTAAGCTTGTCTCCTAGTCCGTTTACATTCCAGGTTAGCAGTTGGAGTGCGACTTTAGTATCTTTCTATGTCCTTGTCTGAGGAGGTTTTCTGGTTTTTTTTGCCTTCAATGTCTATTGTCTTATTTTGGTGTTGCATATCCCGCAGCTAGCTCCTTTTCCCCTGACACAGGTTTTGCTGTAGTGTATGGGCATGCTGCTTGTTTGCACTTTGTATGATGGGAAATGTATATGCATGGACGTTATAGTTCCTCCTCCTAACTTATTAACTGAAAAGTCTCTAACCTTAAAGTTCCCTCTATTAACTTGAACTAACTTACTCCCCTTCTCTGCTTACCTGCAAGCCGGTATTAAAACTAACCACCTTCCCCAACATTGCAGAGGGCCTGTCGTCCCCCCCAAAAACTAACCACCTTCCCCAACATTGCAGAGGGCCTGTCGTCCTCCCCCCAAAAAAAGGTTGAGGGATCGAGCTCGAGCAGGTACCACTTCTATCCTCACATGCAACAATGCAGTGTCTTATGCAACTTGTGTAATACAGGACACTTTTACCACTATGTATCTTTGGCAGTTCCTGGCCTATGTTACCTGTTATTATCGACTTAGCTTATAGCACGTTTCAATATCCTTGGCTTTTATATAGTCAGTCAGACTGGGTGATTTGTGTATTGTAGTCTAATGCTGGTGATGCCTCATAGTTCCTCTTGGGTCATGTCTGCTTCCTCTTAAGCTGGGGTCAAACCTCCTGGATCGGTTTGAGGTCATTAATGGTGGCTCTACATTTGTTTCATCGTTTTCCCCGTAGACATACTGTTTCTTACTTGTCCCCATCCATCCAACCACTCCTATTCCTCATCAGGGGTTGTGAAGAACCAGGTTTTTCCCTCAGATTCCACCCTCAATTTTGCCGGGAACAGCATGGCATATTTAAATCCTTTGTCTCTCAGGGTTTGCTTGACTTCCAGAAAGCTGCATCTTTCTTTATGTACTTTTAATGTGAAGTCAGAGAAGAAGGTAACATTGCAGTATTCATAGGTAACTAGTGGGGCACTCCGAGCGGTTTGTTGGATGACATCCCTGTCGAGGAAGTTGAAGAATCTGGCAAGTATTGGTCTATAGGGACCCCTGGTTTCAGCCTCCCTCCTGGGACTGTGTGGGCTCTTTCTATTGAAAAATAGTTTGAGAAGTTTCGCGGTTGCAGGTGTTTTTGTAAATAGCTCCTCAACTAACAGGTCTGGTGCTGGTCCTTCTGCGTGTTTGGACACTCCCAAAATTCGTATATTGTTCTGACATGCCCTGCCTTCGTAGTTGGCCAGTTGAGCCTCCAGGAATTTATTTTTGGTTTGTAAATCACTTGTTGTTTTTTTTTTTCAGAACAAAATTTTATTGAAATTTCAGATAAGATTGCAAGACATCCACAGTACTCCGAACACCGGAGGGGCTGTGAGCATATAATCAAGAAGCAAAGAATAGCAATCAGTACAGTAAACAGGATAAAGCATTGGCATTGAACAACCCTTTCCCCCCCAACCCCGCAAAAACTACCCCCTCCCGGGTCCCACCCTAGCCCTGTTCACGATGCACTTGTTGTTTTAAGTGGGTTGTGTTGTTTAAAAGTGAGTGGGTTGCGTCTTCCACTTACTTGAGTCTGGTGTCTATGTTTCGTAGGTCAGCTCTGACAAGGGTAATTTCAGCAGTGACTGAGTCTAGACAAGTTTCCAACGATGTACAGACATTGTTTGTAGCCTCCATTATGTCCTGGAGGGTGAGTTCCTATTGCTCTATGGGGGCATGGGTCTGCGGTTGGGTTGCATCCTCAACTTTGCCATGTGTGTCTCCCCCTTTTTGCCAATTGTATTTGTCCAGTTTGGTTTGGGTGCCACACGCCCAGTCTTACCCCCTGCCATTTTATCGGTTTGCCAAGGATACCTTTAAAGTAATTTAGCAAGCGATCTGTACTTCCCCCACCTGCCCAAGTGCTAACAGCACCGCCCGGCCTGTCGGGTTTCCGTAGCGAGGCTCTCTCAATGCCCTTCCACTTTTCTGCCCTTGTAATGGGTACTGTATATTTTGGGGGTTTAATATCTTGGTCCCACTGAAAATGTTGTTACGAAGCACGCTGTCACAGACAGTCTGTCTGCCTTGAATCGTGCAATCAGGTGGTCTGTTTGTGAAACGTTTGCTCCTTCGTGAAGGAGTTGTTGCATTGCCTTGGTCCTCCCGGGGGCTTCTCTTCCTTACCTCCGGACAATTATCTACTTTAGGTAGGCCTATCTTCTCTGCCCTCTGAGCATTGGGTTTCAGTTCGCCCGCACCCCGTCTACCTCCGTGTGTCACTGCGAGGGCCTCCGCTTCCCCGATGGTGTTTTCCTTGGGGAAGATCCTTGTTCCCTCGGTGAGGCTGTCTACATTGAGCTCAGAGCTATCCGTTCGCCGGCTGCTCGCTTGTCTTTAGTCTTGTTGCAGCCATAATCCCAGCCTCTGGGAGCCTCCTACGCTCTGGTGCTGCCCGGGTGGGGCACCCACTACAGTCTCTTTTCTCGTGGGCCACCCCTTTGTCTGCCATTGTCCCACAGCTGTCTCCGTTGGGCCTGCCACTAGGCTGTGTCAGCAAGAGGGTCACTCACTTATTTTCATGTACCGACCGGGGAGTCGCCATCTTGCCGTCTTCCTGCTGGTTCCGATCGGGATCAGGATGGCTCCACTTTCCGTGATGGCACTGCCTTTAAATGGCGCTGTTGAAGGATGACTTCATATCGCTAAGTTTTGTCAGTGGTTTAGTTTCTTTTTGATGCAGATTATGCAGAGGATGTTGAGGAATTTCAGATATGGGACGTCAGAGCTGAGTTAGTGTGCGGCCATTTTTATCTGCTGCTGGCCACGGCCCCCAGATTGCCCTTCTTGATGTGGCGGGTAAAGTCTTTCCTAAATGCTTGTTGACCCAGATTAGTAAATTGGCGGTAGATCATAAAATCATACAATCATACCTATGGAGCAAACTGTGTTCTGGATTAAGCATGGAACAATTGATATGACTGCTCGTCAGGTAATACATTTAAAAATGTTAAATTCACAGAGGGGGAATGGTATATACAGCTTTTTTTTACTTCTCCGCAGCATTTGATCAAGTAGAGCAATTTGGGTATCCTTTTAGAGTTACTTCACGCCCTTCATACTGATACCTGGTGTAGAGTTTTATTGGGTGGGAACTGGGGTTTATCACCAGCTATCCCTACACCCATTGGGTTAAATCAAGGATGTCTGCTTGCCCTCCTTCTCTTCTCTCTATATATTTCAGACCATCCTAATCATTTGGCCCGAACTGAGGGTATTGCCTCAATAGTTAGGGGAAAGCCTACTGGGGTGGCGAAGTGAGCTAAAGAATGATGATGGATTAAACCCAGATCAGTTGACTGGGGGTGAGTGCTTGCAATGTTCAACACTCTGTCCATCATCCCCTTTGGTTTTGCTTTGTTCACCCTAAGTTGGCAGGGTATGCCCAGACGTGGGTCCCTTGCTCACTTTGGCACTGGATTCAAGATAGCCTGGCTGATGAGGAGAAAATTGGGGTGGCGGAGTGAGCTAAAGAATGATGATGGATTAAACCCGGATCAGTTGACTGGGGGTGAGTGCTTGCAATGTTCAACACTCCGTCCATCATTCCCTTTGGTTTTGCTTTGTTCGCCCTAAGTTGGCAGGGTATGCCCAGACGTGGGTCCCTTGCTCACTTTGCCACTGGATTCAAGATAGCCTAGCTGATGAGGAGGGGGGTGGCAGAGTGAGCTAAAGAAAGATGATGGATTAAACCCAGATCAGTTGACTGGGGGTGAGTGCTTGCAATGTTCAACACTCCGTCCAACATCCCCTTTGGTTTCGCTTTGAAAGCCTACTGTGTGCCTACTTTATGCAGATGACATAATAATTTTTGATCTTACGCCAAAGAGTATAAACACAAGGCATTGCGAGAAGTCACCGAACTTGCATACAAGGGAGACCTGCACCCGAGGCATATTTAAATGCAGCAGATGCCATAGGATAAGAATACACTTTGCTGACATGGCCCTCCTCCTAGCAAAGAGAACCATGGCCATGCACTGGAGGGTGGCGGTGCTTCCACCGGTTACGGCCTGGTCTGGGGCAATGTATAGATGGGGGGAAAGCGAAAGGGGACGCTCTTAGATACGAGGACGCCCAACTACTCCGCAAACACCACTTTGAACAGCAATGGAACACCATTCTAAACCAGTTCCATCAACTTGCACAGCCCACTAACTCATCCCTCTAACCATAGTGATAGGCCCCATGCGCTCCAGACCGGGCCTTCCCGACCCCTACCTGCATACAGCTTCACCCCGCTTCCCGCACCTCTCCCTTACCCCAACGATATCACTGGCGACTCCACTTTATGCCCCCCCCGAACAGCGGACCTACACCTAAACCCCGCTCTAATCACCTGATCTGACCGATGACCTCCTACAACACTTGGTTTCAGCCGTGTCCCGCCCTGGCCCTCCCTATCCTCCTCCCAATCGAACCAGTCTCACAACTCATTCCCAGTTCAGAGGGTTATGTGCCAGCAGGGTGGTTACCTTTATCTATACATGGTATACATTCACAGACACACATACTATAAATTGGGAACTAACTTCCGACACACTTTGCTAATTGATGTGGCACTGTATTCTCATTAATGTAATTCCACTAGAGTGTACAGAGCTCAAACACGCTACTGGGACCCCCTATCTAGGGGAATTGAGTTGCTGTATCACTGTATGTTTGTTCTACTTTCTTTCTTGAAACCCCCAATAAAAATAGTTCTAAAAAAAAGAGAGATTCCTGGCTTATACACACTAGTCCAAAGAGCCATCAGAGCCAGTTTTTATTGTGCTTCACTGTGTTGCCTTAATTGTATCGAGTAGTGAAACTAAAACTGCAGCAGGAACACTAAGAAGCTAATAATAATAAAGAGAAATGCAAAATCCATATTTCAGCTCATTACAGTGCTTTGACATGCAATTCCATCAAATGCTGAACTACGAATGGCAGCAGTTGAAGGCCAAAAAAGTACCACATATATGGAAAAGTAAGTATAAGTACACTTTTAAAAACCTATTTCAGAATATGCTGAAACAGAAATGGCATTTCCTCCCTCTTATTGAATTTCTTCCGAAATAGAGTCTTTACCTGCTTAGGGATGAGCATGCAGTAGCACAGTATAGTGCTACCATTGACAGTGTCAGAATCAAAGACACATCGAGTTTGATATAAATCAGTGACATTCAAAGTGTGGCAGGGCTTGTGGCCCGCCTGACCTTCACATGCGGCTCCCAGCTGGACAACTGCACTGTTTACTTAAGATGCTAGATAAATGGGCAAAGGTTTATTTACAAGCTAACTGAAGTAGAAGAAAATAAGTAAATAAGGTGTCCTGCTCCCCTTAACTCTCGGAACACATTCATTTGTTAAAGACATCTTGCAATAAACGTGTTAAAATATGACAAAGTCTCTTCGGAATTTAAAAACCTCTGCATCACTAGCATGCAGAAGTGTTACCTTAGTACATAAGAATATATCAGTGCATTGAGAAGTATGTTTCTTTAGAGTGATCATTTTTTTAAATGAATATAAAAAACCTTCATGCCCCCCCTCCCCCCGTATTCATGAAATAATCCACTCCTCCACTGGCTTGGGGCCATAATACACAGTACTCAGTGGGAACATCGTTTTGCAAGTCTGAATCACGGTGGGATATTATCATTGTTTATAAATACAGGCACCCCAAATGCTGATAGCCTTTTCTCTGTTTTTGGTTTCACAGCTGCCAAAAGTGGAGCTCAATACTTCCAAGGCTGGGTATTTTATATATGAGTGAATAAGTACCACTATGTATTGACCTTCTGGAAGTGCATCGAGGTCTAGGCTGACATTTTCCCAAAGCACTGTACACTATTCTATGCATATGTTGAATGGAAGAGAACAGCAAACAGGTGAACTTTAAACATTAAGGGGCACATGCATCAAGCAATTTCGCAATCACAAACAGTGCGATTCGCAAAAATCGCCCTTTGCAATCGCAAAATGGCCTTTTGCCATGCATGAAGGTTTTTGGATTCGCAATTCAGGTAATCGCAATAACTTACGATTACCTAAATTGCAAATGTAAATAAGGAATCGCAATTTGCAATTCCCTAATTCACATGCAAGAAGTCTTTCTTACATGCGAACTGTCCATTTAGGAAACATTAATTAACATAAATTTGAAGTTGATGTTAACCATGTGCATACTTTGAAATATGCCCCAAACTGCATTTTTCAAAGTGCACTGTGGCCCACACATGCCCCTAGACATGTGCACATTTTATTGTTAGGGGCGCCTCAGGGTGGCCTTAGGCCCCCGGACACCCTTGCCTCTGCATAACCTAATTTGCAATTACCAATTAGGTATTCGCAATTTAGGCAATGCATGACCATTCCCACCTATGGGCCTTGAGGCCCATAGGAAAGAATGGTGTCTCAATAGCAAATAGCGATTCCCTAATTGCGATTGCCCTTCTTGAGAAATTGAAATGAGAGAATCGCTATTTGCACCCTGTTTTGATGTATTGCATTTTTGGATTACCAAATGGTGATTTCTTAAAAATCGCTATTTGGTAATCGCAAAAATGGAGTTTGATGCATGTGCCCCTACGTCTCATTCTTATGTAGAGAAAAGTATTAGAAAGACCATAGCATGAAGAAGTGTGAAATCTCTCCAGTTCAAGAGTTACTTAATGCACTGACTGGATATGACGATGCTTTAAAATTGGGTTTCTGGTTGGCAGTGGTATGCAACCTGTCCTATCAGGAACCCCAATCCAAGTCAGAGGAAGTCACAAACACACCCCAAAATTAACCTGTGCTCACCCCCTTGGAAGCTTGGCACAGAGCAGTCAGGCTTAAGTTAAGAGGAAATCTGTAAAGTATTTGTGTAACACTTCAAACAGTAAAACAGTGAAAACACCACACAATGAGATACCATACCTGGTTAGCAAAATAGAGTTTAATTTAACCCCTTCAGTGCTAATGACGGCTCCAGCTCGTCACGATTCCAGTAGGGAAGGTGTTGGTACATTCCTTATGTTGGAGCGCCATCTAGAGCAAGTCCGGTAGATAATGTGTTTGCAATAGTAGCGCGCAATGCTTTCCAATGGGGCGACCAGATTGCCGGGCTTACATGGAAGGCCTGAGGTCCAGGGGAGGGCGGCCTCCCCATCACGGGCGCTGTCCTTGGTCCTGCTGCGTGGCAGGGTGCCCGGGACGGGGTCCTGGAGGGCCCGGGGAGGCTTCCCCTGCGCCTCCGGGCTTGGGAGCCCCGGCTGCATCCAGGGGCCCGGCCGGGCCCCGGGTCGGGTGCCACGGCCCTGGGCCCTGTCTCCCAGCCTGCCGCACTGCCAAGGGCCCGGGAAGGGGTTCCGGTGTGCCCGGGGAGCCTCCCCTTGCTTGGCTGGGTTCAGGAGCAGTGGCTAGGGCCCCTGAGGGCCCGGGGAGGGCGGCCTCCCCACCCCGGGCTCTGTCCTTGGTCCTGCTGCGTGGCAGGGTGCCCGGGACGGGGTCCGGAGGGACCGGGGAGGCGTCCCATGCACCTCCGGGCTTGGGAGCCCCGGCTGCGTCCATGGGCCCGGCCGGGCCCCGGGTCGGGTGCTCCGGCCCTGGGCCCTGTCTCCCAGCCTGCCGCACTGCCAAGGGCCCGGGAAGGGGTTCCGATGTGCCCGGGGAGCCTCCCCTTGCTTGGCTGGGTTCAGGAGCAGTGGCTAGGGCCCCTGAGGGCCCGGGGAGGGCGGCCTCCCCACCCCGGGCTCTGTCCTTGGTCCTGCTGCGTGGCAGGGTGCCCGGGACGGGGGCCGGAGGGACCGGGGAGGCGTCCCATGCACCTCCGGGCTTGGGAGCCCCGGCTGCGTCCAGGGGCCCGGCCGGGCCCCGGGTCGGTTTCTCCGGCCCTGGGCCCTGTCTCCCAGCCTGCCGCACTGCCAAGGGCCCGGGAAGGGGTTCCGATGTGCCCGGGGAGCCTCCCCTTGCTTGGCTGGGTTCAGGAGCAGTGGCTAGGGCCCCTGAGGGCCCGGGGAGGGCGGCCTCCCCACCCCGGGCTCTGTCCTTGGTCCTGCTGCGTGGCAGGGTGCCCGGGACGGGGTCCGGAGGGACCGGGGAGGCGTCCCATGCACCTCCGGGCTTGGGAGCCCCGGCTGCGTCCAGGGGCCCGGCCGGGCCCCGGGTCGGTTTCTCCGGCCCTGGGCCCTGTCTCCCAGCCTGCCGCACTGCCAAGGGCCCGGGAAGGGGTTCCGATGTGCCCGGGGAGCCTCCCCTTGCTTGGCTGGGTTCAGGAGCAGTGGCTAGGGCCCCTGAGGGCCCGGGGAGGGCGGCCTCCCCACCCCGGACTCTGTCCTTGGTCCTGCTGCGTGGCGGGTGCCCGGGACGGGGTCCGGAGGGACCGGGGAGGCGTCCCATGCACCTCCGGGCTTGGGAGCCCCGGCTGCGTCCAGGGGCCCGGCCGGGCCCCGGGTCGGTTTCTCCGGCCCTGGGCTCTGTCTCCCAGCCTGCCGCACTGCCAAGGGCCCGGGAAGGGGTTCCGATGTGCCCGGGGAGCCTCCCCTTGCTTGGCTGGGTTCAGGAGCAGTGGCTAGGGCCCCTGAGGGCCCGGGGAGGGCTGCCTCCCCACCCCGGGCTCTGTCCTTGGTCCTGCTGCGTGGCAGGGTGCCCGGGACGGGGTCCGGAGGGACCAGGGAGGCGTCCCATGCGCCTCCGGGCTTGGGAGCCACGGCTGGGTCCAGGGGCCCGGCCGGGCCCTTAGTGGGGTGCTCCGGCCCCGGGCCCTGCCCCCCGGCCTGCTGCACTGCCAAAGTCCCGGGACTGGGTTCCGTGGTGCCCGGGGAGCCTCCCCGTGCTTGGCTGGGTTCAGGAGCCCCACCCGGGGCCCCTGAGGGCCCCGGGGGAGGGTGGCCTCCCCACCCCGGGCTCCGTCCTGGGTCCTGCCGCGGGGCAGGGTGCCGGGGACGGGGTCCGGCGGGCCCGGGGAGGCTTCCCCTGCGCCTCCGGGCCTGGGAGCCTCGGGCTGGGTCCAGGGGCCCGGTCGGGGCCCCGGGTCGGGCGCTCCAGCCCTGGGCCCGGTCCCCCGGGCTGCCGCTCCACCCAGGGCCCAGGACAGGGGTCCGTCGGTCCCTTGCAGGCCTCCCCTGATTGTCAAGGTGTAAGCGGGCCCCGGGTCGGAGGGCCCGCCGGCCCCTGGCAGCCTCCATGGCTGTGGCCCGGCTGGGGCCCCGGGCCTCCGGCCCGCCATGCCCCAGGGCGCCCGCTCCCTCCTTCGTCGGGGCACGGGGCGA